>NC_083631.1:3345374-3676445 GCF_963584025.1 Labrus mixtus | reverse complement strand
TTGAAATTTGGCGTTCTCCAGATGTGGCCTCAGGTGTGCCTCGCAGTAAGACACCAGACATGTCAGGCAGGATTTGAAGGCCTTGCTGGGGCTGTCCATGCAGGAGTCACACAGCACATCTTGGGGTTGCAGGGTCTCAGACACTTCGATGGTAGGATCCCTCGGTTCCTTCTCTACATCTGCACTGTGCTGACCCTCCTTCAAAGTCTCCTCATTAGTACTGCTGAGAGTCGCCATGTCTGAGAGTGTCCACCTTCTTGTGCCTTCTACACATGAGACGGTGGAAATTCTTGACTGTAACAAAGCCTGCTCCTCTCTTACCGCTGCCTTTTCCTGCTTTTTCTGTGATCCTTTGGGAGCATAAGGAAAGAATTAAAAAAGCCACGCCCAAGGTATTTTGTACTCAGCCAGCTAGAGCATTCTCCTTTTTCACCACACCCCTGTTCAGCCCTTCTCTTGTTTGCCTTCTCTGTGCTGGGCCTCGGAGGGCTTCACACGCAGCAGATCACACGGAAGTGAGGAGGAAATGACGAGTGTAACATGAACAAGGCAAAGAACATCCCCATTTCCAATCCGTCTTATAAATGGCCGGCCTTGTTTACTGATTTGATAGTCTCAGGGAAAAGTCTGGCTAAGAGGTTTATTTTAACAATAAAAGTTGTTTTTTTTCCACCACTAAGGCCAATGCATGACTACAAACATTACAGAGGCTGTACTGTGTCATCATGAGAGCATGCGGACACTTTAGTGGAGCCACAGGAACTTCGTGGGAGAGTCAGTAAGCGCTTCCTTCTGATAACAATGTTGCATAAGACAGCAGCATTTATCTGAAACACAACTTCCTGACTTCATGCCAGGCAGTGCAGAGGAAGGAGTGACGCTCGTCTTTTGTGTGCAAGCAACATGCGAGGATTATCGTAATGCCAAAACAAGTATTTTCCATTGTGCGTTTGTCTCTCTAACAGACAGATGCACACGCATCAAAGTATTAGCAGAGGGAACAGATGATGTCTGTGTAAACAAGAAATCAGAGTTTCATTGACCTGTAAAATCCACTTATAAATACTATACAAATAGTAACACTCAACCTCAGTAGGATCTCATGCACCAAGCATTCATTTACTTTACAATGAGGCTAAATTTCCCCAGTGGAATCCAAACTATCACATTTTGTATTTAATTTCATATAAAATAGTTCAGTCCCAACTGTTCTGAAGCATGGCTGTGATTTTAGTGGAAATTAATGAATCCCCTTTTATTTTAATTTAACAAAAAAAAAATCTACAAGGCCATAATTTCATTTAAATATTTTATTGTAGAATATCAAAATCTTCCATGAAAGATAATTACATTAAAATGAATGTGTGCATTTAACTTGTCAGTAAGTGGTTATTCTTATAATACCAGAAATATGATGAAGCCATGAATTAAATGGTAGTTATGGGATTTCTTCTTAAAGGGCACAACTTAAATCTCAGGCTGTGTCACTTAAAGGCTTTATATGCGATTTCTTGATCCAGCAGATGTCGCCCTTGAGTACCAGCATGAAACCAAAACAACTTGCGCTGCATTGTTGTGTTAGCATGCTAATGCTAGAGATCTTTATTATGCTCGTATCTTCACACTGCATGTAAATTTACCTGAAATGAGCGTGATCTAGAAACACAGTTAAGCAGTGAGTACAGTATGTTATTCTTCTTTTCTCTAGTCCCTCAATTAAACAACTTTTATACGTGAGGGGAGGAGTCAGCCGGCCGTCCCGACGATGTAAACAAAGTGAAGATAGGACTCTGAAAACTCTGAAAACATCACAGACAGTGGGACTCGGGTGTTACACCCATTGTAGACAGTCATGACTCACAGAGTTATTTTCAGAGGATATACTTGATTTCTATTACATTTAAGTGTGAAAAATCACATAAAAAATATATAAAAAAAGTAAATCTTAGTCTTAAATCTTAAATGAAGTTTTTCCGGTTAGATAGGAGATTGTGGTTAAGGACATGCATGGTTGAAATCCAAGGTGGCGGAAGAAGCAAAGAGTCCAAAACTCTAATGACATTTTTTTGTTGCCTGTTATGTCATTCATGCATGCGACTGGACATATTGACAGCATCAGTGAACCAGTGGAAAATAACAAACTGGCGAGCAGGAAAGAGTGAGAAGCAGCTTCATTACATGCATGGTGAACACACGTTCACATGCCAGTCGCGTTATATAACTGTCACCCCCTCCCATTTGCTTACTGTGAATTTTCTAAAAATGTTCCCTGTTGTGTATACAGATGCAGCTAATTCCCAAAATTGGGGAGTTTTGTGCATGTGTGAAAACACCATTAGCGATTCTACCAATGAAATATGACAAGTGTGATGAGTCAGGTCAGTAATTAACAACATTGAAAACATTAGTATCTTTATTTAATCCAGCTAAAATGTGGACACAATTAGATATCTCTGTGCAAAACTACTCAAGATACAAGGAAACACATCGTCAAGATTGCCGTAAGTGATATACAAAGAGTTACACACTTCCTGGTGTATGGACTGAACTTGCAACATAACACATTTATATGAACAATGTTACACTGTGTGCTATGAAATATAAAGATAGTTTACAACTCTACAGCAATCTTAAGGAACAGTTGGCCCACATTACCAGCGAGCGACACTTGGACTATGTAAACATGTAGACATAAAATATGAGCAGGGAAACATTTCAGTGGCTCCGGGTGAAAATGTTACTAAAATGCTGTAATTCAAATAGTTAGTAATACAGCTCTGATAAGGTGGATGTCAAAGATTTGTGAGTTTAATTCAACTTTAAGCAGATGCACAGGCACATGCAATACAGGCACATGTAGTGTTAGGAGTTACCCCACAGGGGCAAACACATTTCAGGGGACACAGACCCTACACTCAAGTCTCTGTTGACTATGCCACATGGCATAATACTGACGCAGCACTGATTGTCTTTCAGTTTGTTTAACCATGCAGTGCAGGGGAGTCCAACCAACCGGCATACAGAGATGTTTTCAGTGATCCTCCCGAGGCTTACAATACACTGTAACAGAATCCTGTTAAGAATTCATGTCACACTCGTCTCTTCTTGCTCGACATATTCATCTTGACAGTGTCCTTTCTGCTTTGTTACCGCTGAGGTACCAGGAGAGGTAAATCATCCCGTCCTCTCGGCCCATACGTGACATTCACTCCACAATGATGCACTGACCTTAAAGGCTGGCTGAGCACACAGCAGGAGCTCTGTCCTCAACAACTTTTTATTATCTGCACGTCAGAATGGAGACAAGAGAGGAAACTGTTTGTAGCTGGAGTACAGAACATAACATGAAAAAAAACAAAAACACGCTGAAATCTGTGTGAACACTTACAGTTCTGTGTCCTCGATACAGTCCGGCTCGTCTATGGTCTCCAGGCGTGTCTTACAGGCGTCTAAGATCTTTTTCCGCGGCCCTAAGGGGATGTGGATACTCTTAAGGTCGTGGTCCGAACACAGCAACAGTGCTTCAAGGTCAATCTTCTCCCTCCTGAAGATGGAGAAGAACTCGCTCATGCTCTGTGCGGCGAGGAAGACCTCCAAAGGGCTTGTGTCAGCTTCATCGTCGTCGTCCAGCCCTAGCTCGACGTCTTCCCAGGGCAGCTCCTCCACGTTCCTCTCCTGCAGGCTGTGTGCACTGCCGATGCTGTCTGCATCAAGACCTGGGTACTGCTGCAGCCGACTGCGCATTTGCACGTTGTTCCCCAGGCGGTCCATGCTGGCCTCCTCTCGACTGCCCAGGTCAAACATCCCCCCACTCACATAGTTCCTCCTGAAGACCATAGTGCCCAGGCCAGGCCGGTTGAACAGCGAGTCATGTCCTGAGTCAGTGCTGATCTCAGAGTAGTCCACGTCGGGCCCGTGAAGGTCCGGCTCGCTCATGGCACGTGATATGGCATCGTAATTGTCTCTTTGGAACATGTCGCGGACGTTGCGGCGGCCTCTGTCTTTGGGGTTGACATACGTCCCCTGTTTGACAAACATGACATCGTTCCCCAGCTGAAGTCCAGAGAGGGAGCGCACACTCTTCCTCCCGTCCTCGTATATCTTAAAAGTCCCGTCTCCCTGTTTCTTCTTCTCCAGCTTCTTCTGAATCTTCGTCTTCCCTCGGTTCGTGGCATGAAGAGTAGCCTAACAGGACAGGAATAACATGGCATGAGGCCAAAAATCACAGAATCAACAGATTAGATTTACACAACATTCCTTTTGATATCGTTCACAGGCCCACTGGTTTCTGCTTATGTTTGGTTTTGTGAACTCTCAGGAGGCGGGATATGATGTGGAAAGACACAGAAACACCAAGAAGCAACATTCTGTGTTGAAAAATGAAGCCAGTGTGGAAGTGCAAAATCTTGCAACCAAGGTCTGATTGAGGCTGAAGTCACATACACACCCATTCAAAAAAGACTGTTTTACAGCAGAAATTAACATGTTTACAGCCTGGTACAAAAAAACAATATTGGTCCGATTAGTTATTGTCATCAATGGCATACACTGTAGAGGGGGGATATTTTTTCTCCCAACACATCCCATTAATTTTGTGACCGATACGTGTTATCCATAGTTAGGCACATAGCTGACCTGATTGACAGGTGGGCACGATGTAACCGTTTGTCAGGAGGCTCAAAACCCGCCTCCGCTCCAGCTCTCAGCCTGTCGTTAGGCTGACTGAAAGTCAAGCTGAGACGGGATTTACAGCATGGAGGCGGCTGATGAGCCTCCGGAGCCCCCTGCAGTAACAGATGTGTGACGTCACTCAGGCTTTGTCCATTAAAATGTACAGTTTATGGGAAAAACTTCAAAAGAGGATGAAGCTACAGAGTCTGATGCTACAACAGTTTTTCATTTCTATCAGTGTGATTGGATGCATTTACAGCATCAACGAATGAGTGGTAAAGAACTGACTTGCAAGCAGAAATAAAGCAGCTTCACTAGAAGCACTATGATTGCACCGGTCGCTCACTGTATGTGATATAAACGTCATCACCCCTGCACGCTTGCTTGCAGAGACTTCTCCAGAATATTTCCAGCTGCGTTCTAAAATCAACTAATCTCGATTTTTATATACGTTAATCTAATGTGGGGGGCTAGCAGAAAAACTGACTTTGCCAAGAATGTGCTTCACTCATGCAGCTCACCCCTAAAAATGTCAGGATATTTTCAACTGTTTACTGTATGTGTGTAAACACCCAAACTATGCTTTCAATAATAGACGACTATACAAAATACTGACCTGAGAATATGGCACACTGACAGTGGCTGTGTTCAAGTTGCGCAGCTTGTGGCTTAGAGAGCTGCTGGTGTAACTAGAAAAGCTCATGGCGTCTGACGCAGAAGCCTCAGAGGTGTCCTTGTGAAACTTGCGCTCCATGCGCTTGTGGTGTTTCTTCTGCATCTTCACGCACTCTTTGATCCGCCGCTCGGCCTCGCGAAACGCCCGGTCCTTCAGCTTGCTGACCAGTTTGGTGTTGAGGCCCGTCTGCTTGACGGCGACGGAGTCCAGGTAGCGTACGCAATCCATGTGATTCTTGGTGGCAGCCATGTCCAACGGCGTGTGGTAGTCGTTGTCCAGGCACCATATGTTGGCACCGAAGGACACCAGGAAGAAAAGGCAGTTGTGGTGACCGTTGGCAGAAGCCAGGTGGAGTGGTGTGTTCCCCCATATGTCACATTTGTCAGGGTCTCCTCTGTGGGACATGAAAAACATGTAAGAAACAACCCAACTCTGATATTTACATTTCTTGTTTTGACTACTGCCATCATACAGGTCGCCTCCTTAGACACTTGTTGAGATGACTCACTCATGAGTAAGCATCTGATATTTTGATCATGTTTTTAGCACTGACCTGCCATGCGTGGGTATTTAATGAGGCCTCTATTTATAATTTATAGTTAAAACACCCCATTACCCTTACAGAAAACAAGCATATATCTGGTGTTAGCATCTAATCTGTTTTTAAATGCGGTTACCAAATGAGAATGTTCTTATAAAATGATCCACCAAATTATATTGACACTCATGCAGTTAGAGCACAACTAACGATAAAAGCAACATTTAGCCTCGGAGGGCGATCCTCGACCTCAATGTTACCTCTACCTGTGCTGCACTGTTGCTGTCTGTCTGTAATATGACCACAGGCTTGCCAGCACCAGTGCTTCACTACCTGTATCCAGTTTCAGGGGAGAGCCGACTAGGTTGTGCCCGACTCGAAAAAGCACAGTTGTGCTTGGCTGGTGATGTCATGCTTAATTCCTCAGGGCCAGACATACAGTACACTCTATCATCCAGCTGTTGATGGGGAGGACAGATGTCTTTGGAGCTTTATTTATTTTCTTTTCACCTCATATGTGGAAGCAAATTTGTTTTTTTTACTATTAAACTTTGGTTCCAACAATTTATTTCAATAAGAATCACTCTCATCATCTCTAACATTCACAAAAAAACTGAATTTATTCCAAACAAAGAAAGGGGCTTGATCTTGGTACACTTTTCAAAGTTTTAAAATGATACATTCTCTGATATTTGAATGATCAATCCACAAATGAAGCTGTAAAAAATACCTGCAGATCATTGGTCATATTTTTAACTTAAAGTTGCAGCAAGAAGAAGAAAGTAGCCACGACAGGTCGACATATTTACAGGGTGGAAAATACTCAAATACTGACAAGTCTCAGTCTCAGAAATGTCAATTAGATACTTCCATGTCTCTGACAATACTCAGAAAAGAGGAGGTCACTGTCTAAATTGCACAAACACATTGGAAACATTTCGGTACCAAAACATTGCATATGTTTTTGTGCAATGTAGACAGTGTGCAGGAGTCTGCTTGTAAGTTTTGGTAATCTAAAAATAAAGACATTATAATCGGGTGACTTCGACTACATTTGCTGCCGTGTATTGAAACAGGTGTCATTCATGTTTGACCTTTACCCGACTTGTATTGAAGTTTAAAATTCTGGTATTGTCACAACCCTAGTTGTCACTTTAACAAAATATTGGTTGCAATTTCAGCATTTAATTTATTTTCATTCTTTAGCTTTGTAGTTGACGTCGCAGCCCATGACTTCACATCATTCACTCAGCCGTCTTGTGTCTATTGCCCGTCTGAAAGTGTGGCCACGTACAGACTGCTGAATATTTGATACGATGGACATGAAGCTACTGTCAAACTGCGAATGTATTATTGATGGATTGCATTGTGAGGTTTTCACAGGGAATGCTGGGTCTGATCTGCCAAATCCAACCTTGGGCGGCAGTTTTAGCGAAGTCTCTTACTGATTTCGACCCCCCCGCTCTTTCAGTCTGTTCAGGTTCACGTCGATTCACATCGAGGGGTTTAGGAGTTCAGGTGTTCTTTGAGCTCAAATGGAGGGATTTGGCTCTTCGTTGGACACTTTATGACGACAATAAAACAAAGTTCAAACAAAGACATCATCCTATGCAGATATTAAATAATATAATGCTGTCAATTGGTGTCCTAAGATAAACAGCAATTAGATTTGTTCCATCTATATTTTGAGATGAAATATTTACAACCAGATGAACTCACATTACATAATAAGTAACAGATAGAGACGTGATAGCTTTATGTGTCGTAATTTACGTCTGTCCTAGTAAAAGGCTGACCGCAGCGGTGATAGGTCTGCCCACTTGTCCCTCCCCCTGTTCATTATCACATTATGGGCTGTTTGCTCCTTCACTTCCTATGACAGCTTGATGTTACTGCAGGCTGCCCTGTGCAATATACCTGCCAAACATAGCGCTGCGCGGCATCTTTCCCATGAAATCGTCGAGCGATATCTTATCTTAATTATAATGTCCTCTGCTCTCATGAGTTTGTGTGCCTACTGTGAAACATTATGGCAGCTATTAGTTTCAAATGTCAGCACCACCACCAGATGTCAATCAGGAGTTGATGTTTTCTGCTATTGCTAGGGGGAATACTTGCAACTGAGCCCTGTTTACATTTGCTTCGTGGGAAATAAGGAGTTTATCTCGTAGGACTGGAAGCCATCCCTGCTGTGTGTTTTAGCAAAACTTTAAAAATCAAACATCCTCAACTTTGGCCTGCAATTGGGCACACGGATGAATGATGCCGTGTCATTCTTTACAGTAAGTCTCTCACAAACTAAACTCGATTAAGCAGCTTCATAATGGGCCCATTTTTCTGCCTGACATGCAAACCAGGTCAGGCAGAGAAGATGAGGAATGGGCTGTTGTGCCCCCCCCCCCCTTATCCCAACTACCCCTGAGTAACAATCACACATTTGCTCTCTTTGCTGAAGTAAGCCAGCATTGACACCACGATGCAGACCGCTTTCACAATGTTCTTAACTGTAAAGTTGACTATCAAATATTTGTGATGTAACTGGCTGGTTGATTATGTAATAGTAGGCTGTGGAGCCTATTCGTCAAAACTATCAACACAGGGTAATGAAAGGTTCCATTTGACCATATAAACAATGATTTAGGAATGATTTATACTTCATGCCTTGAGAGTCTTTTTATGACCTAAGATAGACGCTTATCAGGACTGCAGAATCAAAACAAAAAACAAAAAAGTGTTATTTGATTACTTTTCCTCTTTTTGTTATTTGGTGATGATATGACAGGAGAAAAAGTAAAGACAATGAAAGAGAGGCACTAAGGCACACTACAGACAAACAGTCAACGGTTACATGATACACTGAGCAGTAGATCTAGGAAGGGAGATCCGCCCCAAAGGTTTTAGATTTTAATTATTTTTTTTATTTAATTGCCCTATCCCCCTTTTGTCCCCCCATTCCCCCCTTGATTACTCTCTTCTATCCCCTCGTAGAAGCTCTATTTCCATAGACTGGCCTCATACAATTCAGTCATTGTTGAACGGCATTTCAACAGTCAGCTTGTTTGAATAAGTCACATATCCCATGTTTGGTATTACCATAGTTGGGTTTTCTGAGAACAACTATAAAGCCACACAGTCATGAGAATGCTGGGTAAAAAATGTGTTTCATTCATTTAAAAGCTTACACTATGATTTTCACTCAGCAGTCTCCACCCGCCTCTGAAATGTAGAATATATCACGATAAACTAAACACTGTCAGTAACAAGGGGGATGAACTGTCTGCTTTTATATGGATTTCATTTGTGTGCAGCTATATTACATATTTTCAGCACATATTTGGAATTTCCCAACATGCAAGTCCAACCTTAATTAGCTACCAAACTAGTTGTGTTGTTAAAAGTGCTCTTCTTAACCTGGAGCAGGGTCTACTAGATAGGTAGGCTACTGCCTAATAATTAGACTAATGCACCTTGCAAAGACTGACCTACATTTTTATGGTGTAGGCTATTGTATCTTGGTCACAGTATGGTCAAACTGCAAAACGTTCTATGGAATTAGCCTGTTTAAAGATTGAGATATTCTTTTCACTTTTTTCATTATTTATAATTGTAGTATTGGTCAACGTGATGAGAGGAAAACAATGCAAAAAGGTCAAATAGTTCCCTTATGCTGTTTAGTCCACTACCTGAAGATGGACATGTAGCACACGCGCTTTTACGCACACGCCCTGCAAAGTCATGTACAATACTTCTACCCACCCCCTCGCCACGATCAGCCGCAGAGCCTCCAGGTTTCCATGATAAGCAGCCCATAACGTCGGTGTCATGCCATCCTCATCCGGCGCGTTCAGATCCTTCCGAGTCGCCTCCTTTAGCAGGTCCAGGTAGCCGTCCCGGGCCGCCTTGTGGTACCTGTCATTCATGATGCACAATTAATCCACCCTGCGCGACTCCATTCCGATTCATCAACGAAAACACCACCATCGTCATTGTCGATGCAGCGGGAGAAAGACCGGATGAAGAGACAATTTGTCCCGCTGTCTCCCCCCCCCCCCCTCAAACGGTCGCCCCTGAGAGGAGCAGCAGGCAGAGCGCGACCGTGGTATCCAGGGACGCCACGATGCGCACCCTGTGGGTAACAGTGCTCCCGGTGGCCGAGGCCGACTAAAGCAGATCCCCCGAAAATAGACAGTTAAAATCCACACTACACCTTATTGAAAACTGACCATTTAGCCCACTTGTTCCTATTCCTGCAAAAATAATGGGATTTCAGAATTTTTTGTGCACAATCAACGAGGCAGGGGATCCCTTATCCACTTTTAAAGGTGCATTATAATTTCATAAATACAACCAAAGATAATACAGTTAGTTCTGTAAAAAAGAAAGTCTTGTTGCTTTTGATATTAGTTATTGTACACTTAAATTTATGAGAAAACTGATACTTTGTAATTGTTTTCTGGCAGAATACTTACAGTAGCAAAACATTACTAAAACCTTAAATAACCCTTTTAAACTGATGCATCACTTGTAAATAAAGGTCAAAGAAATCATTGCTTACAACAAATATGTTGTACAAACAGGAAATGACTTGCAGACTTTGAGAATGTAAAAGTATTTCTCTGCAGATGTCACTTTGTGCCTGGCATACACTGGAAGAAAATAAGTCACCCTCACTGTTCCTTTCAATAAACCATTGTTCTCACTTAACTTCCCCTTACAGGGTTGAACAGAAACATTGTGTGACACAAAGATGGAGTGTTGCAATAAAAAAAAGTACCTCTGCTCTCAGCCACACCCTGATGAAAAGCATATAAATGAACCTAATTACTGATTTCAACTGAACATAGCTGTGATGACGACTCAAGACTTGAATTCTCCGACACACTACCCAATTGAAACTTCCATAACAATGGCCGGAATTAGTGGCCAGGTTATTCATGTAATGCACCCCGGGCGCTCTGCAGAGACAAGAAACAGAGGCACATCTCTTTATTGAGCCATGAAAAGCATTGAAGTTGTGAAAGTATTCCCTTGCAGCACTAAATCAAAGAAGGTCGAAGTAAGCATGCTACGCCTGTTTGGGGAATTTAGATCACATTTAGATTGTGAGGCTGCATTTGGTCAGCTGCAGCAGAAAGGGGGGGATCAAGTTGAAACAGACAATGAAAGCACAATTCATAAAGCCACTAAATAGTAAAAAAGATTAAATGCTTTAGTAATTCTTGCCATTTGCAATTTTCTTTCCCCCTGCTCTGATTTGTTTGTGTGCATGTTGTACACGTTTTATTCTCTGACTGAAGGGAATTAAAAATATATAATGTAATATCAAAAGTTTTGCTGCTAATCCAAAATGGAACCGGTTTCTTCTATTTAGTAAGTGAGACGAAAACATTTCTTTCCTGGAAACACCTTTTGAACTTTGCATGAATATTTTGTGCAAAACATGCTGTGTTTGGTAATAATATGGTGTTGTTCATGACAGATTTATTGACATTTATGACTCTGTAGTCAACCCACCGTCTTTCTGATGGCTTATAAAAGCCTCGATAGCTCAGACCGCTTCTCAGGATCACACTACGCATCAGGTAGGCTTACCGGTATCCTGAAACCTTTTTCTTTCATTTCTCAAAGGTCACTGCTTTGTTTAATTGTCATAAGAGCTCAATTTTGGTAATGAAGAGCTTTTTTCTTTTCTAACATGCTTATGGGCTGTTTCACCTGTCTTTATGTTATTCCTGATTTTATCTGGGATAGTGTAGATAACTCTCATATAAACCTGTTTGTGGATTTTCACTCAATACTGTTAGCATGCAAGAGCTAAAAAAAAAAAAAAAAATAGAAATTAAATCCTATTTGATGATATGAAACTGTTCTTTTGTGTAGATCTAACAGGGTGACAATTATGCGGATTTTGTGCCAATGGTAAGGTTTCAATTGGGCGGGCGGGAACTGTCTTTACAGTGAGCCAATGAGTGGGTGTAGCTGTTAAACCTGTAATGTCTCACATGGGACCAGATGCAACTAAGAGCTCATTTGTGAATAGGTCTGAGCTAGAGGAATCATGTGCCTGAACACTGGCTATCCGTGCAACTGTTTGACCGATGGAAACCCATGTGAACCATGCAGGATGACGGCCAAAGACAGGCAGACAGAGGAGACCCACCTCTCCAACTTCAATGTAGCGGGCGCAGCAGGGAGCACATGTGAACCAGACCTGAGTGACTCCTCCGATGGCGTTGTGAAGGAGCGGGGTCGAAACTGGGGATGGATGCTGTCTGGGATCATCTGTGTGAACATTCTGATCCTGGGCAGTGCCCTGGTCAGCGGCACTGCCTTCAGCAGTGTAAACATCAGCATGCCTGACCTGCAGATTTTCCTCATCATCCTGCTTCTCCTCACCACCATCTGGATGATTTATTACGTCGTCTACACGGCCAGGAAAGAAAACGCTGTAGTTTACAAGGATGGACACGCCGGACCTGTATGGCTCAGGGGTAGGTTGATGACCTGCTTTAGAATTGTCTTTGTCGTCTTTTCTCCATATTATATATGAGTTTAATAATTGTGTCCCAATTGTTCTTTCTTTCAGGAGGTCTTGTGCTTTTTGGAATTCTCAGTATCATCATGGACATTTTCAAGATAGCCGGCTATGTGGGCTACCTCCACTGCGATTCTGCTGTAAAGGTTGTCTTCCCTGTAGTGCAACTTGTCTTCATTATTGTGCAGGTAAAAAGCCGACTACAAAAAAAATTAAACATTGAATGAACTCTGTATTATTGGAAAGTATTGACATAAAGGCTCTCTTTGCAGACTTACTTTCTGTGGATCCACGCCAAGGACTGTGTGCAGTTACACAGGAACATTACATGGTAGGTGATTACTGGATTTTAGTCTTTGTGAGCATGCTTACCCTGAGGGTATTTATTTCGAAACCTGATATTACCAGGGATATTTTTATACCTGAGCTGCTGACACAGTTCTGATTTAATGGAAAATTTAGAATTGCTTCTACATTTGCAACCCTTTAAGGTTTAATAGGTTTTAGTTCCATTTTTGTAGTTTTTATAATTCCATTTCTTTAAACTGTCATTAAGCAGCCACCATCAAATATTTTCTTTTAAGATTTATTTTGGGGCTTTTTGGGCATTTATTGGAGAGACAGGGTCAGAAAACAGGGACAGAGAGAGAGTGGAGAATATCATGTGGGAAAGGAGCCACAAGTCGGATTAGAGGTGGGGGAAAAATTGATTTATGTGAAAATCGAGATTCTTGTCTTCTAAGTTTTAAAATTAATTCACAACTTCTGAAAAAATATTTTTTTGTTTTTGGGCTAATCAGTCACTCCCTGCTAAGGCTAGCTCTTTAACTCAGTAGAATGCCAAATTGAGCAACAAGAAATTCAACCAGTCTCACAGATGACTGGAGTAAATCCTGGAGTATGTACTAATTGATAAATAGACTTTGAATCCCTGGATCAATGAACCCAGAATCTGTTTAAATCGAAAAACGATTCTCAATTGAATTGTAATCGAGTTGAATCTTGAGACACCAAAAGATTCCCAGCCCTACTCTGTACATGGGGCGTGCGTCCTAGAGCTTATTTTCTTGATCAGACAATTCATTGTTTGGTTTGTATGAATCAGCACTAGGGCAAAATGCTAATCATAATTTGTGGTTTAACAGTCCAAAAAACATAACGTTTTTCAGTTTACAGAAAGGATGACTAAAAGTGTCAAATGTTTACATTATATTCATCAAAACAGTGTAATTGATACCTGCTAAATATCACTGTTCTTGGTTAATTTCTCCTGCTGTGGTAGCTATAAACTGTGATACTTCCTTGACTTGGTGACTCACCCAAAGCATATCATACTCAATCTTTTGCTCCTGTTTCGGTCTCTGATCATGATTTCCTTGTGCTTCTCTCTTTTCTCCTTATTCAGTTGTGGGTTGATGCTCACCCTCTCCACAAATCTAGTTTTATGGATGACTGCGGTCACTGAGGAGTCTCTTCACCACACCGAATTGCCAGAATATCCAAGTAACACTACGAAAGACTCCGGACGAAAGATGTACATGACTAGAGGTAATTAAACATATAAAGAAACCAAAAGATGATGTTAGAATACAAAAAAAAAAAAAACATCAGAATATAATACTGTTGTCTTCTTGTGCCCTGTCATGTTTTACAGCTGGTTATGGAGACGATAAGTGCAAATGCAGCCACTCCTCATGCAGCGTCTTCAAAGAAGCGTATTACTACTTGTACCCCTTCAACATCGAGTACTGCCTCTTTGCGTCCGCCATGGCCTACGTCTTGTGGAAAAATGTGGGTCGAGTCATGGACGATCACAGCCACCACAAGATCAAGTTCACTCTGAGGGGCGTGTTCTTTGGTCCTCTGATGGGAATTCTCTTAGTGGTTGCAGGCCTGGCAACCTTCATCGCGTACGAGATGCAAATACAGCGAGATGACATTGATGATGAGGGCAAAGACGAAGCAGTGATGATTCACTTTGTTATGAATATAGTTATAGCGACCATGATGTCTTTGAGCAGTGTGATCGGCCTTGCCGTCTACAAAGTGGACCACAGGGAGCACGTGTCAGATAAAAACCCCACACGCAGCCTGGATGTGGGGCTACTGGTTGGGGCGTCACTGGGGCAGTTCGTCATCAGCTACTTTACTATCGTTGCCATGGCTGCAACTGGAGCCAAAGGCTACCTAAACAGGCTCAACCTAACCTGGGCTATCCTGATGGTGATCCAACTCGCCCTGCAGAACTTTTTCATCATTGAGGGTCTACACCGGGAGCCCTTCCATGAGGTGCAGCCAGTGGTCACTGTGGTTGAAAATCCATATGTGCTGCAAATAGGCAAAGAGGCATCAAAAATGGAATCAAAACTGAGCCCAATACCCATATCGCACAGCCTGCACAACCACGCAGATGAACACCGACCCAAACTGTTATGGAAGAGACGAGTGCTGAAGGAGGTCTGTGTGTTTCTGCTGCTGGGAAACGTCATAGTAAGTATACCATTCTCCCTTAAACTCTCCAATTCACTGCTTCAAAAAAAATCTCCAAACACTCAATCCTCTCCTGTTTATTCTTTTCCGCAGCTGTGGATCATGCCAGCATTCGGAGCTCGCCCCCAGTTTGACCATGACACTGAAACGGAATTCTACCAGTTCAACATGTGGTCTGTGATTGTGAACGTTGGACTCCCTTTTGGCATCTTTTACCGGATGCATTCAGTCGCCAGTCTGTTTGAGGTTTTCCAAACCTCATAGCTCCTCGTCAAAACAACAAGAGCAACGAAGAAATCCTTGCTCCCCGATCCAAATGTTGTGTACAGCCAACTTTTTCAATATTATTTAGCCGTTTTGTATAAATTATTAGTCTGTTTGATGATGCTTTGTTGTATACTATATATTTTGTGAAGTTTATATTGACTGACTATTTGATCACCTCTCTCAATATAGCCTGTAAATGTGAAAATCTAAAACATATTCAAAATGTTAATTTCAAATATAAATAAGTCTGAGGTTAACCTTGAATAACTAGTTCACAGTTTAGCCTCTCTATGCACATAATAAATGAAAGCAATGCATTACTCTGCACAAATGAACTGTTGATTGTGTCACTAATTGTTATGTTATCATTGTTATTATACAATTATTAAAAGAATGTCGTCTCAGTGGATGTAGTACTTGGACTAATGCAAACACAACATTAAATACACTTATTTAGAAGGCTGAGTAAAAATCCTGATTTAGTTTTCTCTTTTGTTAGCCTACTGTAATTTGAGCATGAGAGACACGTCCTGTAAGCATTTGTTTTATGATAAGCATTTATCAATAGGCCTACATTTTATTGTGAAAAGAAGCAGAAGCTTTACAGAAAATTAAAGTATTTTAATTTACTCTTTCATCGTTTCACCCCTGAGTAAAACGCATTTAAATGATTTCCTAAAACGTTTTCAACAGATTACAAGCCTATAACAAAAGCATTCATCAAGCAAGGACAACAGTTGTGTTAAACACTTTGGTAAAACTTACCTGCGTCAGGCACCGTCGGGGCTACACCTGGCTGGGGTCCTTAGCACACGGGTTTGTTTACAACCACGTCACCCGGAAATGCATCCCGGAGTGTCAAAATGCAAGGACAGGTAAACCATCCTAAACTTGGTTTTGTGAATAAATGAACCCACTACTTGTTATTTAATAATAGTTTAATTCGTCCAGATCAACGTTTATGATGCGTTTCTTTAACATCGATGTCTTTTCAGATGAAATTACGAGTTAAAAAACGAAATTGCACAAAACACATCTGCAGAATTAACGTAACCCTGCTCATATTTTCTCTCTAAAGGATTCCCAAGATGCTCTCCTTTTCGGTGAGGAGGACGATAACATCGGTCAAACAAAGTCCAAACTAAGGTGCAAGTGTCTTATTTGTGATTCTGGTTAAATTGGCTTTTTTTTCTTCTTCAGAGCAAATATGTAGGTCTATTTATTATCCTATGAAACTTAAGACGACAATCTATGTTTCAGGCACCCACTGGCCTCATTCTTCCACCTGTTCTTCCGAGCAAGTGCCATCGTGGTGTACCTCCTGTGTGACATCCTCAGTGGTCGTTTCATCGCCTGTATGGTCACCATCATCCTCCTGCTGTCCTGTGACTTCTGGACTGTCAAGGTGAGCAGGTCAGGGAACGGTTGACCACAACAAACAAATATGGAAATAAATCCCACGTCTTGCTTAACATTTAATTTTGAATTGTCAAAAAAACAGCAAAGGTAGAATTTTCAAAGTGCATATAAATGCTCAAATTGAATAAGCGGACACAAAACTGTACACAACAAATAAAGAAAACAATTGAGGTATTCTTAACCATGTTTCATGACATTTAGTTTATTTTCTAATTAGTTAAAAAACATTTGTTCCCCTTTTTATATCAATTTTTGTCACTTGAATTGATCTGGTCTTTGTTAAACAGATTGGTTTGCTTTGCTTACATAAGATCTGAACAGGTACAGTCTGTGTGCACAATATGGGAAAAAAAATCCCATTGCAATTATTTAACATTTATAACAATTGCAATTAGATTCATGATTAGTGGGAATTATTCCTTTTGCTCCACAACTTTGTAGGTCCGGGCATTTGTATAGCACATAACAATGTTTCATTTTACTTTCATTTAAAAATGTCTGCCCCTTTAATCCGTATGTCGCACTTGCCTATGTTGCAGTTGTGAAATTTGAATTGCGCAGCCCTAAATGAAAACCAATGAATGAATGAATGCAGCAGACCTTCAATAACTTTGTTTCCCTCCAGAATGTATCTGGCAGACTGTTAGTGGGTCTTCGGTGGTGGAATCAGGTGGATGAAAATGGAAACAACCACTGGGTATTTGAGTCAAAGAAGGTAAGCAGAATTTGATCAGGTGCATCCAAAAATCTCTAGCTGTCGGTATTTACAAAAGGTCGCTCTAAGAAAAGGAAACTCTGTGCTGAACAAAGGAAGGGTCTCACGTGGAGGAAAAACAAGATAGAATGCAACATGGTTTCTAGGCTAAACAGCCTCATCGTGTTTCCTCTTTGCAAATAAACATGACCTTGGCAGCAATCTGCTGGCTCACGGGAGAGTGATAGAGATCTTTGTAAAAACAGGAATATTCAAAGCAGCATGAGGCGACTGCATTCCAGAAAAACATGCATCTACAATTTCTCAGACAAAGTAGAGCTTGCAGCAATTTTGCAAATGCCAACTTTACATTTACCTCACATTTGTAGAGTATAACATAGCTGCATGACCTTATTGGACATTTGGATGGAGTGTAACATAGGAAAGCTGCATTGTCCTCTCTGACACATAACATTTGACACAATGGGGACGTTGGATATGAGTTTCCATAAACGATATTGTTTTTTTTTTCTTGGATTATTATTGAATGAAATGAAATTAAACCTTGTTTTCTTTTCTAAACAGACACAAAGTGTAAACGCAACATCCAGTGCGGAGTCCCGGATCTTTTGGCTCGGACTCATCGTGTGCCCCATCTTCTGGGTCATTTTTGTTTTCAGCACCATCTTCTCTTTCAAGCTCAAATGGCTGGTCAGTTGAGTGGTTATAAGATGAACTTGAAGTTACATTTTCTGTCTAATTAGCTTGTAATTGATGGTTTATCTCTCTTTTATTCTGGTGTCCCCCCCCCCCCCCCCCTCCACAGGCTGTAGTGATGATGGGCTTGGTTTTGCAATGGGCCAACCTCTATGGATATGTCAGGTGCAAGGTGGGCGGGAAGTCCAATCTGGGAAACATGGCAAAGAACTATCTGAGTGCCCAGATTTTTAAACAGGTATAAAGGACAACGATCATGCCCCCTTCTATTATGTTTTTTTCTCTCAATGACAGGATATATTAACTTCTCCCTTTCCGTTCTTTTCCACTAAAGGCAATGACAAAAACAGAGGAACCTTGAAGTTGATGGAGTTCATTATATTTCATAGTTTTTTTTTTTTTTTTTTTCGGAGCAGGCGGCTCTTTTCTGAGGGGATATTGGTGTTTGAAATTCATTTACATCTCTGGTTTAATTGGTTTTGTATGTGTTGATTCCTGCTTATTTCTTGTCAAATGATTAAAGAAGTAATTTCAAATTGTTCAAATCAATCAATTTAAATTCAGTGTAGTTGGACTTTAGAATATATTTCACCTTTTGGCAGTGACCAAGCACTTATTGGTAAGTGGAGAGTGTCGCTGTAAATACAGTTATAGTGGTCGATAAGCTTTAATTTGTTTTCAAGGAGGGGGATTCGGGTGAAATACAGTGCCTTGAATAAGAGAAGAATTTCTCTAAAATTGACAAATTAAATCTATCTAGCTGAAGTTTAAAGGACACTTTGCGACTTGCACTAAGTGTCTATATGTACTTTTATAATTAGGTAATGGGAAATCATTTGTTGGGTGGATACATTTGGCCCCATAAATTGTATGCCTACTTTACAATCCTGGACTGTGGACTTTACATTTTACACAAGTTCATGAATGTTGTTTGAATCAAACTTTTTTTGGTTGATGAAAATAATGTGTATAGGTAAGGGAGAGGTGCTAATTAATCAGGCTTACGATGTTGGAAATGAAGGTCATTTTACTCAAAGGTGGCCGGTTACCTCCAACTCTTTGGAATTGTATTCTATGAATAAAAAAGAAAACAGTGAATTACAAATGTGTGTTTATTTCTCTTGAGGACATATTACGAGCTAATTACAGAGATACACTTCCTGTAAAATAAACTTTGAACTTTACATTACTTATGAACCAGAGATGTGCTGCTGGACTCGAATGAATGTCAAAGAATTCCACCACAGGGCGCCAATAGCCTATATCGGTAATGTTTTGCGCCCCATGTACATAGTCTAGTCTTTATAGCAGCTGCCGTGGATTCGAATCCGACCTCGGCCCTTTGTCGCATGTCGTCCCCCATACTCTCCCGCCAGCATTTCATGCTCTATACAGCTGTCCTACCTCATAAAAGCAACAATGGCAAAAAAAAAAAAAAAAACAACACAATCCATGCAGATCATCCAACACACACAATTACGTTTTCAAGATCACTTTTAATGCTTAATTAATTGCCTTTTATTACCTTTGAACGAATAGTTGACATAAAGTAAACAGTATTTTGAAACATGTAGCTCAAAATAACTGCCTTCATCATCATCACCTTGGAGTCAGTGGAGAAACAAGTGCAGCGGGTTAACCACTAGATGGCACCAAAGGACAGTCAGTGCTAGGCAGTTTCTGCGTACCATTCATTGCTTTTCTTGAATATGAAATTACAAATTGATCATGATAATCACTGCCAAACATTTTGACTCAGAGGTTTAATTTAGGTTGATAGGGTTCAATTAGGGATAACATTAAATTAAGAGTGAAAACTACATTTATTTTATTTGTTTGACCAGAGAAAGGCTAACACAACCTTATCTGACATCAGAGACAAACAAATCGGCACACTATATTAGGCATATACAAGTGAATTTGAAGTCAATCAAATGTAAAAAGTGTATGGTGTAATGTGTATCAGTCTTCTTATCTTTGCATTGGAATTTCAAATATGTGAAGTCTAATGAAAGTATTATTATAGTATTTCAAGAAAGTTTTGGCATGCATTAATTCACATTCAGCTTGTTCTATCAGTACCAGAATTCAAAGTGATTGACAGTACATTTGTACAAAGTTATCACACAAAACATGGCAATAAAATACGTGGTGCCAAAAAACAAATAGAACCAGAAAAATATCTTGTCCGCTTTTTCGGCAATCTTCTGATACTGCTCACTCTCCGCCTTCTGTGCTTTGAGTTCTTCCACAAAGTCGACCAACGGCTTGAGCATTCCACTGTCTCCCTCAGAGGCATTCAGCTTGATCACGCTAATGTCAGCTTTGACTTCTGCAAGGAATGAAGAAGCAGTCAGAGCAGGCAACGCAATGGTTTCAGCATAAATGCAAGACTTGTTCAAGTCCAGAAATGTCAAAAGCTTTTCCCCAAGTAATGTAAGACTCTTTCTCACCTTCATCCTCGGTTTCTGCCTTGTTTCCTGTGTTTTCTTGCCTTGAATCTTTTTTGGGCCAGCAGGAAAAAATAAGACTACCATTGTTGGCGAACCCTGTCAGCACCATAGACACCAACATGCTCAACACCAAGAGGACTAGACAAATACAGAAGTGGGTTCCTGCGGCACAGACAGAGAGACAGACGGTTGGTATTATGTTGTTCGTTAATTTAGTAAGTGAATGAGTTGATTTGTGTCCGACTGACTGATGATTGGGCCGCACGTGCTGTCTCCAGGGAGCTCATTGTTGAGGATGATAAGGAACATGGTGAAGCTGAGAACCAGAGTGACCTTGAAAGAACAGCGTTCTCCGCCTCCCAGTGGCAGAGCGAAGCTGACCACATCAGCTAAGACGAGGAGAATACTAGGCAGCATTAAAGTTATGAATGGGTTGAGATATTTGACTGATAACTGAACCTGAGGAGAAAAACAGACACAAATTCAATTTGCAGAACTAGACTGTGGTTGAAGAAAGTGGTAAATATTTACTATTTAAACATGTAATGTTGTTTCCATTATGATACCAATACTTTTAATACATACTGCATAAATAAATCCTGTATGTTAACCATCTTACCATGATGTAATAGCGGTCATCTCTATCTCCTTGTTGTAGGAGGGATATGTCATCTGTTTGCCAATCTCCATGGCTACCATCAACCATCTTCAATCTTGAGTGGAAGTTCAGTTTTGTACCACATCCTGGAAGAAGAAAAGTCTTCTTTAGTAGGGCTCTTCACAGAATTACTCATAGCCCTCTCTCAAATATGACAGACTCACAATGGGCAGGGGCAGATTCACAGGGGTGGTCATGGGTGTCACGGGCCCCCCTCAGTTGGATCTTATTGGCCACCCCAGGTGCAACCCCCCCAAATCCTAAACTGTGATTAGCTATTTGCCTTGTCAGAACTGGGACTGCAAAATCAACTACTGAGGCTGTGTATCAACCAAGCTGCAGAATCCCCATCAGAGTCTGGATCAAAATGCCAATTTGTCAGCAGAAATAAACATGTTGAGTCTAGAGATTAAATGTACGATAGGTTACTTTTGCCAAATGACTCATCCAATTTCAATTATATTAAGGCTATTATATTTTCAAGGGATGGTAGAAACCTTTTGCTGGGAACAACACAAATTCTTTCTGTCGCTGTTGCAATGTCTAGATAGTGTCTAAAATGGCCGTTGTGCTGTGCTTTGGTCAAAATATAACATGAATCAAGCACCAGAGGAGGTTTGTGACCCTGTATAAATCAGCTCTCTCAGAACGCTCCGTTTTGGTGTGTGTGTCTCTTTAAATGCAATGAGCCCCCCTGAGTTTTCCCAATAGACATCACTGTACTCTATGCGCAAAAGGTTTGTTCTAGGCTGGGGATGGAGTCCATGGGTGGCGATATCCAGCTTGTGACATCTCAAACTGAGAAAATTTGAAACGGAGCACTTTTCTCTGTGTTGTAAGACTTATGCAGACTACAAACAAAAGACTGGATGGATTTAGTTCACATTTTGTGGGTCAGTATAGACACTCATATGTTCAAAAACACTGTAAAAGTGGATTTTTCATAATATGTCCCCTTTAATTAAATTGTACCACTGAGTAAGTTTAATAATACAACTGTAATTAAAAAAAAAAAAAAGAAGTATCTTGGCTCACCGTCATCGTTCCAGGTTTGGATGGCAACAGGGCAACTATCACCAGCGAAGGGGAAGTTGAACAAGTTGATTTCGCAGTTGACCTCGGCGTTTATAATGACAGAGTGCATCACTGTGCCGTTCTGGAGTAACAACAGATCACTGGAGCTGTGCTTCATGGTGGTTGATATTCTACACAGGTGAGACACAGATGAGTCAGACTAACATCAAAAAAACAATCATGAATTCTTTGTTGAGAGTTTGATTATTTTATACTCTGTAACTGACTGACCCATTTGTTACAAGGATCTCTGGAGTCCAGACATTTTTTACTGGAAGGGTGACTTTATCAAACGGGTAATCAGATCGGTTCCACGCCAACTCTTCATCCATCCACATCTGTGGTTCAAGATCAAAATGAATGTTTATGAAACAGACTCTAAATGTATTTCAGTCAATTTGGAAAAACTTTGATGCTTACAAGATCAGCTCGAATTTGACTTATCAGCATGAGTTCCTTAGTGTCCTATTAAAAGAGACAGCACATGTTGTTAGTACGAAAACTATTAAAGTTCAGATGGAAATCTTATCACATTCAAGTTGGGCTTCAAATGATTGCACTGGTGTAAAGGGTTAACAACTTTACCACAAATGCATCTACAAGCACAATACTTACAACTGACAGAGTCTGGTACTCAAGGAAAGGCACTTCAATAACAAGGGAGCAGTTTTCACTCTGTGGCTGAGATGAGTAGCCTCTCTTGATCAACATTTCAGCCAGACATCTGCGGGTTTTGCAGGTAGTTTCAGCATGCCAACACCCTGAAATAAGAGATCAAATGTGAGCCAAAGATCTGAACAGTTTCACTAGAATGCTCTTTTCTCTATTTTTCACAGATGTACACTAAGTGAGAGACACTTACCTGTTGTTTGAAGAATCAGTAAGAGTACTGCCTTCCACACGCTGCTGGTGCAAAAACTCAACATTTTTTTGACTGCTTCCTTGCAGCAATGAGGCTATCACAGTGCTAGCTTTTTTTATCATCCGCTTTCTCTAGGTATCGGCCTGACTTGATACTTAAATAGTCCTGTCTGTGACGTTGAATCACACATAGTCCATTCAGGAACATCGCAAGACAACACCACGGGTCCACAATTGTCTGTAAGAAGACATTGTCTTATTAATCACGCTAAGTTTTTTGCAGCTTATCCGTCATTGATCCTGTGTAAACAGTCCAGATAGAAATGCAATTACTCTTACTCTCTGTTTACCTTTGAGCAAGTACAGGTGGCTCCACCTGTCTTTTTTCATTACAGCCGGCCATGCTGCTCCACATTACAATGACACTGTGGTTGTAAGACGGGACAGTGACCTTAAGCTGCCAACAATGGTCGGCAGGAGTTCGCCTCAAAGACAAAGACTTGTATTTGTGTTGTGGCTTCAGAGTAAAGTCTGCGTGTCTTCTTACAGTATGGCCATTAAAAACACTCTGTTGTTCTGAAAGCTGAAGGATCATTTCATATTATCATCAGACTTTATGACTCAAATGGTGATTAAGTTATATAAAGCAAACTAGAGCTGTGATATAACTTGGGCTGCACTGCCACTGCATTTATGTTTATATTTTTGAGTTATTACAGCCTGGTGGAGGTGTGAGCTTTAACATTTGACATAGGCTACTTAAATTATACAGAAGAATAACACACAGAATGACACAGTCTGGGGTTGTAATCTTGAACAAAAGTAATTTATTTACGGTTCAAATGAATATGCTGTACATCTTTTCTTTATCGTCCTTGAATGAATGTTTTATTGGTATAGCCATAACTTTATTCATATGTCACAAAAAGACAAGCTAGGAAACCTATGGAGACATAGTCACCATGATAGCACTGTACGTCTCATTTACATTTTTTAGGGGTAGCAAAATTATTTTGAACCCTTCATACCCCGTGATAGTGTGTGCTACATACTTTTCAGCTACATAAATGTGCTTTTTCTGGACTACTGGACCATTGCGTAACTGGTTCTTTTATCTGAAATGTGTTTCATACCTGATTGACCTTTGTCTGTCAGAGCAGAGGTTATCACCATGTGGTCTAAAATATGTCAGACAAACAGCACACTTCACTGCTCTCGAGGCTGTTCAGGCTGTCTCTTATGCCGGTCCCTCGACCTGCTTCCCGTCTTCCTTGATTTTTTTCTTTAACTCACTGGGAAAACAGATGCATAGTTCCTATATGCATCTGTTTTCCCAGTGAGTACCTGTAATTTCTGCAACCTTGTCTCATATCCTCAATTAAATTAATCACTCCTAATAAAGCCCACTATGAATACAACTCCCTCAGACTCCCCCCCCAATATATGATCACATCTATTTGATATCATTATTATGACAAGCAAAGAGCGTGTCAGGAAAGCGGGGGGAGTGGCTGCAGGTGCAAACCCATGGGTATCTTAAAGTACCACAAACATAGCAAGCGATAGATAGTGAAAGCGGAAAAACAAAGAAATATTGAGGATGCGGTACTAAACAATACAATAAAACAAATATAATAAAGCCATTAAAAATGACTCCATATAGACAAAAAACAACTGAAAAAAAGAGACAAGAACACAAAAACCAAAATGAGACCAAAAAAACCCCCAAAGAGCCAAAAAGCAACTACAGAAACATCCCCTAAATAAAACTGACTCAGATAAGTCTTTCTCCAATGAACAGAGCCTGTTAATGTTCATGTATGTGTCTGTGCTTGTCATATATTATGTGCCATTAAATTCATGGCTGCTTTACTCAGATCAAAAGAAAGGAAGGTAGCTTCGGCATGTTTCCTTTATATTTCAGATTACAGATGTTGTTGTCTTGTAAGCCTGAAGTGCTGGCCTCACGTGGTGCATGACACTCCAATCAATAAATCAATAAACAGTTATGCAGTTTATGGGTTTTATTATGTACTGTTGTAAAGGAAGTGACACTATTTTCTTCCAGCCGACGCTTGCACTCATTCATTTTTTTAGCTTCTGCCTGTAAATGACAGGCCTGTTATTTCTAGGTTATCTCTCAGAGGAATGTCTCTTATCTGTGTCTTCACACATCATCCTGAAAAAAGCCAATACAGGATGATTCAGGTAGACGTCAGAGGGTCCTGTTCTATTTTTAAAAAAACACCACAAGGCTGTTTTGATGTTGTCGATCCTCTTCCTTACAGCCAATGGTGCTCTTATGACTGCCGTAAATGTGCTTTAAAAGTCAGCGTGTCCCGGCGGTTCCTCTGTGATCTTATCAGAATCAAGTTGAGGACGAGCGAGACAAAGAAAGTCCCCGTGCCAATGGCTGGAATCTCTACCTGATGGAGTAAAGGTTAACTTTTTTGTCTAATGACTCACAGAAAATACAAATGACTTTTATATACGCTGCTAAATAGTTTAACAACCTACAAATCATCAGTATTTATCTGCCCTTATCATTAATGACTGTTCAGATTACACACGTTTTATTTCATCATCCAGAAAGAGTTACCACGTAATGAGGACCTCAAGGTTTGTGCATGAAAGGAAAATATTCCATGGGTCATAAATTCTTCCACATTGTCCAATAAGATTACAGTGGGAAGTGCGATATTAGAAGAAACCGAGACTTTGCCTCAGGACCAGGCCGGCCCCCCCAACACTCTGCACCAGGCTGAACACAGAGGTGACTTGAACTGTGGCAACATATATCGCTCAATGCTTGGCAGGTTCTGATGGGCTGATGTGACACCTGACAACTTTAAATCCTACTCTGCAAGTAAGTTGAATACTTAAATACACACAAAATGTTCAGAATGTTTGAGGTAAGAAGAGTGTGTCAAACATTTTGCAAGACATCTTTTAAGTAGCTAAATTAATCCAAAAACAGCTGAGTAGGTACAAATATCTATTCAGCCCAACTCTTAAGAAAGTAAAAGGGTTCAGTGAGCAAGGGGGGAAATATTCTAAATCTTCTGCTTATTAAAGAATGTAACAGCACTTCTGAATTATCACCATGAACAGAAGAGACCTCATTAAAGATGGCAATACGCCATCAAAACAAATAACTTTTTCATTTCCTTTATATCTAATGTTTCCATAATGTGCTTTGTTGTGCATTTATATAGAATATGGGAAATCATTGCTATGATTTAGCACAGAAAGTGCATTTACTTTGCATAAGAAAATCATGATTAAGATCTTTTGAGCATGTCAAAGAGTCCAACAAAAAAAAAGGTGTTGCAAGAAATATCCAAGAAAAGTCAAAACATCTATTTTACAATTCTATCTGAAGAATATTGATCCAAACTGCAGTATAAAGCAAATACTGCTATGTCAGAAGATCTCAGAGGATTAACAGTGTGTCTTAAAGGTGGACATGAAGTCAAGAGAAGGAAGTGCATATAGGTCGAAACAGACAAGGACGAATTTACCACACATGCAAAGTTGCCATGATATGTCAGCCACGTACCTCAAGTTTTGGTAGTTTTCCTCGCTGGTTCCATATGCAAAGAGTGCTGGAGGGTGGGCAGATAGGCCCCAGTGACATTTTTTAAGATCCTACAGTCCTTTAGCCTGTTCCCCGTCCATGCACTCACTGCCTGCTGTATAAAAATCAAGCTGCAGCAGTCTGAAACCTGGGACACTGCAGTTTACGAGTCAAGCATTTGCCTACTTATAAATGCATGGTTACTTGGTAACTTGCTATCCTTGGACGCTCTCTTCGATTCTATCTAAGGAAACATTCTGAATCAATGCAGAATAAATAGTGATAAGAGATGGGACAACATGTTATGCTGGAATTTTAACTGCTTTCTCGTTTTTTGGCATCACTGAAAATGTCAGGTTTATGACTCTTTCAGCCGCTATTGACCCACAAAACTTGCACAACAAGAGTCTGAGCTTCAGTTGAAGGTCTCATGCATGGGTGCCATGTGTTGATTGACTTTGTACCAGACAATAGAAGCCAAGCTACAATAAAATCTTATTTCGATTGACATTGACCTCACTGACGGGAACACTGTTTTTTGTCCGGCACTTTTGCACAAACAACTTTCAAGTTTATGGTTGAGATTGTTTGGCTCCACAGTCACACCACAGGAGGTGTGAAATTAAATGCTTGTGAAGCCGATTGTCATAGACTCAGATTAACATCAGTTACGTGCTGTCTGGGGATTTATTTAAGTAATAAAAACTCTATAAAAGCCTGATTGACACATTGCAAGGAAGTACATGGCGTAAGAAATGTATCGATCAGTGACTGTGCTTACTCAACACTCAAACAAGAACTTGATAAGGTGCCTTTCATCAGTCACAAGGAGCTGTCAGATTAATGAAGTGCTGTATAACACACAGATAACAAAATGTCCTGACTCTGGAGTGTTTCACTGGATAGAAGGGGATGTGGTTAAAGTTTGACATTTGAGGGAAAATTTGGAGGTGAAAACTGTTAGAGGTGGTTAGAGGGTAATCATTAACCCTCATGAGGACAAACATAAATTCAGGTTTTGCTTAATTAACCATGACATACCTTCTCAGATCATATGGTAGATTGTTTATGAGCATCTAAAAAAGAGGCACACTTTCATTTCTCGTTTCTCTCTAACAAGTCAGTTTAGGAGTGCCATTGTGTTGTCGTGGGTCACAATTTAATTTTTGCAAAATCCACTTTAACAGTGTTTTTGAACATATATTTGGGTAACCTGAGTGTCTACCGACCCACAAAATGTGAAATAAAAGCATCTAGTCCTTTGTTTGTAGTCTGCATAAGTCTTACAACAAAGAGAAAAATGCTCTGTTTCAAATTTGCTCAACTTGTGATGTCACCAAGGATCAACCTTTCCTCCATGTTTCTTGATAATGTCTTAATTATCTAAACCTATAGTAATAAAAGTAAACAGTAAAAGAAACACACATTAGCCAACACTAAGGCTTGGATTGAGGACATAGTCCAGCCTGGGGAGCCACCTACACGTCCTAGACATCAACAAGATTTTATAGGTTTCAGAACAAAACAGCCAGTTTAACAGGTCAGGTTGTCGATGTATAACAGTTTGATACGCCAATTTTCACCTGTTTTCTTTCAACAGGTCACAAGGATCATAGTGCCTTTATATGTCTGGTATGTTTGGCAGTAAAATGTAATCACTTCTGGTTTTAGACGAGGAATAAAAGTGAGTTAAACCGAAGCGCTATATTCTACAACATAGATTCTGCTTGTCTTAATACTTTCCAGACGCTGCATTTTTTTAAAAAAGCTGTCATTTAAAAAAAATATTTTTTACTTAGCTTAATGAAAAACCTCTGCCTCTTTACACAGCTATATTGTATGCATTAAAGTGTTAATGGTAAGCTTAGTAGAAAAACTGTTTTGCACCGTGTCCAGACTAACTGAACGTCTGGTAAATTATCAACAGGTTAGAAACTCGTGCTCTTGAAGTCGCCTACATTTTTCACACTCTGAGCAGCAGGCATTGCTCAAGTCATTCACTGCTGATAGCCTGAGGCACAAAGTGACCTACGCTGCTTGCTCAAACATGAAGGGTTCAGATTTACAAACAAGTCCGGGGGCCTTTTACACCTTAGCCACATGTAATGAGGAAGATGCTGTCCTTTTCGCCTATGCATGAGTCCACTTTTTCTACTTAAACTTGACAATATAACTAATCATCAACCGTCACTGTGAATATATATGTATATATATATTATTTAATTTAAATGATCAATATACGCACACTTATTTATGTAAATACTGTAATTGACATCTTAATTGACCCGTCTGTCACATAACTGCATTTTACTTATCATGTTACTTCAGCATCTTTTGCACTATTCACCACTGCACTGTTTCATATTTAGTCATGTAAATATTAGTCTTTTCTTATTATGTTTATTGTTGATGTTTAATGTTGTACCTGTACATAAGAGAGCATTCACCAAAGTTAAATTCCTTGTGTGTGTAAGCATACCTGGCCAATAAATCTGATTCTGATTCTGATTCATTTCTGTCTTTCTGCAGGAGCCTGAAAGGTTAAAGCCTGGTCAAAATGAGCTCAGAAAGAGGCGAGCAGGTTGTCGTCGATACCTACCACACCACAGTCCACACACTTGGCAAGGAAAATGACGGCAAGCGGCTCCGCTACATGCAGAAAGACGGCAGCTTCCCGGTCGTTTTCCAGAAGGCCCCTGGAGACTGGAGCCCGTACTTTATGGACATCTTCACAACGCTTGTTGAAATCCGCTGGAGGGTGATGTTCCTCATCTTCTCCCTCTCTTACATCCTCTCTTGGATCTTTTTCGGCCTCTGCTATTGGCTCATTGCATACATACACGGAGATGTAGATGATCTGGATAATGCACCGTGCGTGGAAAACGTGCGGGGCTTCACCGGAGCCTTTCTGTACTCCATGGAGACGCAGGCGACTATTGGCTACGGCTTCAGGGGGATGACTGAGAACTGTATCGTGGCCATTATCGTTGTGACGGTTCAGGATGTGTTCAGCTGCCTCCTTGACACCATTATCATCGGTATCGCTGTTGCTAAAATGGCATCCGCTCGCAAGAGAGCTCAGACGGTGGGTTTTAGCAGCTGTGCCGTGGTCAACCTGCGAGACGGGGTTATGTGTCTGTCATGGCGACTTGGAGACTTCAGAGGGAATCACATCCTGGATGGTGTCGCCCGGGCTATGGTAGTCCGCTATGTGAAAAAGTCACAGGGGTCCATTGTGATGTCATACCAGGACCTGGACATCCAGAATCGAGACATTGTCCTCGCCACACCGGCCACCATTATCCACAAGCTGGAGCCTGGGAGTCCCTTCTACAGTCTGGGCCCTGACGCCCTGCAGGAGGAGGACTTTGAGCTGGTGGTGTCCTTCACCTACACCGGGGACACTACAGGAATGCTCCACCAGACGAGAACCTGCTACAAACCCACCGACATCCGCTGGAGTCAGCGCTTCCAGGACATGCTTAAAGTAGGGAAGAAGCATTACACGGTGGACTACGCTCGCTTCAATGAGACCACATGGGTCCAGGTTCCTCAGGTTAGCGCGGAAGAGTTTCACAGGGGGAGACGTCCTGCAGTGGGGAATCAGTACCACCGCCCTCTCTTTACATCAGAAAAGACAAATGGACACACTTACCATGTGAATAATGACATCACTGAGGAGGTGATGCACCAAACTAGTTTGTAGCTTAAACAACCAGAAATATACTTTTTCTAAATTGTATTAACCAGTGGACTCTTACAGGTTTTATGAATGTAACAATGTGATATAATGTACTCCTGTAAATATATTTATATGTGTCTTTACAGCTTTTATATGCATAAGCGGCAATTCTTTGTTTAACATTAGTAAGGCAGCAGGCTACCAGCTAGCATGACGCAGCAGAAGCTTTCATATAAGAACAGGCAAGCCTTAGCCTAAATCATAAGCAGCATAAAATAAACTGCTTGATATAAGTAGCCTACTGGTTGGCTTAAATGAAATTCAGAAGGGCAAGTATGTTTTTAGTGTGAAGCCTTTGGGTTTATGTTGTATTGAAGTGCCTCGCATCCTTCCTGTTCAATAATCACTGAAGAAAAATGAATGACCTAATGACCTTTTTTTGGCATGTAAACCTTTTGTAATTTTAATATTTGTTAGCACCCAAATTGTGGGAAGTTTTGCTTATTTTGTCAAAGACGTTGGAGTTGGAGATGTAAACAGGCAAACAAAGAGCATCAAGCACTGATACTGTTGGGAAGGTTAGAGTATTATACTTGAATATTTTTTTTTAACACTTTTTATGCAGCACTGTGTTTTAATAAAAATCTGTGTTGGTAAAAGTGAGCTCACCATATTATTCCTGTCAGTTATACTGAATGTGAAGTTTTTAAAAGATAGCCCTCTGGGGTACAGCGTCTCATTTTCAAGGGGTTCTAACCCAAATTCAAAGTTATACACAAACTTACAAAACAGCATTACTTAACAAATTACCAAATATCTGCAATGAGACAGATGTCCAAATGTACGCTGATGATACTATCATTTATAGGCATGCATCAACAAAACAGCAAGCTGCATCTAAGTTAACAGCAGTGATGACCCATGTCACACTATGGCTTAATAATACATATGTCTAATTTTCAGGGATCTCTTATAGCAAAGGGGACCAACCAGTTTGAAACCTTGCCTTCCCCTTTAACTGACATCTCCATTGCCCAGTGACTGTAAATATAGATTGATAGCAGAACAGCTTCAAAAGTGAAGCCAAAACATTTTGATCACCACCTGGTGGCAAGTTTCTGTATAGGCACTGTAAAGGTCTTGAATGTTACACCTGCCATGTAAACATTTGGGCTGAATAAAAAACTCAAAGTACTCATCAAATACAGATGTTTTCTTTGTCATTTGTGTTTTTTTTTAAGTGTGCAGAAGGTAAGCCACTTTCTGCACACCCCCTTTGTATAACTCCTTATTCACTTGCCATATGCGCATTAACAACGACCCCCTCCTGCACCTATCACTGACCTGAGACCCTTGTCCATCCTGTCAATCAAACAATACCCTGTACCTCAGTTCTCTGGACTGCTTGTTTATCATTTTAGCCACACACACCCATATACATACACATAGAGCTAAAGTTCAATAAATGAGTGGCATCTCAAAGAGAGTGTGTGTCAGACTGGACTCATAACTGGCATTTCCTGTTCTTACCCGTTAACCTGTGGTATCTGCATCATCATCAGAAACCATCACCTGTTTCACATAAAGCATATCAGACCCATGTATGTTAAAATGTCATTATTTGTGTGTAGTGGTAGAGGTTTTATGTTTGTCAGTGGATGAGCCTAATTCTTTAAAGAATACATACATGTGTGCATATTTTGTGTAAAGAGCAGCAGACAACCTACAATGAGGCGACGCCTGAGAGCTGGTTCAGGCAGTAAACTCGAGCTGCTCTGATTTCACACTTGACATGCGACAGTATCAACAATCACCTGACACCACCTCCTTCCAATTAGCGGTCTATTTAAGCTGCGATATTTCCAGTCTCTCCCTCTGCTCTTCCATTGCCAGCTCTGCCCTGCACCAGTTACTGCACTCTTGCTCAGCATCCACCTGTAGACTCCGACTGTGGTGGGGGTGAAGATATACTTTCTATATAGCTTCTCAAATTTCTGCATGTAAATGCAAGCTGTGAGGAGTGATTAGGTCGGAGCCAAACACAAACTACAGTATATTCTGCTGCAATAAATATTTCAATCGACTGAATTGTTGCAGTCATGTGCAAACTTACATTTTAAGAGGATTTATTTTTTACACATTACTTTCATTCAAGCTTAAATCTCACTTCATGACAATGGTTTTATTACAAAAAGGAAACTACTTTTTTTATATTTTGACATTAATGTGTAAAATATGCTATTTTAATCATTTTAAAATTGTATTATGCTTAATATAGGAATCTCAAGACCCCCATGTGGGATCCACTGTGCTAGAGTTCACCTCAGCCTTTTTTTTCATCAAAATATACAACAAGCAATGTGGCGTTCTTTGCAGTTTCTAAAGTTAAAACTCATTCAAATTAAGTAAAGGTTTTCCTTGTACAACTCTGAAACACGACATGACTTGATGTGACGCATGTTCCAGGTGAATTAGCTTTTGTGGCTCTACACTGCCACCTTGTGTTCACTCAACACACTTAATATCACTCATCAGTGATGGTGATCACCGATTTCACCATCAAAGTAGGCCTGTTGTGCAAACCCTAGTATAACTGCTTGATTCTCACATAGGCTAGAGAAGGACCTAGGTTTAGTAACGTGACCCATAAATTACAATAATGAGTCAGTATTTTCAGTATTTTAAGATATTTAAATGAATACATCTATTTTTTTTTTAGATATTTTGGAGACCAAACGTCAAGTTTTCGGAGACCCTTGAGTTAAAAAATGAGTTGACTCCTCTTACCTTCCTCTCTAGACAGTTAATACCGTAGTAGACTGTAAATATTGGTTAATACAGACTCTTCATGCTCACTCCCTCGAACAGGCGCTGCAGCTTCCTATTGGCCGCTGGCCGGATGGAGGCGGGGATAGGCACACGTGTTTAAAAAGTCTGTCTTTGCATCCTCAAACATCTTCCTCAGTATTACTGGAGAGGGTTATGGCAGAATTTTCCGCGCCAGACGTGAAGCTTAGTGAACATAACAAAAGAGCAGTACGAAGAAAAGGGAGAGTGCAGTGTGCAAAACTGGCACATATGGGAATTATCACGACAAGAAGACGGCAGATATGCACAGAGAGGACCAACAGGTAGGTGTAATAAGCGGGACATAATAATACCTGTTACGACTGTGATGTAGCTCGGGAGAAAGACTATTATCAAATGGTAGATATGATTCAATAATATAGACGATGCAGTCTGTAATAACTGATGTGATCTCATGCCCATACGGATGATCTGTAATAAGAACATCATCTTTAAATTTATTATAATTATAATTAATTACATTATTGGCTGCGTATTTTATACACCTGCTAATTGATGTTTCAGTGCGCATCCGGTCCAAATCTGTGCTTGTTTTAAACACTATTACGTCATAACTATTTAGCTCATGAAGCTCAGTGCATCTGAACTCTCAAATACTTGAACGATCCTGTAGAATGAAACTGATGAAATGGAAATAACTGAAGTTAATAATTTGAAGTCACGAATACAATCTGCAGAAACTTACAACAATCTGCGGGGTGATTGGCCAAAGTTATTGATTTGTGTAATAATAAATAGAGCAGCTTTATGTAACCAGTTTCCATCTGCCTCAGCTGTCGGCTCTAAAGGAGAACACATGCAAAACAAACAATCACAGTTTGTGCAGCCCTCTGTCACCATTTTTTTTTTTTTTACCATCCAGCAACAATGAGAGCTGTGATATAGTGAGCAGATGAAACTCCAGCGAGGAGAAACTCAAAAAAACTGTGACAGATCCATCGTGAGGCAGCGAGAGGGAGAGACCTCTGTTTGAAATGTGCTCAGTGTAAGAGCATCAACACCATAAAAAAAGTCTGAGATTTGATTCTCACTGTATGGTCTGTGAAGTGTAGGCTGCTAAAGTTAGAAAGTACCACACAAATGTCCATTCAATGTCTTCAACTTCACTTCTCTCATCATGCATTATACATACAGTAAAGATTATACATACAGTGCAGCCAAAAAACAAAACTCGTGAAACAATGAAAAACTGGATTATTTGCTTGAAATAAGGTAGTTGACCTGGTCTAAATCTTGGTGAATTTCTCATTTAATATTTGTGTATTAATGTTATTTGATGCAAAAAATGTGTTTTAAAGATGAATTCACTGTTTTAAACATGATGTAAAATCACTGGAATGCCATAAAGCAAATGATTTGTCACGCATTGATCTGTGAATGGACTGGGCCCCATATTCCCAATAGTATGCGTGACAGGTTGCTATTCGTAGTCGACCCAGCGGTGACATCATGAGTTTAGAAAAACAAAGAAGATGCGGGGGGATTTAGGATCGCGTCCTGCACAACTCAACCCACATGAAATTCAATCACTTTCAGTTCAGTTTCATTTAAACGCAACAACATGATGGAATATGAAAAAATGTTCTTATATTGCAAAGTGCTTTCAAAAGTGAAATCTGAATACTTTCTAAAAACAAAAGTAGGCCATTCGACTTCATGTCATACTTTGTCTCTTTTTGGATTATTTGAGTTTCAGATGTGAGAGATGTCAAAACTGGAGGTGGGGAGTTATTTTGGCAAGAGCAGAACATGCCCGGCTGACCGTGGCCTGTTGTAGCCTGTGGTGCTGCATTTTATTGGACCTTTCAGGCCACACACAGAGTCGATAGCTTTTCTAATTTAGCTGTCCTTGTGACTCTGTTACATAGGGCGCAAGGTTACCGTTTTCAGAGAAAGACAGCCATCCTCTAGGAAAAGCTGCAACCCCTCATTACATATTATTACGGGATGTGCTGGTGGTGAGAATTAGTTTTGGTCATGCATGTGCGACCTGACTTTACTCTCAATAGCATGGGATTAAATAGCATGGAATCCTCTGAGAGTTATCAAAGCTTTTAAACACAAGCAGCATGTAATGCATTGCCTTCTCACTTATGTATGTGCAGCGTGTGGGTACACTCCTACAAAGCTGCTACTTTGTACCAGCGGCTCGCTGGATTCACATGAACATGATCTTTAATTCGACTCAGCTCCCCAGTGACTAACATGCCTAATTAATACTTGCATTAAGCAGGGTAAACATCCTCTCCCACATTGTCAGCTTTCTTAGTGCTTGAATTATATGTCTTATCTACTACTCTTAATGCTCAACAATATATTTCCTATGCTTTTAAAACCACACTGCATACATCGCTTAAACATTATCTGTGGATGCTGGCAGTGCGCAGCTAACTTTGAGTGTGCAATGCATTATTTAGACAGAAGGGAACCACACACCCACACACACTGATCTATGCTCTGGTTCCTGCCAATTACTTTAAACCTGTTTTTCTCTCTACCCGTTATTTCCACAGCTCACTTCACTGATGAGGTTCAAAGCAGCCGTCAGCGAGGAGTGACCCGTCCTCACCAAAGGTGCACAGCACGCCTGCAGAAGCACAGGCCCAAGCCGCCCTCGTTTCCCCGCAGGATCTAGTTCCCTATTTCCAGCTGAGTTTGGCCCTTGGATCATTCAAAACTGTTTCTCCAACGCTTCTACCAAAAACTTAGACTGTTTTCCAAAGCAGATTCGGCCCAGCCCCCCCAGGCGGCAGCAATGGGGAGTGTGCGAAGCCACCGTTACAGCATTGTGTCCTCTGAGGAAGATGGCATGAAGCTGGCCGCCATTGCCGTCCCAAATGGCTACGGAAATGGCAATGTCAACAAGGTGCACACGGAGCACCAACATCAGAGCCGCTTTGTCAGGAAGGATGGCCACTGCAACGTGCAGTTTATCAATATGAGCGAGAAAGGCCAGCGGTACCTGGCAGATATCTTCACCACCTGTGTGGACATCCGCTGGCGCTGGATGCTGCTCGTGTTCTGCCTTTCTTTCCTGCTCTCTTGGTTGTTTTTTGGCTTTGTCTTCTGGTTAGTGGCCCTCTCTTACGGGGACTTAGACAACGAGACTCAAATGTGCGTTTCCAATGTGGACAGCTTCACGGCTGCCTTTTTGTTCTCCGTGGAGACCCAAACCACTATTGGCTACGGCTATAGATATGTAACAGAGGAATGCCCTGTTGCGGTCTTCATGGTTGTCTTCCAAAGCATTGTGGGCTGCATCATCGATGCTTTCATCATCGGTGCAGTCATGGCCAAGATGGCCAAGCCCAAAAAGAGGAACGAGACCCTGGTGTTCAGCCATTATGCTACTGTGGCCATGAGGGACGGTAAACTTTGCCTCATGTGGCGCGTGGGGAACCTGAGGAAGAGTCACCTGGTGGAAGCCCACGTCAGGGCCCAGCTACTCAAGTCCCGCACCACCGCTGAGGGCGAGTACATCCCTCTGGATCAGGTGGACATTGACGTGGGCTTCGACAGTGGCATTGACAGAATTTTCCTGGTGTCACCAATCACCATCGTTCATGAGATTGATGAGGACAGCCCGTTCTATGAGATGAGCAAACAGGAGTTGGAGACATCAGAGTTTGAGATCGTCGTGATCCTGGAGGGCATGGTCGAGGCCACAGCAATGACAACGCAGTGTCGGAGCTCCTACGTGGCCAGCGAGATCCTCTGGGGCCACCGCTTTGAGCCCGTGCTCTTTGAGGAGAAGAACTACTACAAAGTGGACTACTCGCGCTTTGAAAACACATACGAGGTGCCCAGCACACCTGACTGCAGTGCCAGGGAACTAGCCGAGAGGAATTCCAATGCCTCCAGTCAGAGGAACTCCTTTTGTTATGAGAATGAGGTGGCTCTGGAAAAAGTGGAGTTGGAGGAGGAGTTTGAGGAGGAGGACAACAAGGAGATGAAGGGTGTTGAGGTCTTTGCACTTGAGGACACCAACACAGATGTGGTGTCGGACTCTGAAAGCAATCCGGACTCTTTGCCTTTGGAAACAAGGCCTTTAACGGCAGAATCAGAGATATGACTACTGAGATAAAGAAGAGTTAAACAATACTGCAGGGTGTGTTAAAACTAGCTTGAATTTGGTCCTGAATGCTGTTTAATGCAAGACTGTGATTTGAGTATGAAGTCCTCTATGCAAAAGATTAGCCATAAGACACCATGGGAAAACCCAACATACTGGTTGTTTATGGTGAAAGTGGGTAATACATTAAAGGGTTGCATGAAGCTTGAGGTATGAGATGGGTTACATGCCATCCCTTACACACTGTGAAGTCTGTCTTTAAATATTAGAAAGATATCCAAATTGGAAAAAGAAGCAAAAGAAAATGTTTGCTCAAAAAACTGTGATGTATTATTGAATTGGAAGTTTCCAACTTGAAATTTGTCAACAAGCATCTTCGGTACATTAGCTGATTTTTGGCCTTAATGTCACTAGATGACTTCAATATATCTAATTTAAATAGTAAGAGATTTTATTTAAATGCCAACCTATATGTGATTTATTTTTAATTCAAGACTCGTATTCAAAGGGTACGTAAAATGTCACAACACCTGCGGTGTAAAGGTTTGTTAATGAGCTGGTCTCATAGCAAATGACGTTGATGATTCTGTTCATTGTGGTGGTCTTTGTATTCTCATGATGCAACGCAGGACAAAGATATCTTTCACAAATGGCGAGCAAGTACTCTATGCTCATCAAACTATTATCTTGTCTAGGTACGGCCTCTTTTTGCAATGTGTGTGCCTTAAAAAAAAGAGTCAGTCCTGGTGGGAAGGTTTGGCTACCAGCAAGCACACACTGCAATAGTTGTCGCAGAAAAACAAATAGAAACAAACATGGTGATTCTCTGTGCAGTATGCTCATGCCCTTCCTTGAAGATCTTCATGTTCTAATGTGCAATACAGGTCGATGGGAGAATGTGACAGGAAGTTCAGCCCCTGAGCCGAGGTTCTGAATGTTGACGATAAAGTGCTGCTAAGTTACATATTGTATGTTTAGAGGGAAATCTAGGAGCCAAAATGTATTATTTGTTTTTACAAGTATCCGTTTTGAAGATTGCAGTTGCAGCCTACGATGTGATTTGTAGATGTAGACGAGCATGATTCTGTCAGTGTGTTTTCCAAAGCTTTAGTGCACCTTTTCCTCACCAAAAAGCCCCCCAACCCTGCCCCCCACAAAAGCCAAATGTGTAAATATAAGACTCAACTATCTGTGAGTTTTTGTTGGTTTGAACTTGTCCTCATCTAACAGAGGTTGGCTCTTGAAACGTTCAATCATTTGCTTTTGACTTAGTCTGCTTAATATTAACATCAGTGTTGACGTGCAGAATTCGGAAACATCCCAGGTAACCCTCACACTTCACCACTGCAGGTCTTCTGAAGTTAATTTGTCGTTTCTGAATGGGCCCTCACTTTGTCTTTATAAAGAGCAGGTTTGTTGAGTACGATTTCTTGACTCCAGTCTTATGGAAGATTGAGCTTTAATTTTAATTTTAATTTTTTTTAGAAGGTTTTATTGTGGCACATTCACATTTTGTCAGTGGGAACCAGAACTCTTCTCTGCATCTCTGGTTAAGGAAAACTTCATAAAAAATGCTTTATCTGAACTCTCATTGACAACTCTCCTGTCTTAGGTCTTTATTTTTCTACCAGAGTCTTCCCACCTTCCTGCACAAACCACAGACTGTACAGATTTTTTATCTTTTGTAAATTATAAGGCAAATACTGTATATTGATATTGCAGTTGTTGAAAACTGTTTATGTCTTCTTTTTTTCAATAAAAATGCAACAAAATCATTATGAGGTTGACACAATGATTGTTAACAAGTGATACTGCGTCTATATTAGCTTTGGACTGTTAGCCACCTTTCTGTGGTCACGTGAGCTCAGCCGTGCTTCTGCAGCGTACTGTGCAGGATTTTTTTTAAATTTGCATTTTGACCCATACTGTGGAACATCTGGACATGCTGCTCCTGTTTCTGGAGCTGTGGCCCAAATTTCAGGCTGCTAGCTGTCAGAGCTCAAAACATCAATTACTCTAACCCACTAAAGTCACTCACTCCAGTGCTGCGAAGGTCCAAAGAGACCCCATGCCATATATCAGCCGGCTCTGCTGGAAGTCATTTCCAATGACAGCGGTGGAAAGAACATGCCATCTACTTTTCCTGGTCTCTATTATGAAACTGACAATAAGTGCATACAGAGCAACTTGTGTAGAATACACAGGGGGACTACTGTTAAACTTCCTATTACCCAAAGGTCACACAGTTTGAATTTGAGTGTGATTGGCTGATATCTTTTTCACTTTTTTCAGAGATTTTTAAATAGAAAAAAATCAATTCTGTCAGTGTGATCTGTTGACACACAGATTACATAACACACCGATACACTACGGAGGACAGACTACAACTACTCTTATCCAGCCTAAACATAAATACAGCCCCATTATGCATCAGATGGCATCAATACTGTTGTATCTGAGGTGAATCAAGGTTTGCAGTATGATACATCTGTCATAAACAGAGTTAGTTTCCATCCAGAGCTGCATTCTGCTAGCATGAGACGTAGTCGGGGATCTATTGATCCGACACGTCCGGAGGAAGGCAGTGAGCCGGTTTGATTGGGTTCTACATAGGAAGTGGCTGCTGCCGCGAGGCTTTTTCCACATTAGCCAATGAAACTGCCACAAAGCTCAGGCTTGGACTAAAAATGGGTACTGTCGCTTTTCCTCCCAGAAACTACACTTGAATTAATACTCATTAAATCAGTGTATCAAAGCATTAATTACGTAACAAGATGAACTTTCTCTGAGTTCTGCTCGATGGTTTATGAACTGTTTGGCTCATTTAGTTCCAGCTTTCTTTCCAAAGTGATCATCTCAGTGATGTCATACCTTAACTCTTGACAACTCTGAGATGACGTTTAACTGGACAAAGTTGGTGGCTGTTCAATCCGTGTGACTGCACTGAGAGAAATCGACAGCCACTGTTGGCCAGAGAGCGCCTATCGATGGTGCTGATGACGTCTCTCGTCGCTGACTCCCCTGAGCTGGCTTATTAACAACAGGCTGATCAGACTGACCTTCAGATTAGATGGTAGAATATAAACAGGAGTTATTCATGTGCAGAGTTAAGCACCTGATTTATCTGTTTTGAGCCTAATAAGGTGATAGTTCCAGCATTTGGATGGAAAATCACTTATAGGCCAGGAGACAATGCGCCGGACCTCAGCACGAACCGATAAAACATAAAAACTATGACCAGTTGAAATGTGGCATTTGTTCTCTCGTAAAAAGCTCAGAAACCTTCCTGCTTTATCTCAGCGACTGTCACTTAGAGACATAACTTTTGAGAGTGTTACAATCACAGGCATATTTATCACCCAGGAGGAAGTGTGTGCAGCACTGGATACAGTCTGTCCTGAACATATTAAGAGAGGATATAACGGGATATCAGGAAAAAATCACCTGACTCTGAACTTATGTAGGACACTGCTGCAATTTTATAAATAGCTGCATAACTGTATTTGTTTGGCCTAAATGAGCTTTTTCATGAGAGCTGCTGAGGTCATCGGCGTTACTGACTTAAAATATTTGTAGAGAGAGACGTTTCTTTTTTACGTTTCGTAAGGAAAAAGTGTCAAAATCCAAAAAATGTATGTACTGTAAAGATGACAAAAACCCAATCTCATTTAATTAGGTTTGCACCTCTTAAATCCTGTCTTATGGGTTCACATAAACTAATGCCCATTCGGCGAATTTAGTCCAAGTTCTGGACTGGAGTACTACACCAAGCCATTCTTTCAGAAAACAACATGTATCAGACAAAATAAAGTTACTTAATTACTTACTTATGTCCTTTACAAAAAATTGAAAGAAGCTGTCCCTGGAAAAAACCCTCAACTACAAGAAAATAAGAAAATTTAAATAGTGGCCATAGGGTAGTGAAATACAATACAGTATTTGAGTATGTACTGTATACTGGTATATTCCACTCATGAGTTGTAGTCAGTCATGGTGACTCTAATTTGTGGATAAAGCAAGGTAAGAAAAACTTTGCAGATGATGGCTATGTTATATCTGCAGTGCAAAGTTTGAAAAACAAGAAGGAATACAACATTGGTACATGGCTTAACTTCAGCACGAGCAGGTCCAGCCCATCATAACACATTTTGTTTCCATCCATCTGACAGATCGTGACGTCTCTCTCCCACTCGGGCCACTCCATTTTTTGAGCAATTTCCGAGAAGGCTGTACGCTTATACTGACAGATAAGTCAAGCTGTGACAAGTGTGAGTGTGTGTGTGGCGCGGAGCAAAGAAGCAGACCAGGTAGTGATATTCACAAGTTGTTACCATTCAGTCAAAATGAATTATTGCCTCAACAAGTTAAGAAGTGGGACAGGTACTGCAGACGGCAAACTTTTCTCAGAGCATGAAAGCTAGTATGAGTGTGTGGATGTGCTTACCCTGCTTTCCACAATCAAATAAGTCGTGCAACATGTTCTCTTCACAGCTGGGTAGTAATTAACGGCCCATTGAAAAACAGAGGCATTAGACTTAAAGAAATACAGAAATAGTGATACTATACATATATGTACAAATGTCATTCCCTACTCTCTCTCTCCTCCTGATTTCTGACTCTATCCACTGTCCTGTCTCTAAAATAAAGGCATAAAAATAAACCTTTAATGCCATCATTGGTTGTTACAGAATTTCGGTGGTGGCATCCCGAGCCTCATTTCAACCCTTGGCCCCGAACACAATGAAAAAAAAAAATCACCATGACGCATAGAGTACAATTGGATTCATTTGGGTAATTATATAATTCTGATGACATGGCAATTGCGTAAGGGCTGTGGTGGGTCTGCTGGTGCAGCAGAGAATAGCTGTCTCATGCAGCCAGCTGGTCAGTCAATGATGGCAGTGTGTTGACTGCATGGACTGCATGAAAAAAAAGTGAATGTAGCCTTTAGGTTTAAAAAGAGAGCAAAGCACAAGTGCTCTGAACGGGAGCTTCGGGTAACTCAGCAAGTTGAAAAAGAAGTTAGATTGAATAGAAGAGTTTAAAAAAAACATACAAAACAAACACAACACATTTCATTCAGAAAACAGTTACCTAATAAATGCTTGGTCTCAAGCATCATTGTCCTACTTGGAGTAAAATAGATTGGGCCCCCACAAGTGGGACGCCAATGATCTCAGGGGGGGCCAGGGAGTGTCGCTCTGACTGCTCTGAGGTTGTCAAAATATTTGCAAATATTTACTAAAATAATGCTTTACAGCTTTAACATTAATGCTTTAACGTTTGCACTGGATAGCTTGTATGTGTATAAAACCGTTTCCACAAAATATTAGCTACTTAGTCAGCCACACATCTAATTCAGATTTTGATGAAAACAAAAATAATATATAGGGATGTGTTTGGTTGCACTTAAAGACTCCTGTCTTTTTTTTTGGGGGGGGGGGGGGGGTTTGGGCCTACATTGTAGAGATAGGGCAGTAGATGGAGTCGGACACCAGGGCGAGAGAGTGGGGAATGAAAGAGTTGGAAAGGAGCCACAGGACGGCTTCGAGCTTGGGCCGTCCGCCCGAAGGAGCCCCCATACATGGGGCATGCGCACTAACCACTGTGCCACCAGCGCCCAAAGACTCCTACCTTTTCATTAAAATATATACAGTATATTCTATGTTTTTGTGCAAGCATCCCAACTAGCCTCACAGCTAACAAGAATGATGGATGCACCTTGCTAACTAAGCTAGCTAGCAACAATGATGGTCAGGTGCCATCTATCTGCAAACAAAGTGACCCAATAAGCAAAGAAGTGCTTCAAGTAGCTAGTGGTATGATGTTAGCATACATAGCTTTAGTACAGTAGTGATCAGGGTATGTTCAAGTAACGGATTAGCATAAGCATTTGAGAGTTACAGTGAGCTTTAATTTGTTTTAAAGCTGCCTGATTGATAAAATCAACTCATTTAAATGAGCAGATGGACACTGATGTGAGATATTAGAATACATTCAGACATTTGGGTCAGACCTATAAAGGTTTACAGTCAACTCTAAACAGGACTGAAGTGTCAGATCACAGATGAATGGGTTTAACCAAACAGCCAACAGCTGACACAGTTGCCAGAACCTTCTGCTGCTGCTGTTTGTGAGTAAGTGTGTGTAAATGGGATTCCTGACTAGCGACAGTGAAACCCCTGCGATCTGTCTCCTCTCATCGCTTGTATTCTGACTCTTTTTAGCGTCATATGGCACTTTCTATTTTTAAACTGTTGCTATTTAGTAGTAGTATCCGTCAATGGGCTTACTTTTAATAGTAATACATTTGATGGCTGAAGGTAACACAGATTTCTCATCCCATATCTGATCCCAGTTTCAACCTCTTTTAAACATCGTTACATATTTGCGCTTTTCACCCTTCTAAAACGTATTAATTATTTCCGATTTCTGAACTTGAATAACCTAACACATGCACAAAAACAAATACACACTCTCTAACACACACCTGCTAACACTAATTTTGGCTCTATCTCCGACAGCTGAGTGTCTCATGACACTCAGGGGAGGAATAGGAGTATCTGACAGGTACAATATGTTGGATGAGATTCAGACATTTTCAATTCCTCCAACATGCTGAAAGACAATATGTATATTTATTACTGAGGGTGTGTCTGGACCAACGAGTACCAACACAAAATGATTCCTAATGCAGCAGCATGTAAGAGTCTGCACACTTACACTTTAATGTTTTTATTTCTGTTTTCATGCTAAATGTATCTCTGCTTGTGTCATTCTTTGAGAACATTATTGTTTCAGGCAGAACACACTACGTTCCTACAACTGCTGTATGTATGTCAGTAAAGTGCCTTTCTATTCATGCTGCTGACCTTTATCCTTCTGGCTAACGCTCCTCTGACCTTGACAAGTACATCCAGAGCCAGGAAACAAAAGTGATACCTATTCTATGCTGAATGTTGGCTCTTGACCAGTAGCCCCTTGTGCTAAGAGGACTTGGCTCTGTGTGGTGTCGCAGTATGTTGCCTATAAAGGAGTCGTATAAGCGGATGAGCCAAAAAAATAAACACCAACCACCATTTATGATACCTGCTTCCATCATAACAAGCCCTGTTGGCAATGTGGATCCACCTGCAGAAAACCATTAGAATTTATGATGAGTGAAAGTGACATATCTAATCATATAACATATGGAAGACTCTTTCTGTCTCTTCTTTTTTCACTTCTCAATTTGTTTCTGAGTTTTGTAATTTTACCTTTTTTTCCATTCTTATCCTGCTTTGTCCTGTTTTCGAACTAGTGAGTACAGGCCGAAAACTAATAATGCATTTTATTAAGCATGGACGATTTCCAGAATGGAGAATTGAAGGTTAAGGGGATACTTAAGAAGGGCTTGTTTATGAGGGCAGCTCGGGGGGAGATGGATACTTCTGAACTGTGTCCAATCCTTCAGCGATAAATCTGATCTTCCCCCTAGTACATACACCAGGGAACAGCAACTGCCACTGTGAGTCCCTGATGTTTCATTGCTTGGATATAAAACGCCATAGGCATAACATGGTACCATTCAATGTTGGAAACATGCCATGTGACACATTCTTTATACAAACTTTATTCTGATGAAGTGTGGGCCTATGTTGTTGGTTTTTTAGCTAGCCTATCACCAACCACATATTTGTTTTTTTAATAATGTGTTGGTTGATGTTAAAAAAGTGAAAACCCACAACCCTAACCAATCAAATCTTGTCCTTCAAGACATTTTGAAAAATAAACTGGTAACTGCCTTGTCTTCTCAGCAGGACAAAAGGGATGTCTTTGTAACTTACTTTTTGTTGTTAGCTAAAATATAAAGCTCAGTTGCTAGCAGCTGTAATGCAATTTTTCACTTACCTTCTAATAAGTGGCTAGCTAGCTTAATTAAACTTATAGACAGCAAATATATCAGGTTAGGTATGCCTCTGGTTAGCCCTAAATTGGTCACTTTGTAGTATTTTATTAGCTTGAAATCAACTGGCTTAGCAATGCTAAAATGGTTATTCTTAAAAAAAAAAAAGCAACAGCAGACCATATTAAAAGTTATGGAGGTGGGAAACTAGAAAAGCAATTAACCTAGTAGAGTTAAGTAATATCAAGATTAGCAATCATTTGGATTTCAAAGGAGAAAATAAACAATGGAGACCTTCTGGCTAATGGTTATTTGAAATAGATCATCATAATGCCTGTTGCAATGTCTGCAATAGTTTTGACAGGTGGGAGGAGAAACACACCTGCTTCCCAATTTCTCAGGCCTTGCTTCACATTGAACAAACAAAACTTCTCTCTTGTTGTTCTTAACCTGTTTTTGTGAATGGAACTGACGTCTTTCCACTAAGTGTGTGGCACAACAGCCCCCACAGGATGAAGCAGCTTCCGCACCTAAAAGAGCCAAGAAAGGCCTTCAGCCAGGGTTACTATGACAATATCTTGGCAACTAGCAACACCAGCTCTAGTGAGGATCCCTCAAGAGGATAGGCAGAGAGAGAAAGAAACTTGGAACCTAACTGCGGTTGCTTTGTCAGTGCTTGATGACAGATTAGGAAGATGAATGAGTTATGGGAAATAATTTTTTTGCTTGATATTAGAGATGCATCAATACAGTCAGCCCGCAATTCAATGTTTAATTCAGTTTTTTTGGTCCCGGTTTTTCGGTTCGGTTCTGATGGCCTGGGCTGTTGGAAGGTTTTTTTGGTATTCCATTCTTTGGAGTTTTAGGCATTTTTTTAAAGAAATTGCAAGGGGGTAAAAATAAAAGCTATATATTTGCAATACAAAACTATTGATTTATTTTAATTTAAGCACAGCAACTTTTCCAAACATACAATCCTGATGTACACCACAGCCCAGTGTACCCACAGCCCACACTTTTAAGGGTTACAAATGATCTCCTTGCTGCAGATGATAGTGGTCCCTCTCTAAGTATTAGTTATTTTAGCTTGGAGTTGCTTTTGAAACAGTAAATGATGTCATGCAATACTTGTTCATCACGTGTGTCTTTGAATTGGAGGTTCTCTTTGGCTCCGGACTGGCCCCACTTTTGTATTACTCACAGGACTCTCTAAATGTTAACAATTCACCCTCAACCTGCACATACCTGTATATCTCACTGGTGTCCCTCAAGGCTCAGTCCTTGGGCCCATTCTTATCTCCATTGACATGCTTCTAGACCAGGAAAAACAATTCTGAATCACAATATCTTATGTCGATGTTAGGCAGATGACATTCACTTTTATCTCTTGATTCAACCCAATAACCAGATTGGTCCCACTACCTTGGCTAAATGGCAAGATAATATCAGAGCAGGGATGGCTAACAACTTTCTACAATGAAAACAAATATTCAGATGTGATCTTACTGTTCACCGAATCAAATTAGAGGATTAAAAAGTATTGTAAATATTATATTGCATACAAAATATTGCATATTATAATATTGGGAAAGTACTTAAAGGAATGTCCTAAAGAAAGACCCACTTTTTCACTCCTGCCTACCCCTGTATTGATAAAAACATGATTTGTAAAATGTGATGCCATGTATGTTTGTGTGTATGCTTGCCAGAATGTAGTAATACATGAATTCATGCACTTTTCTTTAGTATTTATCTTCTGGCTTACTGGCATTTCTGTAATGTGACTGGAACAAATGTGTTCAATTTCTTTTGATGATGATTAACGTCAGGTACGAATGGTGTAAGATACAGATCCCTGTCCAGAGCCAGGAGAGCTATCTCCTACTGTACCCGTTAATTATAAGAGAAGTAAGTAAGAGTTACAGCAACACACACTCACACACTCACTCACTCACTCACTCACTCACTCACTCACTCACTCACCCACTCACACACAGAATCTGAGCACAAAACAAAGTGAATGCGATCAACCTCCTCCTCACTTCAGATTTAATTCACCCAGAACAAGATTAGAGGATCCAATCAGTGGTGACATTGAGCCGGGCACCCAGTTGAATAGGACACCAGGGAGGCCTAATCATCCCCACTGCTCCACTCTGCTGTGGCAAGCCAATCAAATCCCCTCCAGATGAAGCAGATGGTCGATATCAACTTCTCCCTTTTCTGGTTGAGATTATCTCCTTGGCACGGTGGCAGTGGCCTTTCTGCCATCCGGCTGCAGGATGCTGATGCTGAGTTTCACATGGTGTCAAGCTACCTGAACCCCAAAACATACAGGCAGATGACGTCTTATTTTGGTGCAATGAACATAACATCATGTCCTGTGCTGAGTATATGACCCACTTTACAGGAACGCTGACTACATGATGCAAACTAACCAGATATATTAGATTATATTTCATAATAGAATATCATAGATTGAAAAGTGTAGTTTAAAAAACAAACAAAAACAAAAACTATTAAAACGTAGACATTTAAGGGCAAATTTTTATCAAATGACTCTATTTAATTGTTATGAAGCAATCAGCAACTCTGTTCTAAAAATAACAATTCTGCTTGGATTGCATTTTCCCCCAACAGGAAGATTATTCCTTACGTCACAACACAATTTTCTTTTCTGACCCGTCTGTCCTGAGATTACAGAGGTGATTTATGCTCGGCTTAAACAGGTCCAAAGTATGGAGACAATGCAGCAGAAACCCTGCAGAAGATGACGCTCCTGATTAACTAAAAACTAGAGTCAACCAAATTGCTTTTCAATGCACTACTTAATATCTGCATAAACTATAGCAATTATTGTAAATAATTGCTAAAGTCTACAGACTCATTTTTGTACACTTTTGGAAAACCAAAAGCGAGGTGCCAGAGGAAGTTCTGGTTTCTTGAGTGTTTTAATTAATGCAATGTACAAGAACCGCAAGTGTAATGGAAGCCATCTCTACGCTAGCGGAGCATTGAAAAGAGGGCAAGTTTTACATGTCCAATGAGAGGAACAGGTAACAGGAGAAGAGCTGTGCGCCACTCAAAGACGTCTTTGGGCCAAAGAGGGGGCTCAATGTTACACCTGTCGGCTCAGGTAATCAATGTTGTGTTTCAATCTGTTGACTTTCTTTAATACTTACAATCCAAACAAGCGGTGTGTGGACTTCACAATTAAAAAGTCAAGATGGGTTGGATTGCGCTGATGTAAGTTGGTGTAGAGCCAATATCCCAGTTTAACCCGTGCTCCTGTCACTCTGCTCTCTGTGCATGTGATCCACTGTTTCACCAACTTGAAAGATTACTTTGATGACTCTGAAACGCAACATATGACATCAGCCCTTTCCCAGAAGCCGGATTACTTGTGATATTTAAGTATTGGTGGACTTGGAAATAATCCTGACAAAAAAGACAAACGATTTGCCAAGTCTTTTTTAGGAAACATACATCATCCCATTCATGAGGGATGATTACTTTCCATCACTAATTTAAAAGAAGTGAATGGGGCTGGTTGGTGGATATGGAGACTGATTACTCCCCAGTGGATGTTGTAAGACCTTGGGAGCAGACGTATTTGGTTGGCTTTTTCTCCCTGCAAGTGAATTCTTGTGATTGGAAAGAAAGACCTTCCACTTTCACAGTTGGGCACTTCAACAAACTGTACACCTACAGCAACACCTGCCTCCTGGCCAATTTAAAAAGTTTCCCAAAGCTTTAAAAAGCTGAACTTTTCTTGTTTTTGAAAACAAAGTAGTTGACCATATGACCTGACAGGATCTTTTCAGCATCTTCTGCCACAGTATGATGCAAAGGTATGGTAATAGTGGCTGTATAAAAAGACACAATCCACAGGGGGACACCGCCGGGATAGCTTCATGACCAGATCAGGCTTCATCACAGTTAGAAGACGAGAAGAGGATTATATTTAAAATGAAGTCTCAGTGGTCTGGTTCTTTTTTTAGGCCAGGTTGTTTTGTATTAACAGGCACAGACTTGCAGCGAAACAGGCTTGATGAGAAGTGTCTCTCTACACTCAGCCTCACTGGGGATGAGCATGTTTCCATTCGACCAGCTGGGCTCTAAATGCATCGACTCTACTTCGGAAAAACAGACCTGGTTAAGGGGGCTTCTCGCTTTACTTCTTCTGTCCCCTGCTGCAAACTTCCCTCCCAACCATGAGAAACCAGGAGTCATGTGATGGCAGTTAAGGAAACATTAATCGGTTGACCTCACTCAAGAGTCAATAATACTGGTGTAGAAATACTCTCTATAATTAATATAAGTGGTCCTGCAGAATGTTCCAGAGTTAGCCAACTGCGAACAACTGACATTACTTTTTTTGTTTGCATTAGACCTCTTTAGGTCACAGTCAGGCTTAGTCCACATGTAGGTGGGTATTTTTCTAAACAGAGGTTTTCCTTCTCCATAAAAAAAAAAAATCCTATCCACACACGCTAAAACAACTATGTCCACATGAAAACTAACTGGGCGGTCATGAGCATGCCAAGTCAACAACACCTTTTGTGACAACATTTACAGGCAATCTCAGTACAGTATGTCCTTCAATGTCGAGGCGAAGCAGCTCACTCAGGGACAACAAGGATATCCTTAACATGCAAACATTTTTGCAATGCCTCTAAAATCCCTCTGAAATGACCATTTCAAGTCGACCGGGGTCTCGTCAAAAACCACCAACATTGGCAGCGGGGTTTGTGTCATCAGTGTTGAGTCAAGCAGATGTTACCTCCGTACTCCATAGCATAGTGGGAGAGCAACCGTGTATGTGCAATCATGTTAAATGTCCACTTTGCAACATTAAGACCAACACTAGTTTGGTTATGTCTGCCATTGCACTCATCACATGTAAAAAAAAAAAAAAAAGCTATAGTCTAGATGCAAGCTTCGAAAAACTTCTGCACGTTAATTTAAATAATTCTGTCTGCTCATTTGCAGAGCTGTCTACCACAACAAAGCTAGCATGATCAATAGATGCTTGTCGCTAATGCTGGAGGTCATGAATGGAAGCACGGAAACACATTTATGTAATCAGGCAAAGGGAGATGTGAGGTCAACAAAAACAAACAACACTGGTCTTCTTTAGATTTTGTAAAAAACTAAAACAAGACAAGGAGCATAAAATGAATACATTTATGTCCAGGATGTGAGAATCAAACTAACTGTCTGGTCCAGAGTACTTTATTCATCAGTGGTAATATCAGACTATACTGTTGGCGAGGCCTCTGCCCCAATGCTGGGGTTTGACAGTAGAGGGTGACTTGGCTGCAGCTGTTGCTCTCACTGACACGGAGCCACAGCAATTCTTCTGCAGCATTGACTGTTGGAGATATTACATTTCACCTTCTTTGGCTTTCCCATGTTTTAAAATAGTCCAAATGTTCCGAATCATGCAGTAAACAACGCACACCCTGCTCGTTCAGCCGGCAGTATCTCCTGAATGTTGAAACTGTAATAGCAGCCACCTTGCAGGCTATTATTGAGACGTATTAATGGTCTCTATTCATGTTTCATACTGTATATGGAGGCTTAAGTATATCTTATTCCCACAATGAGTCATTTCTTGATCACTTGACAAAATAAGTAAGGAGGGTTTTAAATGCTAAGCAGTGCAAACTTGCTACTCACTCTCTAAATTTGGATCTTGCGAGTTGGTTTGTTTACCAGTGCCGTAAAGTGAAACAATACACCAAACAGGGCTGAAATATGACTGAATAGGAAGCCTCTCTGTTAAGAGTTGTACTGTATCTATGACAGGAAATAGTGCACAGAACATCAGTCCCCAGTGGTCATTTTGTTAATTCCATCATCTGCTTTTTTGGACGTGTGCTTATCACAAATATTGACTTTAATTTGGTGGTATCTGCTTACTGACACACACAAACATGCACATGCACACACACTCTCTCTCCTAGTCTGCAGGTGTGAAACAGCATAAGATCGGACCGATCTCCTCATAGGCTTTGCTTTAGTGTTGTTATTTGAGATGACACTTGGCACCAGTGTTTCATGATTTCTCACGACATGGATTAATCCAGACTCAACAAACACCAACACAAAACACAACATCATAGCTAACTTTAAATGGAGGGGTTGTTTCAGGGCAAACCAATAAAGTTGAGCTGCCGTATTGGACATTAAGTTCACAGCCTTGTATTTACAGTGAATTCCTCGTACTCTGCACAGCACTACTAAAGGTAGCTCCAGTTTTGGGATATACATTTGAAGCACTTCTTCCTCTCAAGTTACCAAGGTTAAGTTAATTGAATCTTCAATCCAGCTTTGCCTTATTTTTGATACGCAGATCTGATATCTGAGAGGCATGTGAGAGCTGTCATCATATCTTTGCCAACTGGGTTAAGAACTCAGGAAGTTTAATGTTATACAGTACAGTAGTAGATTCCCAAGCCCCTAGGCCCCTTTTTTTTTTTAAATTCCCAAGACATCAACAAAATGTAATTACGTAATTGCCTCTTCCAGTTTGAGTCCTTCTAAGACATTTTCTTTTCTGCAGGAGATGTATTCCTGGACTAGGTCCTGCTTTGTCACCAAATCCTTTGAATCCAGAGAGCACAGCACTGCCCTTAAGGTTTCCGGTAGAAGGAAGGAAGTTTACTTACCAACATTTCAGACATACTTTATTTTTAGCATTAGCATTATAAAATTATTCACAAGAGCGTTCAATACATTTTCTGTCATGCTCTCTGATTACTCTCGTGACAAAAATATATTCACAAAATTAATTAGCCAAGAAACATTTTCTGGGTTATCTCAAAGGCAGAATGGAATAATTGGGTCTAATTATATTGCAGGTGGTGTCATTCTTTTGAAGTCCTTTTGCATTTATGGAAAGTGTTGTATGGGATTCTAAGACAAAATGTTAGCATTTGTTGGTCAAACAAAAAGTCCATGTTGGCGCGTACGAGCAGAGATCAGACACCCTTTAGTTTGGACTGTAATGAGACTACTCGAGGCTACTCAACTGTCTTTCCAAGTCCATGTCAACACTCACAACCCGTCCCTCCCCACCATTCAGACCTAGACTTACAGTGCAATAGGAGCACCATCCTAGGAGCCCGTCAAGCATGTTGCGTAAGGTTGTGAAGTGTCAGCCCAGAGTCTAAGAAGATCTGGTTCCGTAAAGCCTCCTTTTACCCTCCTCAGAAAAGGGACGACAGGACCCCCGTCATGTCTAGAGAAGAGAAACTTATACAACAACATCTGCTGCTTTAAGGTCTGCCATCTAAGGGCACGATTGTGTCCTCGTTTTCCTTGGCAGGAAGGAGAGAGGTGGTGGGGTCGGTGGGTGGGGGGTACAGATTCATGGAGGGTCAACAAGGGATGAGTTCTCCCACAACAAAGTCTGTCCATTAAAAAACACAGTGCGTGATTACTTTAATTGGCACGCCCCAGTGAGCGGCTAGATGATTGTGTAGATCAGTGTGTGTGTGTGTATAATGAGTAGTTTGGTGGCGTGCAAACTATGCCACTGGAGTTCCATTTCCAGGACGTGGACGGGTCAAGAGATCGTGAGATCTGGCAGAAGATTTAGGAAATGCTTCCAAAAAGGAGCTTGCATAGTATGCAATGTCTAGTTGGGTGCTCCTCGATCAGTACGTCCCCTTGGGGCAACAGCAAAAATAGGCATGAATTTAATAACTTGGTCTTGTTTGTTAGGCTGAGCAGAGTGTGGAAGTGGAAACTAAATAGCACAGGGCTGCAACTTGCTTCACTAGCAGCTTACTATAAATCAAGGGAGCTGCTAAAAGTCAGAAGTGTGTGATGACTAGTCACAGTATCATCTCTCCGTCGCTTATGCACCTGTTGAAAAAGACCAGGAGCAGCTGGTATCGCACTGTACTCTCTTGACAAATGATATAAATTACTGAAGTATAACGACCAATGAAATGATAACTTTCCTGGAAACAGTCATCAAGTCTCCAGTCATGGATAGAACTTTGGAAAAGAAGTTGTCATTGATATGTAGCAGATATTCAGCAATTATATTTATGTTTACACGATATAAAGCTGCTTTGAGGAGCTTAAATAAACACAACTTAGGCACAGAGATAAGATTCCAGCTCTTACTGCAGGTGTCGCCAAAGTCAACCTGAAGCAAAAGCTCCTCACAGGAGCTTTAATAATATTGTCTTGTTATGTACCAGCACATAATGTAACTTACAGTGATGATTTTAAAGCTTTTCTTTAATTGCCAAGAAAGCTTTGAGTGTTCTGTCCTGACTGTGATAAGCTCTCAGTGCTTAGGGGCGGAAGTAGCTTAGTCCTAAGGGACTTGGGTTGAGAACGGGAGTGTTGCTGGTACAAGTCCTAGTACGGACCAAAGTATTGGTATGGTTGCTATAGAGATGCCAGCCCATTAGCAAGGCACATAATTGTCAAAAGCTCAGACGAGTCCCTCTGTGTCTCATTCCGACATCTCTCCATTAATGCCAATAATTAACTGTTCAGAAACACTCCACAGCTCTTCTAACAGCTTGCTTTTACACAATCTCTTATTTGGTGCTAACAAGCCTTTACATTTAATTTTCACTGTTGTCCTGCTGACTTCCTAAAATGTCCATTTATCGTCGGGACGGTTGGTGATTCACTTCTGCATCACAGTCCACGCTGAATCCAGCATGGTGACAGCAACTGAACTAGATGTTTTTTTCTATTTTTCGCCCTCACATGACAATCTTTTGAGCAGCATTATGCAAGTCCTCATCAAAGGCCCTCCTTCCTAAAAAGAGTGTCTTTGATTTGCTTCTTGAGTCTTTGGCACAACACTGGACCACTGCCTGCAGTCTCCTGGCATTGAGTTTTCTCATCCTGCCATGAAGTCTTTGACGGACACACTCGAGCAGAGTAGCCTGTTCAAAGTGAGCTTTTGTTAACCTCTGTTGTTAACATTCACGGGGGGGGGGGGAAAAGCACTCAAGAAAGAGCCATCGAGATGAGAGTCTTCTGTCTATTCATCACACATCCTGAGCTATCACGACTTGTCAAGTAGCGTGTGTGGACTTATGTGTGCTTATATAAGAATGTTTACACGAACAGAAACCGTGAGATTACAAGCAAAAGGCATAATGTGATATCAAAAACATATCAACTGTAATCGTATAAGAAGAAAGACTGTGCTGGAACATGTTAGACCTTTGGCCCTGTAATTATTATAGTTGGTATAGAATTGTCTCTGAATTAATTGTGTTTGGGTAACTTGAGTTGAGCCTCATACAGGCAGGTTTAAGCTAACGATTCAGGCTTTGTATGCAACTGTTAGCACCAGGTGCACCATTTCAATCTGTGGTTGGTTCAATCACTCTTCATTACATCATACACATATCAGCCGTAACATTATGACCACATGCCAAAAATTATGTCAGTGCCCCTCTCATCAGAACAGGGCCTGACGAGACATCTACTCCACTAGACCTTTGAAGGCGTACTGCGGCATCTAGCACCAAGACTTAGTCCTCATTGTCTCAGTCTCAGTCTGTGGCTACACAGCTCACATACAGCAATGTCTGATGAACTGTGTGTTCTGACGCCCTTCTAGCAGAAGCAGTATTATGTTTTAAGCAGTTGAGCTCTGGTAGCTCTTCAATTGGATCTGACCGGGCGACTATGCCTCACTTGGTAGAGTCGGTTGGAAGGTTGGAGGTTCGATCCCAAGCTCCTGCAGCCACATGTCCGGTGTGTCCTAGAGCAAGACACTTGACCCCAAGATGCTCCTGCTGCTTTGTCAGCGGTGTATAAATGGGGTTAGTTACTTCTGATGGCCACTTTACATAACAAACACTGCCTTTGCAGCCCATGAGCAAGTCACTGGTTCACCATTTTTCCTTCCTTGGACCACTTTTGGTGGACGACTGCAGACTGGGGAACACCCAACAAGAGCGGCAGTTTTGGAGACGCTCTGAGCCAGTTGTCCAGCAATCACAATTTTGTCCTTGGCAAAGTCCCTGTCATCCTTACCGATTTCTCCTGCTTCCAACACATCAACTTTGAGGACAAAATGTTCACTTGCTGCCTAGCATACCCTACCCACTGACCTGTGCCTTTAAAAAGGGATAGTCAATGTTAGTCACTTCACCGTTAGCATAATGTTATAGCTGATCGGTACCTCTTCCTTACAGTATGGTAGATGAGCCTGAAAAACAAATGGCTTGCTGAAAGGTGTGTGAGGAGAAAAGTGAGAGTTAGAGACCGCAGCAGCTTGAAACCCAAAGACCTGGCTTCCTTTTATCAGCTGGATCAGTCGGCTCCTGTTTCTCGATTACAGCGTTAGGTTGCAGGAATAAGAGTCTTAAGTGGAACTGTAAGTGACAGGAAGGTAGGAATAAAGTGGGTCGAGGAGCTTTTGCCTGAAACATACAATCTTTGCAAAAAGTGTGTGAGGAAGAGAGTGATTTTCCATTTATGTGATTTCCTAAACAAATGAACAAAGTTTAAAAATAAGATACTTAAAATTTGATTATTTTGGTCGCTAGATAAGAAAACCTGCTAGGTTAAAACATTTCCAACAAAATTGTTGATATCCAATAATTTTGGATATGATAGAAAGTTTCCAAGAAACTTTGTACAGACTTTCATGTTCCCCAGAGTCCCAATGACTCTAGGTATGGCTTTGCTTTTATTCTAGCCCCACCAAGAGGTTGATCGTTTCAAGTTTTATAGTGGAAATGTCTTGAAGCTATCAGATAGATTGTGATGATATATGCTGCAGATATTCCAGGTCCAGAGAGGAGGAACCTTTTTTTGTTTTTCATTGCTGAACCCACAGCAATCATTCAAAGGAAAGCTATCAAACAGGACATTCTGAACAATAAAGCCTTTATTTTTTTGTCTTTCCATAGTTCAAGTTTGTCAGTCCCACCCAATGAAAAGGTGGCAAAATAGAGTGAAGGAGTAAGAGGTAGAGCAAGTGTTCCATTCTCATTGTGATCAGCGTAAAAACTCACTTTTACACACCAAGGGAATGGCCATCCAAAGAAGGCCGACTAAAACAAAAAAGGAAAAAGGAAGGGGAAAATAAAAACAAAACCAAAAAAAAAAGAAGAAAGTACAGCAGCTTCTTTGTGGTGTTGCTAGCTTTCCCTTATTATTCACAATCATAAATACTCCTGACTCACTGACTTTTGATAAAGGTCGCACTACAGTGTAAACCAGAGAGGTGATGAGTGCTAGCCATGAACAGACGCATGCATGGCAGTTATCATCACTATCCTCAACACCATCATCATCACAGTCTCTGAACACTTGAAGCGGGAAAAAAAAACCTGCCACATGGCAAAAGACCTCTCACTTTGTGTCCAAGGCGAGGAGGCTCTGCATAGTATGGTCACACAGAAGAGATAATGGCTGCCCACCAAGGACTGAAAAGAGGCTCTCGGTGCAGCACTCAAGGAGAGTATGACCTAGGGAAAAATAAAATGAGGTCGTCTCCGCACGAAAGGGGGAGCGAAGAAACCTGAGCGGCGGCGCCTGACAGCACATCAGTCCAAAATAGGTGAATGACAGTCAGCTGGCCCTGCAAGTCCAAGTGTTTGTGTATGACGTGTCACACTGCATTAAAACTAACTAATACCAACCACTCTACCACTCAGCAGCACTGCTAGGTTGAGGCAGTGCCATGTTACATAAAAAAAAAGAAAAAAAAAGGAGAAAGTATTTACATCTTCAACACATAAATTATTTCCCTAACATACTGTCTGTGTAATGCATAATAATAAAGGTATCTGGGGAAAACACATAAAGGTAAGTGCCTCGTATGAAAAGACCATGCTGACTCCAGAACTGAGAAAAATAGACAAAAAATAAAGATTTAAATGCTGCTGAAATCAAATCAAATTGCAGGACAGAAAAAGTCCAAAAGTAAAGAGAAAAAAATACAATTAATGCAGAAATTCATGAGAACGATTTGAAGAATGGCACAGAGATTAAGATGAAGCTGTAAGCTCAATTAGACGACCCTGAATACTTCCAGGGTGCCACGATGCTAGTACTGACGCCGACTTGTAAATACCAAAAGACAGAAGAAGAGTGAGAAAGGGTCACTGCATGAGGAGCCTCCGCTCGGATCAATATTCAGATGACATTGGACGCTTCGCATTCCTGCCTCTCCTGACCGAGAGATCTAGGAATGACTTGCGACTTCTTCCGTCCAGAATGTGACCTCTCGACATTTCTTACACGTTTGTCTCTGCTGGAGTTCCCAAAGGCTCGTTCTGAAGCCTGAGCGCTGACTGAATCGATGAAGAGCAGAAGCAGGTCGGACTGCTCACCTGATGCAATGTGACAAATAAGGCCCTAGTCCGGTAAAATTCACACTTGTCTTAGAGATACAGTATCAAAAACTCCATATAATGAGAAAAACATACAAACGCATTATGCAAATATAGCTTTCAATACACAACAACATAAACATTAACTGATGGTTTTGCAGATGAAATTCAAAAATTCAAAGTATTTATACAATATGCTTCAGAAGGAAATAATGGCTGGCTCTGTCCGTTTTATGGAGAGAGAGAGAGAGAGAGAGAGAGAGAGAGAGAGAGAGAGAGAGAGAGAGAGAGAGAGAGAGAGAAGAGATAAAAATAGGGCAGGGGGGGCAAAAACAGAAGAAGAAAAGGACAAAAAAAAAACAAAGTGGGTTCAGTTCATATCTGTCGTGTTGAATGATGGCGCACATAGGAAGCTTAGAGGAGCAAATTAAAACCTCTCCAGTTGTTGTTGTTGTTTTGTTTTTTTACCGTATAAGTTCATATTACCGCCACACCCCTGCTCCAGTGCTGCCTTGTTGCTGTCAGTCTTTGGGTCATCCCCCCCCACCCCCCCCACCCCATCCCTGTTGTGTGCGGGTGCATGAGAGTCTGTCATTCCAGTGAGTTAAAAAAAAAAAAAGGAAAAAAAAATAGGTAGGCCATTGGTTTGTTTTGCTGAGAAGTCCCGCCTACCCTGATGAAGGCGGAGCCAGGTCGGAGCACATCAGTCATCCAGGATGACCTTGACAAAACTGGCCACGTCTGTGTCTTTGGAGTCATGCAGGGTGAAAAATGGATGTTGCTGCATTATGAAAAAAAGAAAGAAAGACAAAAAAGACAGTTTGAGTTAGAAGGACAAATAATGATTTGAATGATGCTTTTGTTGTTGTTTACATGTAAAGCACCAACACCACTATGTTGGGGGTTAATTGGGAAAGCCTGGCCTCTAGTGGACAAATGCATAAACAACAGCACGCAGAACATTACAACAGGGATGTATGCAGGAGAGAGGATGGAAAAGCAGAATCATCTTTTAGATTGTTTAGGGGGGTAAGAGAAGAACATTTAAAAAATAAAAATAAAAAAAAACTACTCACCATTAATTCTGTATAAGCTGGTCTCTCATTTGGTTTCTTTCTTAAGCTGTAAAAAATAGATGTATGTAAGAGTGAGAAAAAAGCTGATAAGACTGATAATGAATCAAAACATCTAAGAAAGTCTAGTGACATAATTATCTTCTGACAAGAATTCGAGCAGCACAGATAAGAGATAACAACCATCCTTGTCAGTAAATATCAAGGGAACAACGCCCCCTGCTGGGCCTCTATGCTGCTCTGCACTAAAGTGTGCGAGGAGCATCGAGTTGGGGGCAAAAAAAAAAAAAACACACATCATCACCGAGTGCAGACACTCACCACTGGGAGATGAAGTCTACAAACTCTGGGGAGAATCGGTCGGCTGGCAACTGCGGGGACGGCTCGTCCACCACCTGCTTGAGCTGCTGGAACGGGGTCCCCCAGGAGTCGTAGGGGAACTTCAAAATGGCCAGCTCAATCTGTGAGACACAGACGAGCTGATTAAGCAAGGACTGTACATGATAGAGCAAAGTTTGAATCAAGAGCATGTCTCGTGGCAGAATTTTCAACAGCTAGGTGACTTCATCATTCCTACCATGTTATGAAATATAAGCTGCCTGTAATGGGATCATAATTATCATATTTAACTCAGTCAGTGTTTCCCCTGTGTTACTCAATAATCTAAAAACGTAACCATAATATATTTTACATAGTTTACAATACAAAACATCACAGCATGTTAGGCTTTTGCTAACACGAGGTCAATAGTACTTAAGAGGCGATGAAAATCACGCGTTTTAATCACATGATTTATGTCTGACGAAGTGTTTTAAGCACAATCTTAACCATTATTTAACCCCAAGATTATTTTTGGGCCCCCATTGGAGAGACAGGAGAGTGGACAGAGTAGGGAATCTTGGAGAGAGAGAGAGAGAGTGGGGAATGACATGCGGGAAGGTAGCCACAGGTCGGATTTGAACCCGGGCCGCCCACTCCGAGGACAACAGCCTCTGTACACGGGCCAAGCAAACTAACCACTCGGCCACCGGCACCCCACTCTTCACCACATTTAAAATATCTAAACACAACCTGATTCCAAATGATGAATCAAGAGTTAGTAAGCATTTGAGTGAGTGATTTTGTTTTGTAACACAAGTGAGAGTCCTTGTTTGCTTATACCATCTTTGTGTGTGTAATCTGACACTGAGAGACACAGCATCCCGCTCTGCTTATCACAAAACTTAGAGAACTAACTTTTAGAAAGGAGTGTCGTCTGTTTGTAACGTGCAGCACGCAGAGCTCGGCATATGCAGCTCAGTATTGCAGTCGATTGACTCGACGTAACAGACGTGCCTGTTTGTATAGCTTGTAGTTTAACATCACAGTTTACAGCACATCACAAATTCTAAACTGTACCGGAAATGATGTGAAAATGTATTTCTCTATTGGCTGAACAGGACATTCATGCTCTGCTAAAAGAAAAAGAGTGGACATGAATTAATTTCATTCCATGAAATAATGACTTAAGGCCATTTCTTTTGGAGGGCTGGAGGTCACTTTTAACAGGGCTGATGCACACTTTTCATAATCTAAATGAAAACTTTTTAAGACCTTTTTCAACCTCCAAACAAATATAATTTAATAAAAAAATTTCACTGGATAGTGTTGTTGTTTTCAGATTTCCTGTGGGACTCGACAGCTTTGATGCCCATTGTTCAAAGAACAAAAGTTTCCTGCATATCGTAGAAAGTCGCTTTGTAATCGTCATTTACCCTGCCAATAATTCCCTGTATTTCTCATCTTGTAGCCAAATTTCCTGGAACAAGCATTTCGCCATCTTCTCCCCCGTCTATCCTCCACTCAGGATGCAATGGAGACAATTTTCAAATGCAGCAACAAACAGAAAGGTAGCGATAACATTTAGCATTCATCTAAAACAAATCACTAATGACACAAGCTGCTGCACTCAGCAACAATGATGTCACTCACCATCGTGATACCAAGACTCCAGATGTCCGACTTGACACTGTAGCCTTTCTGGTTGAGGTCAGGGTTGATCCGCTCGGGCTGAAACAGAATGATAAACCACAGATAAGCACCCCTGCAACTAATAGTGCAACTATCAGTAAATAATGTGAACAATACGTTTAAGTCAATGACAACAATTTTCAAACATAAATAGTAACAAAGAATGACTAAACAGAAAAAATGTAATCTGATATAAGCATTAATGTTCCTTATTTAACAATGTGAATCAATGTAAGGAGCCGAAATCGATCAGAAAATATGTATTTTTTTAGGAGTTTTAAATAATACATAGGCTATGTGTGACTTCATTCCAGGCAAGATGTTTGCAAGTTTATGTGCAAAGCTCTGATGGAGGCTTCATTACCCTCAGTGCAGGATCTAAATGATACTCCTTGCATGTCAATTTCTGCTTTTCCTCTGACTAAGGATGTTGTCGCATTAGGCATGACCTCCTCCCCCCTCCCCCGCTGGTCTGTGTTCACATTAGTAACGTGCCCGAGTACACTTGCGCATGTACACAGTCTGATACAGCAGGTGGCAATATGCACATAGTTGGTTTACAAATATGCCAAAAAGCAGAAAGAAGAAGAAGCAACCATGGCAACCACTTGAGGGCTGAGTCTACCCTTCTAACTTTGGACGTTTTTAGTATTTCTGAGACGCCAAACACAACCCTCCTCCTACTTCCACATCTATCGTGCAGCTCAGAGGATGAAATGGGCCCGTGCTGCGCAGATACAAAAGGTTTTTTGTAGCGAAAAAAGTTACTGTTCAGAATTTGTCAAATAGTGGTCCACTTTGTTTGAGCACAGTTGCATTCACATCTCCCATGGACCATACTCAAGTTCACATGAATCGTGCCCCAGGACCACCTCTTCAAGCAGACTCGGGCACAGTACCCGATAACGGTACGTTTGTGTTCACTCAGATCAAACTGGACATTGGGATCTAGTGCACTTGGTTCGGGGCCTAGGTCCCTAGTGTGAAACCACCCTAAGAAGGAGCGTGTAGACTAAGGAGGAGTGTCTGACATGGACAATCCATTCAGAGAATCCTTCCAGAAAGCTCAGCTAGCTGGTACCAGGAGACCCTGCTCCCTGCTCTACCCACTTACCGCCATGTAGGGCTTGCAGCCTGCATCCATTGTTTTGGCCACCGAGTCCACCAGGTGGCCGCTGATGCCGAAGTCGCACATTTTCACTTGGCCCTCAGTGTTGATCAGAACATTGGAGGGCTTCACATCTGGAGAGAGGACATTGACGGACATATGATGAGGTAGAAGATATCAAAAACCAGACTGACAAACATCAACAGGAAACTGTTAACTGTACAAAATGATGACATCATCTAATTACCTCTGTGAATCACTGACAGGTTATTGTGAAGATGCTCTAATGCCTTGACAATCTGTGGAGTAAAGAGAGAAAGTGAAGGGAAATGTTGAACACTTAGGGAAATATGCTCAATGTTTTCAGCTGATCAGAAAATATAAGGACTATTTAAGATGCATGTCATTAAAAGATATTAACAAAATAATAGTAACATTTACATTTTGATTGGTATGTTTGTTGTTGTCTTGTATCTGGAGTCACACTTATTTGATTTTAAAAACACAGATTTAAGTAAAAAGGAAGCACATCCTCAGTCCACAGAGGTTTTTCCAAATAAAAGAAGAGAATAGTGACTTTTTATCTCATTTGAAGTATCCTTACAGCTCACAGTTTAAAGTTTAAATTCATAAATAGAAAATATGAGTATTTAAATATGAAACTTAAAATGTGTAGTTTGAGGCTAAATTTGATTAAGAGATGCACCAATTGCAATCTCTAACGCATTTCTATTTTTTCTTGATATATCTGTCATTCTTATGTTAAGTAAAACCTGCTTCACTCTCTACAGCTGCATTCTTCGTGACTCCTGAAGGAATCATGAATGATCCATCAAATAGAGACAGACAGAGAGAGAGAGAGAGAGACAGAGAGAGAGACCCTCCAGTAGGTCGACGCTTTGTGGCCTCTGCTGATTGGCACCTCACAACCACACTGTGGCAAGTCTAGCCGGCTAGTCTTTAAGTAGCTGTGCACATGGCATGAAGCATGCACAGAATCTGATATATTTGAGAGGATCGGCTGGCCACTGATCACGGCTAAAAATCGTCTGATTCTGGTCCTCAACCAGCTGACTGCTGTGCCTCCTGATTAATCATTCAACTCTTTTTTTCGGGAACCATAATTTATCCATACGCTACCTCACAGAGATAACACCACTCCAGAAAGTCATGTCAACATACACTACATGAGCATGTTTCAGAAATGTTGAAGTGTCCAATAATGCACATATAACTGGGCTTTAATCTTAATTTGTCAAATAAGGGAGAGGACATACTGCTACTGTGATCTTTCCCAGGATGTCCTCGGGGATGGTTTTGCCCTTCTCAATAACGTTCTTGTAGAACTTATCCAGAGACGTGTCCATCAGCTCCATGCAGATCCAGACATCGCCCTGAACAAAAAAAAAAAAGATGTCAACCAAAAAATATGAAACAAGATCATCACGCTCTCCATATAACATGGATACGAGTCATGCATGTCTTTGTTTATTCACCTCTCTAAAGAGGGCACCATAGAAGGTGACGGTGAAGAAGCAGTCCACTGTCCTCATGGAAATGTCCAAGTCCATCAGGAGCCTCTTCTGCTCTAGAGTGTTGACTGTGGCACGAATCCTCTGAGGGCACAAACATCACAGATTGGGCTCTCGGTGTCATCAGCAGGCAGATATAGCTTAAAATCAACTGGTGTCCCTTGACATATAACATGTCAAATAGATCCAAATGTTTACTACATGAGCTCATGCGTTGAACATATCTAAGAGTCAAAATGGCACGCTTTAAAAAAAAAAGCATGATGCATTTACTTTACAGGAATGCCAAATCAGGTAACCTGAGCAGCAGCCCCCCCCCAAGCCTACCTTGACAGCCATGATAACCCCGCTGGGCACATGTCTCATCTTGTCCACCACCCCGTACGCTCCCCTCCCCAGCTCTGCAATCTGCTCCAAGTCATCGGCCTTCACCACAAAGTTCTGGAAGAAGGAAGCAGATGTTGCTTGAACATGAGTAAAAGGAAAAAAAAAAAAAAAGGTAGGAGGGTCGATTTCAAAGGATTACAGAAACAAATGTACCTGATCTCCAATAGTAACACAAGCTTTAGAGTCAAGATCTCGAGGGGGGCTGCAGAGAAAAAGAAATCAAAGAGAAGAGGTCACTCTTAAAGTTACATAAATTCAAGTATTCAAGAGTCAGTATTCTAAAAATAAAATGTAGACTAATGCTGCTGAGTCTAATGGGCCTCCATACATGTGTGGTGGTGACTGTGTCTGCAGAGAGCCTGTCCTGTCTGGATTTAACTGTTATGTGTTGTTTTGGTCTGGGTCCTGGTGGGGAGTAGATATGTTTCCCCCAGCCAATGAAAGCGCGCAGGTGAGTTTAGGGGTGGATACAATTAAGCGATTGGACGCCATTTGAACCAGTAAATATGACGGACGTGGACATAGAATGAGGTGAAACAGTATTAGCCATGGTAAAAACAAATTAATATCTGTGTCCAGTCCCTCTAGGGCTTCCTGTTTTTTTGAGGAAACTTGTGAATTTCTGCAGAATCGAATAGCTTCATAAGTCCTTTCATGGGAACTTTAAAGCCACAATGGCTCGTAACAGAGTAACTCCACATTAGCTGTGCCAATGTAGTGAACTGTGCATTCCACGGTTGGAAAAAAAACTATCTTGTCGGTATGCTTTGACAACAGTTCCTTATGTGCCAAAAACGGATGTCATTCTGTGCTTTAGTTACCCATTGGTTAATATCTATCTGTAAAACGCTCAGTTTATTTAAGGGGAGCTATAAATACAGAGATTACAAATTGACCCATTAAAGTATTCTATCTCCCAACTTTAGGACCCTCTCTGAGCATACGATCTGACACTTTTTCTATTGAGGAAAAAATAAAGAGTCTTACGCTGCTGCTGCTGGTGCGGGCTGTGCAAACACTTCTTTGGCCAGCTTCAGCCCAGGGTTCTTTTTCTTCCCTGAGAGACAGAAAAAATGAAACATGATTATCACAGCTCTTTGTTAAGCATCAAAACAAGCTAGTATGATGAGCAGTTTTTATGTTGGCGCTCATTCTCCATACAAGTCTAGAGAAGATTGGGGTTGGAATCGCTGGGTAGCTCACGATATGGCCCAGGACATCAATAATATCAGGATGAAGCAATTTGGCAGTACATGATGTTTGGATAGAGTGGATAGAATCTGAAATCAGGGGGAGAGAGAGAGTGGGGAACGACGCGCAAGAGAGGCGCCACACATGGTGGGACTCGAACCCGGGCCGCACGCCTTGAGGACAACAGCCTCTGATCATGGGGCGCGCAAACCAACCATCTGGCCAATAGCGTCCCTTTGCTAGACAAGCATAAAAGGGAGTGTGACATCACAATAACTGATTGACTGAAGACTATGAAATGGCCCAAAAAGGTAAAAGATTAATGTTAAATACAGCTGTCCACTTCTTCTTTGGCCATTAACTGTCGTTCATGCCATGGTGAGTCAGAGGGGCAGGGAAATCTTGGCATTGTTTTTCTATTTTATTAAAATATTCATATTTGGCCACAGCGATTAAACAATCCTATCACATGGGATATGACGCCGATATTGCCTACATGTCATATCAATATTTTGTGCTACCTCTACAGCAGATGTTTGCAGGTTTTATATGAGACCATTCATGCAAATTTGAAGTACTCTGCTTCTTATCATGCATCCACATCTGCCTAGTGACAGGGGATTTTATTTTTGTTCTAGAAGTGAGGAGTGTTTTCAAGGTTAGAATCAATTTGCAGCTGCCTCTGACACAAACTGTAGCAAATGATCTGTTATCTAAGTGGAGATTAGGTGTACTCAAAGCTCAAAGCTGAGGCCCAGCAATAGAAGGAAGGTGGACTAAATGACTAACCGACATTGGTATGATGACTCAAAAATGAAGGGGGGTGGTGGTAGAATGAACCAAGCTTTCCTTCCTGTCATGATTTTTTTTTTTTTCACGTTAATAATCACTGCTACCAAGGCAACTTGTTTATGTTACTCTCTTTCTAAAGTCATGTTCTGGAGCCTTGAACATTTTCTAATTATCTGGAGTGAGGTGTTGTAAACTGTGCAGCCCTGGACACTCTCTGTGTTAAATCAATGACAGCAGCCCCATTCATAAACACAGTTTACCAGCAGGCTCTGGGACTTCCCACAAGGGGCTGCAAATCCCTGCCAGAATGACACAGCTACCGGGCCTACGAGCCGCAACACAGGAAAAACAACTCTCGACACGGACACTCATGTTCAGCATGTTCACTCTTGTTGCAAGGTCGGTCAGGAAAAACAGTGCACTTTTCTTGACCTATATCCGTGTGTGCTAGGACTTGGCCACAGTTTGGCCCACTGGGATATGTTGATGAGAAACAGTTTAGACCTGGCTGGTTATTTCCTGTTCTTGTCCTGCAGCATGCATGCTGACGCCAGGCTGTGGAATTTTTCTACCCCAGTTCAGAGAAACTGGTCTAATGTGCAGGGAAGTCACTTTCATTCTGGAACCAATGCAACAGCTCTTTCGAGCAAAGGTTTGCAATGGGTCATCTCATTGGTATGATTGGCACTTAGTATTGAGGCTTGTATTTGCTGTTTAGTGAGTTACACCACTCCTGTGTGGAGGAAGTCGATTGGGTAAACCCCTTCTTGCTAGATCGAGCTGGAAAGGAAGTCAAAGTTTTACTAAGATTTTAGATTCTATTGCATACATCTGAAATGTCAGACAGGTCCATTCTGTGCTGCAGCCCTAAAATAGTGCCACAGTGTCTGGACAGACTACGGCAGTCTCATGTGGTAGGGAGAGATTGAAGTGTGATTTACTCACACATGCTCAGTCAAAAATAGACTTTGTGTTTCCTCTGCATGGGATAAAGCAAGAGCACTCAAAGCCTTCCGATGGCCTGACCAATGAGACAACCTTTTGTTCGCGTTAACACAATTAGGGCAGCAGCAGACATGATGGTGCAGCGAAAAAAAAAAAAACATCTGGCACGCCACATCTGCTTTAAAGCTGTTAGAGAGTATGTAAAGCATAATTAGATATCTTTAAGGTGTAAGCAGTGTGCTGTGCAGTAACCCTGTAGTCCAAACTGTGGGGTGGGACGTGACTCACAGTCAGCCAGTCAGACTGCACACATCCGCTTAAAAAACAACAACTGTCACGAACCCATTGGGAAATATGATGTCACTTCACACTGCCTGCTGCTTACTGCTTGCTTACCCTGTAGGGCCAACTAAGGCCAGATTCACATGGCACCCTATTACTAAAAGGGCTACATTGCATCGAGTCAGGGCTGATTGGACACAATAGTCCTATGTCATCAAAGTATAGGCAACACAAAGAAATACATGTACAGACACCAATAATTTAAGTGGTTAGCATTTAAAGGGACACAGGGAGGCATACAATGCCAGTGCTAACTTTTAATTTAAGTGGACATTTTTTCATTTATATAGTTGCATGCAATTAAAACGAATCATATATCTAAATGCAACACAAGTTGCATGTTGCAGTTGTAGTTTGCAAGCGAGTAGTTTGCTGATGCTGAATTTAGATTCATTAGAGTCTGTATCAGCTGCTACGGACAGTGAAGCGGTGCACTTCCACAGGAAAGGCAGCGATTCTTATAAAACCAGAGATGTTCCATGGAAAGTATTCAGGGTGGAATAACTGCATATACGTCATGTGAACAAGAATTTCTGGATTGTGCACGAGGGATCAAAGTGTCAATAGCTGCGTGGCGAGTCACCATCAGGAAGCTCCAGCCTCGGAGTGGGTCCATACAGAAAAGGATGACTCATGCACAGATAATCTTCTGCACCACCCTATCAGCTATGCTAGTAGGGAGAACACAGTCTCTAAAACATGCCTCAGCAATACCATGCACAGCAGCACTGCAATGCACTATACTAAGGCCCACTCCACCCTTGACCACCCAAGGTACAACTCTGTAAAGTGGCCAGAAAAAAAAAAAGGGGGGGGGGGGGGGGGGGGGGGGGAACCTACATGGACACCTCAGGCCTGCATCTGTGCACACAATAATTACAGCACAGAACCTGTGTAGCAGCTATAGAGCCTGTGCTTGCAGCCAGTGAACTGTCAACAAAGAGAGAGGCTGCTCTAGGTATTGGTGCTGCAAGTCAAAACATGCCATGGTAGGCCAAAGGCTGTGATTGCCTGTGAGCAGCACCCCAGCCAATCTACATAGCCCTCTCAAAACAGTGTGTACTCCCGACCATGGTAACGCTAGTATGGTTGTGTAACACAGCACAAGCGGTGAACTTGAAATGTAAATTGACATCATCACCATCCTGTGTGTGTGTGTGTGTGTGTGTGTGTGTGTGCGCGTATGTGAGTGTGTGACGCAGAGGAAGGACCTTGATTTTTCCAAGGTGTGTATTTTACTCAACACAGTGCAGTAATTATCACACAGCACAGACTCACTGGCAGGCGGAAGCCGACTATGTGATAGCGCCCTGGCTTCTTTGCATTGCCGCCTGTTTTAAAAAAAATAACACAATGTCCTAATTAGAAGCAGAATGAGGGGGTAATGAAATGAACTTTAAAAAGGACGAGGCGCTACAAAAAGGGTCCCGACACAATTGATCAGTGATGAGTCAGGAGGCCGAGAAATACAAACACCTGTGGTCCCAGTGTGGGTTACTTTCCCCGAAAGCGAGAAACTGATCCCAGGGCGGTGATTTCCAGCGAAGGGGACAACTTGGTTCATAATTACAGCTTGGCAAAAGTCCTGTATTGTCGTGAGAGTGGTGTAAGCTAATGTTAACCACAACACGGGAACTTAAAAGAAGCGGTGCGACTAGCTGAAAAAATTAGCACAAACTTTAATTTAGCACACACTAAATATTTATCTGCTAAACACCTTTAGACACCGGGTTGTCTAGAGACTTCGCATAATTATAGAAAGCAGGAAAGACATGCTGGCTAGCTTCTCTTTCCTCTTCTCATACATGCAGCTTTCCACGTTTCTCAAACATGGTTAGCTAAATAACTTCCCCGCAAACTGCAACTCAGTATTCAAAGTGTATGCACGGTGTTGTAAAAATCATAGTGAATAAAAAAAACACTTACCTCCTTTAGACAGAGACATTTCCCCTTTGCTTTGATGGGGGGGAAGGGAAGCACAAAGACTTTTGCCTTTTTCTACTCCCTCCCTCCCTGCATCAAGCCGTACACCCGCTCAGGATCGCTGGCTTGTGCAAAAAAAAAAAAAACTAGCAGCGATAAAAACGAAACGGTTCTTCTTCGTGCAATCTTTGCGCTTCACTCGGCGGCTAACGCGTTCAAAGATCGACCCGCAGATAAATGCACAACTTTAAAGAAAGTCGGCGCGGGTTGTACACTTCGAGTTAGTTTGCTAACAAAACCTGCACTTTTAGGGTGGCCAAAGTCTGACAGCTGAAGGCTCCAACGACGTAATGACGTATTTCCTGCAGCGCGCTAGGCAGCATGGGAGGTGGAGTGTTTTATTGCGGTCCGTGCTTTTTTTCAACAATTTCTCAAATCAAATGTAGTTTATTTGTATAGCACATTTAAAAACAGCTTCATCCGACCAAAGTGCTTTACAGGCAATGCGTAAAAGCAAGAAAAAAAAATTAGTCTATACATATGCACATACATACATATATAAACACTTATACACGTACATACACATAATACACACACACAAATATATATATATGCACATACATATATACATGTAGCATACATACATATCACAAACACATACACTCATACCTGCACATGCATACATACAGATACATATCTAAGCTCAATATTTGGGGTCTGTTTCAACTTGTTTTAAATGCCAAGGAAAAGAGGTGAGTTTTGAGTTTTGATTTGAATGGATTTAACGAGTTGATTTGTCTGATGGAGGGAGGCAGTTGATTCCACAGACGGGGGCCAACAATTTATGTAATAAAACATTTAAAACTGATGATTTTGACTGTTTCACGCGTATTTCGTAAATCAAACAAAGGCTACCAAAGGAAGACTGTTACAGTATTGTCTTTTATTGTTATTCTTGTGTTTTTCAGGATAAAAATCACATAAGCCTAATAAGTGTCTTTAAGAGCAAAATGCTTGTGTAAAGACAAAAAAAAATGTATTACCAAATGACTACTGCAGCAATAACTGTCTTGAAGGTCCACTACAAAGGAACATTGAAGGGATTGACCTTTATTGTACACATCTTGGTTTGTAAAGAAAAAACACATGTTTTATGGAATAAAGCCTATAAGTGTCATGAACTAAAAATATAGCTACTAAAATCTATAGTTGACTGGTGAATTCTGAAATTAATAATATTGAGAACAATTAGGCCTACATTTGACTAAAAAAAAGAGCTCTACATTAACTATGCAAACCACATTAACCATGATAGACATTTACATATTCAAGGAACAAACTACTGGGCATGAAATACCTGAAAAAAATACAGTACATTGAAGTTTATTTGTTTTTTTTTCGTAAACCAGAAATACTGAAAAACCCACCATCGTTATAGAGATTATCACTGCTGAACCGTTGAATTGTGAGTCCTTTATTGAACTAATCACCTCCTTGCTGAATAGTTTGAAGACAGTAAAATACACAAACTATTCAACAATGGAGGTGCCGCAGACCTGGTGCATAAACATGTGCTGTGATATGAGCTTACTTTGGAATATGTGTGTGTGTGATTGTGCGAGTAGAATAGTGGATAACCGATGGTAAGGACACGCCGGAATCCTGCCATCACTTCCTGGCAACAAGGAGGCTATGGTAAAGAGGTTTTATTATAATGTGCAGATAGAGGGAGCTGTCAATCAGGTACTCTGATGCACGGCGCTGCAGGTCGGCATCCAGCAGGAAATCGCCAGCCTCCTCTGTGCTCTGGTGGAAGTTGTAAACATGGCGAACCACAACCTTGCCTTGCTGTCGTGCCATCACAATCACCGTCTTCTGGAAACTCACACCGGCAAAGTCTGGACTAGACGTGGCTGGGGTCACAATGATGCGAGGTCGACCTCCATCGGTGCGTGTAGGTTGCATGGCACCCAGCTCAGTATAAGTTGACCTGGCACTGAGTGGGAGCCAGCGAGGGGAGAACAGGGCGTTCCAGGTTATCCTCTTGCTCGAGTCGTGGCCGCTGGGGCCGAGCTGGGTCTGGAAGCTGAAGCTGCGGTCGTCACGGGTTGGGCTATTGATGACCCAAGGGGAACCCCAGGAGGAGGAGAGGTAGTTACGGGGAGTGAAAATACTGCAGTTGACGTCAAAGTATTTGGCCAGTTGGATGGGTGAGGCGGAGTGAAACTGGAAAGCTAGATAGAGAAGATCTCTAATATACTCGTAGTGCTTTTGCATGAGGGCAGATTGCTTCTGAAGACGGAACAGGTGTTGAGGGGGGATCATACCGTATCGAACAGCTCTTAGGGCGGTTTCTACTGTCTTACTGATGGGCTGGTTTTGGTTAATCCAGGCCTCCAGGGCCTCATAGAGCTCCAGCTCACTTTGCAGAATGAGGTCAGAGCGCTGGAGTAGAGAGAGGAGCAGGTCTTCACTGATGGAGCTCCATTCCCCGCTCTGGAGCACGGATGACAGGTTCCAGGACAGGTACTGCAGGCAGCTGTCTTGCAGGGTCACGTCCCCAATTTGTTGAGCATAGTTGTACCAGCCAATCACATGGCCGGTGGGGGAATCACTTGAAAGATGTTGGGTCATGTATTGGGTTAGACCCTGTTGCAAACTCCACACGCGGTACTTGCTGGCCAGCTTGTGCAGAGAAATAGCCTGATCCAGCCGCACTGAGATATCCCCGCAGTACAGATACCTGCAGGAAGAAAAAGGTTGCTTTAGTAAAGCATGCTATATTTGAAACATGTGTTCTCTTCTCACATGTGAGTCACGGAATAAACCCACACCGTCCGTTTTTCAGCTGTGATCCTAAAACAGCAGATGTAATTTTAGAATACTTCAAAAAGCTGGAGCTTCTCATTTCTGCAAAGGATGGAGGCAAATTGTTGGAGAAGATCTATAGGTGACACAAGTGGAAAATACAGTTGCATCTACAACTAGCTCCAGGGTTTTGTTCAACTTTATTGAGCCTGATGTGTGCACTCAGTCACCCTCACCTGACAAACTTGTCAAAGACGGCTGCACAGTCGACCGTCTCCCTCAGCACAATATGACTGTTATTGCGAGTGAGCAGCAGTTCCTCAAACACGTCACTCTGCAGTGTGAGAACCAGGCTGTGGGCCTGGATCACCTTCACTTCATCAGTGTTGATGGTCTGCACCCGGAGAGTGACATCACTGCTGTTCCCCATGGCCAGCAGGTTCTCCATGCGCTGCACCAAACTCATGGAGTGATTCAGCACTGTGGCCCCATTGTCCAGCCCGGCCTCCTGCTTCAGGGCAGCTGTGGAGAAAATAGAGCGAGAAGATGGAGTAGAAGCACTTACCGCAAACACAATCAGAGCTTTTTCAGTGCAGAAGAAATTTGCCTTGGAGCTGCAACTACATTCATTTTTATTTTCTACTTTCATCACCATCATTTTCATCAACTTGACTCTACTTTCTAGCAGGATTCATGTGCACAGATTTGACACAGGAAAAGAACTTGAAAAGAGACTCTTTGACTTAACCACAACCGATAGAATTGTGTCAAGGAAAAATCTGACTTGCACATCCTTCAATTTTTTCTGGTTTCAATTATTCGAGAAAGAGAAGAACAGAACAGGTGGCTGACTCAGAAAAACCTCCCGTAACATGTTCTCAAAAAAGGATCCTGAGTTTGCAGCGCAAAATGCAGATGGCTGCTTCGATGCACTCCCTCGTGCGCAAGTACAAGTGGCACATACTGGAGGAGCACACATGAAAGACTCAGCGTGACAAGTTACTGTTTCCATTCTGCTCCACCACAGCCGTCAGCAGCCTTGTTGGCCTGTTACTGGGGGTTTAATGAGACACTGGGGGAGCACTCCTGGCTCCCTGGAAAGCTTCACAGGCTTCATATCTTAGCCACAACGAAGAAGCCCTCTCTTCAAAGTAACCTTTTTCCAATTAGTGAGCCAAGACCCTGAGCCAGCTCAGCATAGTGGTGTGTGTGAATGGGGGGGTTTGCATCTTGACAGATGATTCTGGCACCAGTGTAGCCAATTGGAAAGTCACCAAATTCATAATCACTGGAGAAACAGTTGTATCTGTTACATAATTTATCTATGTTTCCAAATCCTGTCAGAAAAAAAGAATCAGAGCGATTTAAATGAAAGTACACCAAAATAAACTTATGAATAGAGAATGTTTCAGTCTCTTTAACACCAGCTTAGAAGAGCTGAAAACATAAAATAAAACAGTTTATACACAGTCCCTAAATATAAGATCAGATGAGTCTGTGCTCACTAATAAAAATATTAATCTGACAGCAGAGGAATGTGGCCTTCAATAGCTTCGCCTTCAAATCAGGTATAGTCAGATCTTCTTTCAAGAGTAAGAAAAGCTTTCCCTCTGTGCTTCTTCTGTACTGTATCACTGAGCCGGCACAAAGCCAGGCAGCAAATGGACCTGCCTGTCTCTCCCTGCATCCAGCATGATGAGCACAGGATGAGTAGAATAGATAAATGATACACATCCTCTGCCCTGAGGCTGAGCACGAGCCACACATTCATGCTGTGCCCTACTATCCTCCAAAAATTCCCTCTGAGGGCTGGAGTGAAATAAAACAACACAGCTTCTTCTACAATGTATGGTTTTAAAAGAAAATCATGCAAAAGTGAAAAAAGTCTTTAAAAGCAAACAATTCAAAGTGCTGAAGACACGCGTGAACTTACCTCCTCTGACTGTCACAGAGTTGATCAAGAGGACCAGGGTGCCCATAAAGACCCAGGCAGGGATCCCTTGTTCCAAAGAGCGTACCATTTCTTCTGAGTTCTTTCCTGCCTCTCTTCCTCACTCTGTGCCACTCTTCTCCTGACTCTTCCTCTGGCTTCTGTGTGCCTTTGCCGCGTGCGAGCTGAAAAGGTACGTTGCCCCCCTTGTGTGTGCCGCCCGGCTCCCTGTCCCGCACTCTTTATGTAGGACGCTGGCCTTTCCCTGGCGCATCTCGCAACCCCACGGGCTCCATTGATTGGTGGAATCTGGCAGGGGCGTTGCTATAGCGACAGCTTTGATTTTGAATTTCTCCCTTTTGGATGTTACATGGTATTGATCAGTGGCACAGGGCCAACAGAGGACTCAGCTTAATGGTTTTTGTTTCTTTTTTTTTTTTTTAAAGTTTAAGAGTCCGGGGCGAGTTAGGCACTATTAACAATCAATAATAACACAATTTCATATTTTGATGGAACTCAGAAAGCTGCAAATATCTGCACTGCTAAATTTTGTTTATATCTAATTAGTCAATTAATTACAGTAGGTTGCTATTCAGACTGAGAGTAATTGAGGTTCTTGTATGTGTGACCAACGGCAGTCAATCAAATTTTTATTCATTTTGTGGAACAGTTTTTTCAACTGAGAGCAATTATCTCTCTGATGGCACATTAATCGCACTAATGGGAGGATAATTTCTATGGTGCCTGATCTGCTCCTTAATTTAAGGGTAGCTCCGTTGATCAAAATCAGCTGCCAATCAGGATTTTGTTAAGTCACATTGCTGGCATCAAAATTAATTAAGTTTAAGCCAGCTGATCAAAATACACTTTTTTTTTTAAATATCTCTGTGCATGATTAAGTATAAATCCAACTATTTGTTTGTGTTCGAGTGTGTGTATGAAAAACATTCAGGCTGCATATGGATCTAATGATCTGCCATAATAAGCATCATGCTGTTGAAATCAATATAAAATGCTGTAACTACTCAAATTGAGCTCAACAGCCCCATGGCATAATGGAAGCATACACTCTGCATTAACTGTGGTACTGCAGAAATTTGATTCAATGTAAAACGGCAGCAATGAAATACTCATACATAATGCTTGGGGCTGAAACAGACTTTGACAATGCCATTTATATGAGCCTATAGCATCGATCTGTCAGTCAGAGATGGGTCAGTCAATATGGAGATCTTTGTTAAATTTTCTAAAAAAGATAAACTCAGTACGGATTGATTTAAAAAAAATATATATATGCATCTAACAAGGCCATTAGTCCAATCGAGATATTTATACTGAAACGCTGCAATGTGATAAAAGTGTTCAAAATAGCATCTGCCTCTACAGAGACACAAACAAGGACAGACATTATTTTAGATTTGGGTTGTGCTGGAGCCTCAGGCCTGCCAGGCTGCAGTAACAATGCAGGAGCAGAGACGCGCTGAGACCCCAACTTGAGCAACTTGCTATGAATAACCTGACAGGTTCCCTGAGGAGAGTGGTGCTGCTGAGGTGCCCTAATGACGGCGGCTGCAACAAACTGGACCAGACAACACAGTCAGGGCATCGGATCCTACTGTATATGGTAGCATCTTCTATTTCTGTGACTTTAGGAGATGCACACAAACGGGATTTATGGATGTGTATGCAATAAACCTGTATAGATGCAAATAATGGGAATTGCATGATAAAATATGTCATACATGCAGTATTGGGCCTACATCTGTTTGTAGCTTTTGAAATCTGTTGTTCCGCTACATACTAAGCAGAATGTATCCATAGCCCCCCCTCCAAAAAGGAGAATGCCCTTCATGGAGGTGACATTGTTTTCTCCTTTGAGATCGGTCCCTATTAAGAATCTGCTATGCAAAGGGATGGATTGATGAGCTGCTGGGTTCGTGAGAGCACCCCTCGGGATGAGATCCATTGAGGGATCGATGCACCACAGGGGGGGCCCATCCCGCAGCATAAACAGTGCGTTTAGTGCAGGCGGGATGCCAGAGTTAGCTTCGGCAAGGTGTCCTGGATGACCTTACTCCGGTGCATGCACTTTGAATCTGGTCGGCTTTTGATATAAATATGCGTTTTACATGTTGAATGCATCAAATATCTGATGAATTTCTGGAAAGAAAAAAAGGAGTAAATCAAGTAAAATAATCTTCAAACAAATATTTCCAATTTTTTAAATCTGTCGTTTTAAAATAACACTGCTTAAAATCAACAAAATGAGGAAGCAAGATGATGAGAACATTTTGGGAACTTTTCAACCACTCTAGACAAACAGACGGACAGAAAGAGAGAGACAGATCAAAGGGGACTGCTTCATACAGTATCTCTAAAAATACCTCTGTTAAAATTCAACTTTAAACTTTATTGTGCCCGAGGGGAAGTTTGGTTTGCAGCCAGTTGAAGACAATAAACGGAAAACACAGGTACATAAACTCAGACAATAGACACAACATACACCGTGAACAACATGAAATACATAAATACAACAGTTTATCAGGTAACAGCAGGAAACTGAGAATATTTAAAAGCGTCCATAAAACCAGAATCCAAACACATCATCAGTCATCAGGGTCATCATTAGAGTTCAGAAGCTTGATGGCCTGATCTATAAAATAATTATTCAACCTATTGGACTTGGCTTTTGGTAATGTGTATGTCCTGCTTTAGGGCAGAAGCTCAAACTCACCAAACCGAGGATGTCGAGGACTCTGTGAAATGTCTCGAGCCTTAGCTGCAGCTCTCTCTTTCTGAAGGTGAGAGACAGATCAGATTATTTAACCCCAATAATCTGGCAATTTGAATAATGTGTTGCAAACAGTTTTTTCTACTCCTAAATCAGGTGATAAAACCAAATGTGAGGACTGTTTGCTTCTGGAGATTTAATTCTGCTCTATTTCAGTTACAATATGTTCTAATCTGACAGAAAACTAAAGTACATCAGAGTTTTTTAGCACTCTAATCTGCAAAAAACAACCAATGACATTTTATCTAACTGTTTATAGGCGCTGTACAATATCATCATTTTCACAGTGTTTTAGCAAATTCCAGATGTGTGGGCTTATTGGAAAAAACACATTGTTCAGTGTTACTAATGACAGTTTAGAAGCTCAAAATCAATGGATTTAATCAATATTGCTTTTAATCAAATGGTTGTTAAATGGCATGGTGACAACAGATCAATAACAGGCCCTGTTTTGTTTTGTGTGTGATTTGATTATACAACACACGACTCCATCTCTCCTGTAATAACATTTTCCACCAGGTGGCTCTGCAAACTGGAGGCACAGTTTAGTTTCCCCTCTGGTGATGTCTGCTCTGTAGAGAGGAAATAGACCCAAAGTATAAAAACCAAATCAGAGGATTGTTCTTTATGTGCAAATAATTGCATATAAATTGGGAGGAATGAATGGCAGAAATGAAAGAGGATTTTCTTTAAAATGCATTGCTACATGTGTACCCTTTCCTCCTATATTATTAAAAACAGGTCAGCACAAAAAGTAAGACATCATTCATCACCTTTTTAAGTCAAATCAAACAGTTGATCCAATAACTAAAACTGTTAATTATTAATCACCAATGTGCTTGGAATCAAAGTCTCTGTATGTCAAACAGGCCAGACCATGTCCAACGGCCTGCAAACACAAGTGAACATGTCTCACTCGAGAGGTGAGTGGGTCCTTTGTTTGGGTGTAAGCTGCCTGAAACAAATAAGCAGGCTGGCTGCTAATCTCGCAGAATATGCAAAGCTGTGGAGAGGCTGGATAAAGACACCGAGCGGTTTGAGCTGGGTCCTTAGAGAAAGTTACACACACACACACACACACACACACACACACACACACACACACACACACACACACACACACACACACACACAAGATCATCACAACAACTGTGCATGACAGGAAAGCCATTATGAAGCTTCTGCCAGTGAGACCTTTATAGCATGGTTCAGTAGCAGCAGTAAACGAGTGGGCAGGTGGAGGACTGTCCATGATCGTACCCGGAAAAACAGGCTGGATTAAAAAAAAAAAAAAAAAAAAAAACCCGCTCAGAAATAGATCGAACCAAGCTTCAAAAGTCGATAAAAGCCTACTCGAGTGAAAATATATCGGGTAAGCTTTTCTCCTGTCTTTCTGGGGTGGATTATCCTCACCGGGAGTAAATTCTCACCTGTTGGAGTGGTCACCAGTCCAGGTAAGAAGTCCCTGATGGAGCCGTATTACTCTAATACCACTATAATGCTTTCATTGTTTTGCCTGTTTGTTTAAAGTTGTGCTATTTTAATAGTTTCAACAATATGTCTTTCTAAAATCAAATTGATAATTAAGATAATACTAAAATATTCGACAAAATTCTAACTTTTCCATGAAAAAAATGAACGCCTGTTTTGCAGTTTTAGAAAAATGAATCCTTGTATTCTTTGGGGAGGATTTGGTATTTGTATTAACCTATGCAGGAAAACTTTGTAATGCCACTATGTGAAATTACTGGAATCAAAGTAATAGCCTATTCAAAGTAACCTTTCCTTTAAATATCAAGCTGTAGCCTAATATGAGCAGAGATGCAGATAATTTACAGTTTTGTGCACAGGTTTTAGACCACCACTATCTTTGTTGTTTCAGCAACGTTTTAATCATATTTATTTCTCAGTCTCTCTATTAAGCATGAGAAAATATGTACACAAAACAGATCAAATTGCTTCTGCAGGCAAACATGTAGTATTTAGTGTGACCTTTGTTTGCACTTGGCGCATCTTGAACTCTTTTGGGCAGACTGTCTTAAAGTCTCCTTCAGTAATCACATCTTATACAAGGCTTCCTTCAGTTCTTCTTTAGTTTTTAGGCTGTCTTGTATGTCTTTCTCTGGCCAGGTGATCCCGTACTGCCTGTTTAATATTCAGGATTCTGCATAGGACATAACATTAGCAGTTTGCTCAAATCCACAATCAGAGACTTTCCAGATGTAATGGGATAATCAATTACAATAACAGCACTAAAACAAGATATCTGATGGGGGCCTTCACTTGTCTGAAGCAGTGTAAAGTCTCCTGTTGAGTTTTATAATGAGGCCTCTGCAAATTAGAAGCTGTAGCAAGGCTAGACTGAGCTGTGATTACATCACGACATCACGTTGTAATTAAAGACAGACAGGACAATTTGTAGGATTCTTCAGAGGCTTTAATGGATTTATTTCAACTAGCAACAGCATAAGACAGTTAGACTCCAAGTGATATGTACAGTATGTGAATGATATATTTTTTAATGCTTCCACACAACACAATAGGGTGTTACATGATTCGTTTCAAAGTGCATGCAAAGTCATTAGCCCTTGCAGTAGCCTCCAGCTAATCCAATGTATGTAATGCTGTAGTTTTGCAACAGATTTGCATATATATTTTAATAATCTGAGTATTTCTTTTTTTTTTTTTAAAGGATTTCAAATTCAGACCTGCATTGAAGCCATGGGATCGACCAGCCCTCCCAAAGGCTGTGGTTCCAGTATCAGCTCCATATTTTACAACCTGTGTGACCTCACTACAGTGTGGGGGGTCGTGGTGGAGGCCGTAGCCACTGCTGGTGTCATCACCTCCTTCGTTCTCTTCATTGTCCTCATGGCCTGCTTACCATTCGTGACGGACAAGAAGAGAAAGGCTATGGTGGCCCTGCAGGCGGGCATTCTGGTCTTTACTCTGGGACTCTTTGGACTCACTTTTGCCTTCATCGTGGGTCGGTACTCCACCAGCTGTGCTGCTCGGAGGTTCCTCTTTGGAGTGCTGTTCTCAGGCTGTCTGTCCTGCCTGATGATGCACGCGTTGTGGCTGGCCCTGCTGCAGCGCGGCCGGGGTCCCAGATGCTGGATGTTCTGCCTGGGTGCGCTTGGTCTGTGGATGGTGGAGGTGATCATCAACACTGAGTGGCTCATCACCACTGTGGTCAGGAGCTCACCCGGAGATGAAGCCGCCCCTGACCTCTCTTGCAGCTTTGATAACCTGGACTTTGTGATGGCGCTGATCTACGTCATGGTGCTGCTGGTCGCTGCAGTAGTGATGTCTGTGCCCACGGTGACACACAAGCAGAAGCAGTGGCGGCGAGACGGAGCTTTCATTCTGGTGACGGGGCTCTTCACCTTGGCCATCTGGGTGACTTGGATTGTCATGTACCTCCATGGTAACCAAGTGGTCGGAACTCCGAGCTGGGATGATCCCACTCTGGCTATAGCTTTGGTTTCAAATGCCTGGGTGTTCCTCTTCTTCTACTGCATCCCAGAAATAAGCTTACTGACCAAGGAGGACCCAGACCAGGAGCCGCTGGATGACGGAGATCATGTTTATCCCACCAGGAGCCTGGTGTATGACAACATCCTGAAGGAGCCGGAGACACGCCCGCAGAACATGTACATAGAAAATAAAGCCTTCTCTATGGATGAGCCTACAGGTAGCCTACACATTATTGTCTTGCATTAATATATGGTGTTTTCACACATGCACAAAAACTCCTGAAAATTTCCAGAAACTTTTGGGTGAGTATGTATGAAAACTTACTCAGGAAGGTTTCAGGGCTAGCCTGCCTGAATTTTCTAGAAGTTTTCAGGAGTTCATATGTAAAAATGGCTTTATGGTGCTTTAACACACATGCAAAACTGCTGAAAATGTTCCAAAATTTCCGGTATGTGTAAATGCAAAAGGCTACATTTTCCACTCTGACCTTACCTGGAATGGACATCCTCGTAACATTTCTGTGAGAAGTCGGGGACAGCTAATGTATAAATCCTGCAGGAAATACTTCACAGCAGGCAGGTGGGGTGATGCAGTTTCATCAGTCGAGCCGCGAGTGACCAGTGTGATCGTCATGTATGTAGTTAAGCAGCTTCACACACTTTTCTACCTGCAAGTATGGTCTTTACCACTCATTCTTTGATACTGTGAATAAGTCCAATTATTGTTATAAGGGCCGAAACTTATTATAGCATCAAACTCCATTTCTTTGTCCACTATTCCTGCGTCATCCTTTTTGACCTCATGCCCTGCCTCCATAGACGCCCTTCCCGCCAACAGCGAAAGTCTCCCGCTGTGACGTGCATACACTAATCGGCAAGTTTTCAGGGCGGCTTCTCCTTACATTTTTCACATGTGAAAAAGAACAACAATTTTCTTTTGGAACAGTATTATGAAACAAGCACAACTGATCTACATAAAACAACGAGGCTCACAAAGTAGCTAGTGGGAGGTTCCTTTAATCTGCACAGGAAAAAAAGGAAAGATTGAGAAATGTTTGGCGGATTACTATTTCTATTTTTGACAAACCGGCCAAAAAGCAGCTTGTTTTTTCATATGAAATGGTAATCTGCAAATTGTTTAGTCTTCCTGAGCACAGAGCTTCTCACCAATACCCATGAAATCCATTAGAATAACAACTTACAAGCAGGTTAAATGTTTCCTGTAATGATTAGTCAGTAGGTTATAATCATCTTTGTTTGTATCCCCTCACAAACTGAAAACAGTGAAGCAGTGAAACACGATAATTACTGGTTTTTGACGATTCAATTGGAGGGTTGTTGAATTCTGTCAGGTGCAATAACAAAGAAGCAGCAGGAAATGTGTCAGAGGATAGAACACAGAATACTCCAGATATGAAAAGCAAATATTCACAAAGATATCAGCATCACAAATAATTGGACGAATTGAACCTATTCTTTGCCAAACTGCTTAATTTCTGTGAAGGGTAGCGTAATCGAACGTCAACTGAAACAGTATCTAGCTAATTAAGGCGTCAGAGATGATGGGAGGGACTTGTGTATGAATACTATTAATTGGGCACTGACCAATCATAGCTCAACATATTTAATTACTTGACGTCCGCCATGCAAACTTTGTCTGTGGGATGTTCCTGTCTGTAAAAAACAAGCAGACAACTTAATAGCTGCTAAATGTAATGTTGACCACATCTGCAGAACCCATGGGAATGTACTAATGGGATAAAAATAATAATGTGCCATTCAGAATCCATTAACCCCTTTTATTTTTTGAAAAAAAAGTCTGACATACTTTTTGAAAGTTGTGTTCTTTGCCAAAGTTAGGAGGCAGATAGCCTCACACAAGCAACAATCAACACACTTAGATTGTCCAAATGTTTGATACCTTGATACCGATGCCACGTATTTTAAATACAATCTCTGTTCCCTTAATGATTGACACTGAAAAAAACTAAAGCTTTGAAAAAAGGCTAAAACCCTTTGCACAAAAGCTGCAGGAAGTGAAAAAGAGAGAGAGCACTCTTTAGATTCCACAAATACGTTGGCTACATTTTGGTATTGAAACATCTGTGCAATATAGACAGTGTGCAGGAGTTTCAAAATCAGAATCAGAATCAGAAATACTTTATTAATCCCAGGGGGAAATTCGGTAATTCGGCTTGCCTGCATTTCCTTTGAAACTATAAACCAGAAATTAACTAGTATTTGGTGTCTTGGACTTTCACTTGCGTTGCCATGGTTTTAAAACAAGTGTCAATATTGTTTAAGTTTGAGTTGCATAATGGACTGATGTCTAGGTATTCTTTTGGGGCGGCTGTGGATCAGTGGTCGTCTCTCAAACTGAAAGGTCGGGGGTTCCATCCCCAGCTCCCGAAGCCACAAGTCTGATGTGACCTTGGGCAAGACACTTAACCAAAAATCGCTCCCGCAGATGCGTCAGCGGTGTATGATTGAGTCGATTAGCTAATACTGATGGACACTTCACACAGCAGCCTCTGCCATCAGGTGTGACCTGCAGTGTTAAAAGCACTTTGAGTAGTCAGAAGACTAGAAAAGCACTTTACAAGCTCAAGTCCTCTTACCATTCAAACAACATGAGATGCATTAAATGTGTTTTCTCTGTGCTGCTTTTTAGTGTAAAGTCTAGTGTAACAAATTACATCCAACTTTTCCCATTTTTCAATCTGCCTTTCCTTCAACCAGTATCCATAAGGCCGGAGTCTCCGTACGGTTCTTATAACGGCCAGATGCGAAGTTGTGTGTACCAGCCCACTGAAATAGCACTAATGGCTAAGGGCTTAAGGGTGAGTAAGTGTTCACAGCATATTTAACCATATTAAACATCTCTTCCAACACATCTGCAACAATCACTTCTTTGTGTGTGTTTCTACAGATAAACCAAGAAGCGATGCTCCCCCGAGCCAGAACCCCGTCTTTGAATCCGGGGTGCGTGGGCTCCCTGCCTCGTTCACACGTGTCCCTACCTTCTTAAGGACTGTCACATGCAGGCAGTAGGTCTCAAAGAGAGCTACCAACACTTAAAGCCATGAGATTAAGCTCCACTTAGGGCTTTGTTGCACCCACACTAACTAGATTCTCTGTTTGTATACATGTTAAGATTTTCCCTACCACATGTTTCAAACATTACAAAGTCCGTTAGTTTAACAATCTGCTGTATCATAGAGTACTGGAGCTTTAAAATAACTACAGATCTACAGACATTTTTTTAAACAAAAGCTGCTGTTAGCAACAGAGAGACAGACAGCGCTGTCTAAATTGCACAATCATGTTGTCAATGTTTCATTGTGCAATATAGAAGGCGTGCAGGAGTATGTTTGCACTTTTTGGTCATTAAAAACAAGAAATTACCCAAAATGGAGTGCCTAGGATTTCTACTTTTGTTGAAGTGGTATCAAAAACAGCTATTAATAGTTTCATTTTCACTAGTATCATATCTGCGTTTACATTTCTGTTGTCCTGACAACCGAAATATGTACAGCCTTCAATATTTTATTTTGAAATGTAGTGCCTCAGTTCCTCTATTTCATTTCTAACCTCTCTGAGCACACCCCTTACCTCCTACTGAATGTTAATCCAGCTTTTTCACAAGTTGCTCAATGGGAGAAGACGAAATGTCAGGAGAAAACACTACATGTATGGGTCTTCATGGTAAAGTAATTAGAGCCCGACTGATTAATCGGCCAGTTGATAATATCGGCCGATTTTAGCGTATCAAGTGACTATCGGTTAATTTTATCGCAGCTGTTACTAGATTTATTTACTAGTCAAATAGCATTTCGTTTGAGTTTCATTGTAATAAACTAGCAGTTCTCTATCACCAGCAGTGTGTGCTGTATGGATTACAACAAGCTTGTCGAGCGGTGATGCACGTACATGTGCAGTAACTTTCCAGTTGAGTGACCATCTTGTCTTCATTATATATCTTTTCCACAAGTTTTGATAACTGCATTTGAGGGAGAAATGCAATAAATGTGGGTATCTATATCTAAACATCGAACATAAATCAAAGAAAGATATCGGCTGATTTTTTTCTCTTCCTAATATCGATATCGGTATCTGCTCAAAAAATGTTTTATAGGTCGGGCCCTGAAAAAATGTCTTCACTTTTTGGAACTAAACCTTCTGTATGTTGATGCTGGAGACACAATAGACAAGGATTAGGCACGGATAAAGGTTTATACATCTGACTGTTACAGGTTAGTTTTTGTGTTCTCTGTGATTGTTTTTTTTCTGCTGATTTTGTAATCTGTTTGCAGTTAAACACACTCATGTAATGAAGACGTACTCTGAGAGCCATACATCTTTGTAGTGTCTTGGACTTATAGAAATGTAATATCATGTAAAGTTGTCAAATTCTAACTTATTAAACCTGTAAAGGTTCCTAAAAAACCTGGTGTATCTGATGGATCTTTGGGTTGTCGCAGACTTGCAGGTCAGGCAGATAATGGGGCGATGCAAGAGGAAGTGTCACAGGTATTACCATGAACTTTATGCTGCACAGTTATTTACATATGCTTGTTTGATCGTCTATAAAAGCTTATCATACTGCTGTGTATGGGCTTACTCTGCGAAGAAGGCATAATACTTTAAAAAGGAGGCACAGAGATGATTCCTGAATGCAGTTTAAATATTAACACAGTTATAAATTGCTTGTTTTTCAAAATAAAATACCATGTATTCGAAATATTAGTGCAGGTTTAAGCAAATTAGCGTGAACAACTGCTTTGAGTTCTTCCTTTCCTCTACAAGAGCAGGAACAATTATTAACAAATGATGTCGCACACACACACAGATTTTCAGAGCTTCCGAGTGAGTGGAGGCTGCCTAGCAGCAGGCTGAGTAGGCTCTCTCTCGATCACTCCCACCATCCTCTGCTGTCAGCAGCCAGGAAAGAAAAGTAGCTCACAAACTGGAAGTCACACAGATTAGAAATATACAACAGATCATGTGTGTAGATTGTCAGGATTTTACTCCTCTTGGCTACACCCTTTGTTTTCCCCTTTTGTTGTTGTTGTTGGATACAAAACAGATGCAAAGTGCTGCGAAAAACAACCTGCAAGTGAACACAAAAGGACAAATGTATCCAAATTTAAACAAAATGAGGCTTTCGGACACAAGATGATGTTTTCTGAGGATTTCCAACAACAACAATTCCCTTCCTACTTGGTAGCAACTGCCTTATTACTGATATGATAAGCTCTGGATTAATGGTCAAAACTTTAGGCTGTCCCAGAGGAGCTGGATAAGGTGACCCCGCCCCCTCCTTTTAGGAGACATTCTAAATACATGAAACCTTGGCAGCATCTTTGTTTACATTGTAGAAGACATTCATTCCTGATCAATGACTAGAGCTCTGTTCAAATCTCTCTCTGCCAGGCAGCACCTTTAAAGCCCCTGGTGATATGAAGAGCTGTCTTGTGCACATGGACACAGGTGGTTACATGACCAGTGGTGGTTCAGCTCCGCTCATGGGAGTCAGCACTACCAATCACAAGCAGCTGTCCCCACTTAACGCATTTCATTGTCACTGTGACAACCTTCTGTGGACAAACACAGCTGAAAAAACACACACACACACACACACGATGACAGAGATTCAGTATTTACGGATTATAGCATATGAATGATGTTATCAATATATATTTTTTTGCTTTTAGATCTATTACGCTAAGAAAGAGGCAGCTGTCAAACAAAACAGAACCTCTCTGCATTTGTACAGTTTGTCCCAGGAGCCAGTATTTACACAAAGGCCACGTTCATGGCGGTAAACCTTTTAAGGATTACAAAAGTAATTAGCTGTGCCAGGCTCTTATAAGTGCTCCGCATTTCAAAAAGGGCTGGTGTTATTTATTTCTCCCAGGGCTCATGCTCACATGGAGCAACAGAGACAAACAACATTACAAGTTATATCATAGTTGTTTAAATGTTCTCCAATAACCATCGTCAAAAGTCCAGCCTTGACTTTGGTTAGCACAACTGAGAAAAGAAAAACATCTGAAGATCTTGTAGAAGGCAAAAACCGTAATGACAGCTAATAATGGACCTGCTGTTCTGATCGTCTCCTCATCAGCTGCTGTTTAAACCTATCTTTGAAGCCAGTAATCATTCAAACAAAGCTCAACAGAAAAGCTTCCAAAAAGACTCCTTGGTGAGATAGTTCACTTGAATGTATTCTTTATATTTCAGTTACAGGTTATGCTCATTTTATCCCCACAGCTGGGAATATGGTAAAAAGGCTGCAGTCATACATTCACACATTTAGTATGACGACAGGTGCCACCAAAATGACATTTTTACTTTTTTAAAAGTCCCAAATGTTCCGCCTGCAAACACTTTGAAACCAGCTTTCTGCAGGAGGACTGCCATCTAGTGGAACCACAGCAAACTATTTCTTGACAACTGCTCAGCTCCCACACTGTGGCCTGTGGATGCAAATGTTTGCTCCTTTGCTGAAGTAAGCTGTTTTACATTGAGACACTCCAGCTCTAGAGTTTCTTAAACAACCAGTCAGTCAGCTGGTATTTATCTGAAGGTCCTTCTCAGTTTCTTTTTTACTTCACGGCTGACTGAAGCTCGGTGACTCTGATATTAAAACATCATTGAGGATTCTTGAGCTTTTTAAGACCGGCAGTCCTGGCCTCGTGCTGCAGCTGTTTCTGTTTCTTGAGATGACGGTAGGCCTCCACGGCTCGCTGCCTCTCCTCCTCCATGATTCTCTGACGGGCCATGGAGGGCTTGGCTGTGGAGGTTGGATTCTGGCCTAAGAGGGAGTTGAGAAGCAGCCCCTTTGATGCCTGTTGGATGATGGAGACAAGAGCTGAAAGTTAACATCATATTCGACCATGAGCGTCACAGACATAAAGAGATGCAGAGCAGCATTACCTGAGGTCTGACTGGAGCCTTCCTGGGTTTGGCGCTCAGAGTTGGTGGGGCCATTGAAACTTCCCCAAAAGGAACATCATCTGCAAAACACAAATCAAACATATCAGTATAAAACCACGTTTTGTATGTTGTTCTTTGCTCTGTTTTATCCATGCATTAAGGAACACAGCTGGCACTCCAGCAACTACATGCTCAGCTTTCTTCACCGACTAGTAACTTATTTTAACTCTCCAGCCTTTTGGTTCTGTGCAGGTAACACTCGTGGGTAAATCACAGCTCTTTAGCTCAAAAGGTCAGCTGAATTCTTTGCCTGAAATACAGTTTAAAACCCTTGGAGTTAAGGAAGACAGTTCTGTTGGCTGTCAGGTTCTTATGAAATGCCCACTCAGAATATATCCTTTTTAAATCCACCTTAAATTAGGCTGCCACATGCCGTAACTGACTTACAAACGCTCCTTTATATCGATTACAGTGATCATAAGAAAATGCTTTATTTACCGATAAACATCTCCTTTTCCATGATGGCCACTCTTCTGTCCAGCTTCTTCTGCTGTAGCCTCTGTATTTTCATTTTGTCATACCTGTGCAAGAGAGTGAAGTTAGACCAAATGATATTATACGTTTCATCCAGAAGCTAGCTTTCTGAGTTTAACTGTCGTCTATTTACTGTTCAGGCATCATTATTTATTTACATGTTGGGGTTGTCACTCCATGTGTATAATATAAACCAATGCACACATTTTGTTTCTGTCTAGACTGTAATTATAGATGATTACTTAGCTCAGTACATGAACTCAGAACAGATATTGTTTTCATATCCTGTGCTGTAGGGATGGTCAATCAATCGAGAAGATACTCGAGATTACTGTGCCACATGTTGGGCTCGATTTTTAACATAACTTTTTGGTGTATAAATACATATCTATCAGTTCTTTTAAAGGTTTTTAAGCCTTTATTTTAGATAGATGACAGTGGATAGAGTCAGACATTGGGGAGAGAGGCCCCACTGGTGTGGTGGTATCATGCAAGATTTCCATTCTTACGACCTGGGTTTGATTCCCGGGCAGCACTTGTCTTTTGGGGGCGGCACATGCTCAGTCTGTAGAGACTTGTGTTGGGAACCAGAGGGTTGCCAGTTCAAATTGAGCACAAAAGTTGTTCTGGTAGCTGGAGAGGTGTCAGGTAACTTCCTGAGTACTCCTCAGGTGTCCTTGAGCAAGGTACTAAACCCCACCCCCCCCAACAGCTCAGACGCACCCTGCGTGGCAGTGTGTAGCTGCCCCCCTCTGACATCTCTCCACTAATGCATGTCCACAGGTCCTGTTTGTGCATGTGTGTATTTCGAGCCTGTGTGAGAAGCATGTTTTTCAATAACAGAGTGTAGAATATCCCTACGGGATTAATAGAGTATGTAAAAAATATACTATACAAAATTAAGTAATGACCTGTGGGGAAAGGAGCCAGAGGTGAGATTTGAACCCTGGCCGTCTGCTTTGAGGACTATAGCCTCCGTACATGGGACGCCTGTGATGCAGATGTTGTTAAATCAAAGAGTAATCATGTTTAATAATCGGGATCTCAATATCAATAAAGATAACTGTGATAAGGAATTGCTATAAATCGAGCAGCCGTAATGTGCCAGAAGAAAAACCTTGTGTCAAACATTAGAAACAGCAGTCACAAACCAACAAATGGGACATTTCTTTCTAAGCATTGAACCCAAAGGAGGGTCCTCAGTAGTCGAGAGGGGTTTATCTGACTCAGTTGGCCTCACACTTCTTCGTCTTCCCATATCAGCAAAAACACATAACATCGGTGGGGGGGGGGGGGGGGGGGGGGACAAGAAAAGCTGCTTTGCTGATAAGAAGAGTACTCACTCCTTCTTTTTGTCAGACTTTCCATTGTCTGCTGGCCTCTCTTGTTGGTCTGCCTCCAGCTCGGGCTTTCTGTCCACTTGGTTATTGGTGAGGAAGAGGACATGTTTTGTCTCACTCTCCATGCGCCTTAAGTAAGCTTTCTCACTTTCCCTCTTTCCCCTCTTGAAGTGTGGGACAGGTATGTCTCCACCCTGGGAATCCCCTGCTTTACCTTTAGAGTGAATGGCTAATAAATAAACAAGACAAGTTCCTGTTAATGACATGACTGCCAACAAAAGCACTATTACACTGTGTGCACTACTCACCGGGTTTGAACATTTTGCTCCTCTTCGGCCCCGCTTTCATTCTCTCCTTGCTCTTCATTATCTCTCGAAGCTTAAACGGGATGTCTTTGAAATGGTCTTCTTCTTTGGCTGTGTTGGGTTTTCCATTTCGTTTGAGCTTCTTATCACTGAAGTTAAGAGAAGTGGAAAAAAGGTGTAATCATTTTAATAAACACACGAATTTGAATATCATATACAGCTAGCTAATGTAGCTAGTCAGCTGGCTAACAGTTGCATCCTTGCGTTACCCTGCATGTTGTCCGGCTTTGACTGCTTTTGTCCCCGACTCGTCAGTTTTGTTCTTCTTATTCTTTCCCATGTTACTACAGTTCACTTCAACACATATCAAGTTATCTTAACAAAAACAATAACACATGGGATGCAGCGTGTGTACCCTTTCACCTACGAACTTCAACCTTAATGGATAGGAAGAGAAGGCGGAAGAAGCGAGCTCTCACTTATAGCTTTTTCCGGGTACCGGGTCAGTCTCCGCACTCATGAGTCCTAACCCTCAAAACCATAGCTCAAAACTCCTTAAGATAAGACAGAGCCTGGTCAAAAGCTGTGAAAGAAAATGGAAAACCCACACGTGTTATATTCCATTTAACAAATTCTGAGCTAGACCACACAAAGTAGCCTAGGTTGCAACGTGACGGCTTTTGTTGGCTTGCTGTTGTCCTGCACCGCTTCTGCTGTAGTTTTACCAAATGATTTTTTTTCTTTCAATAAAAAGAAGAAGTTGAATGGTACAATGCCAAAAACCAATATACGCAATCGTCTTTTTACAATAATACAGACATTTTATCAGGTGGAGATAAAAATCCCAGAGTCATAGGCTGTTAAAACCGACGATCTTTGCTGGAAACGTCACTTTAATTGACTAATACGAGCAGTGGTGTTTCTATCTGAAACCACGAGATGGCGACGGTGTCAAACATTATTTAAAGTCTATTTGACAAACCAAAACTACAGAGTTAGAAATGTTTCAACTCATTTTGATGGTATTTTGCTTAAAGTGTAATAAAAGTGCAGTTCATTTAAACATGCACACTTAAAGTGTTTAAGATTTTACAAAGTAGTATTGTTGTATTTGTATTTTTCAGTTAAAGGAATAAATTAGCTTTATGTGACTTATTTCCGTTAATGCACCAACACTATCCTGCTGTCAGCTCTGTGCAACATAGTAGCCTAAGGCCTAATTGCTCCGATATGACAAGATTGTTCTTAACTGAAATGCATTCAAAGGTAGTAGAGTTTGTGTGCAAACATATCTTATGTGTTCGAATGAACAAGAAGATGGAGAGAAGCTGAAGTAAACAATCAGATTCATTATTTGTTTATTTGTATGGGGGGTGTTTGTGTGGGATTAAGATCGGGATTACCAGTGAGACATAATATAACCCAATTGTAGAGACTGCTGATGGAAGGTAAATGCTTTGATCATGCTATTTTCTTGGCTGCAGACATGGAATTATAACACAGTTGGTGGAGAGATACTGAGGATCATGGAACATATTCTGCATAAAACCCAAGGGGATAAATGCTTCTGTACATAAGCAAATTATTGTTGATGCACAGCCTGGCAGATGTCTTTGTTGTTCCAAATAAATTGCAATTGTGTCCACCTCTCATGCATCTGCACTTCTTAGTACAGGGCCAAAACTGCCTGTCAGTCATTCCCCCAATGAGTCTACCATTCCATATGTGATATACCGTGTGAGTACAAGTGATGAAGGTTGAGGAGTTTAATGATTGAAAGCGTCATAATCTTCTCAGGGTGTCAGGTGTATAAGAGAGCTTTGAAAAACACAACTCATCATGTCACAAATCTCTACAACAAGACCGACATTGACAACGCAGAAACAAAGGAGGTGAGTTAAGGCAGTAACTTAGATGATGCATTTTAGCTGCAGGCTGATTTCAATGCTTTAATTGTATTCATAACTTGTAGTAAAATATTTGCAACATTGCAAAGCAATTTCATATTGTATTTTGGCATGTTTCTATAATCTTTACTGCAAACGTAGTTGGTTTTTGTTGTGCTTTGCTTAGGGGATGTTTTTGTTTTCATTTTAGATTTTAAAAACCAGGTTAGATAAGATAAGATAAACCTTCATGTATCCCACAACGGGGCAATTTACAGTGTTACAGCAGCAAATAGCAAGGGTAGACATTAAAAGAGAGCACACAGTGCACAATTCAAATGGTTGAAGAGCCTTGACAGAGTTGCAGTTTATGCACATGTAGTTTGAGCATTCGAGGGAATACAGAAAAAGTTTATCGTGCTCACACTGCCCTCAGAAGTTGAACATGTCAATGCACCATATGAGTTCCATATATTATTTCACATCAGTATCAGAGCACATTATAGTAATATGGTAGATATTTCAATTTAATAGTATTGAATGAGAACTTGGAGTGAATATTCTGTTATTGAATTATTGTATATGATACTGGCTAAAATGTTTAAAAAGGCCTTCATTGCATGTTACTCAGAAGAGACACACTCCATACTTTATTGGGCAAACCTACAGTCCAGTGTAATGCAAACAAAAATTGGAAATACAGGTCAATACAATAATACAGTGCAGTATTACTACCCCCTTTAACTTTCTCGATCTCAGTGATGAACATCTTTGAATTTACACATTTATCATGCGGTTGAATGTAACACAACACAATTTAAAATTTGCTTAAATTATTCACACAAATTCACTAAAATCTGTCTGTATTCACTTTCTTTAAAATGCAATCACTGGCTACGTCATTGTTATTTAATTACACCTTGGTAATTTTTAGCACATTTTCCTTACAATAATTATTATGCAGTTTTGAAAGGTTGCAAAAGTCTTTTCAGTGGATGACAGTCTGAGTGTCTCATGAGGTACTGTCAGGTTGGGAGCTCAAGCCAATTCAGCATGTCCTCTCAGTAATCTGATTATGAGAGTGCTATGAAGGTATTATGGAGGGATTAGAAGAGCTTCAATTGTCCCTACACAAGTCTTTTTCTGCAGATAATATGTTGTTTTTTGTTATCATCACTACACCTGTGTGTTTGTCTTTATTAAATGCATTTAAATTTGGCGAATCTACATAAAATAGCATAGTGTTTTCATATTGACTGTCCCATTGCAGCAAAAAAAAAAATGAATTTGGATGTGGCCAAACTTGAAGTAAAAACTGGCAGCAAAGCCCCCCTCAGAGTCATCAGCCCAGCATCCGGCCCGTCCAAGTTCAAACAGCGGAGCAACCGCCAGTTTAAGAGCAAACCTCCCAAGAGGGGTGTCATTGGGTAAGCATGTCTTTGTTTGAATCTAGGAAGTTTGTCTTTTAGAAAAAATCTACCTATAAATTCCTTTTTTTCCCCCGTCAGATTTGGAGAGGACATCCCAGGAATGGAAGGGCTTGGCATAGGTAAGAGAGGATGTACCACAGTTAGAACACTGCAGATGAACAAATTGGACACAAATCACACTACTGTTCTTGTTTGTTACTCATGACTTCTCCTTTCCTGTCCAGACATCACTGTAATCTGCCCATGGGAAGCATACAGCCATCTAGAGTTACATGAACTAGCTCAGTATGGTATCATCTGATGGTCTCAGCTGAGAAGTTATTCCTGTAGGGGAACTGACGGAGCAGTCAATCAGCAACCTGGATCATCAATACTGGATTTTAAAAAATCAGTAAAACTCAAACTAAAGAACAATATAGCTGGCCAAAGATGTCCATACAGATGCTGTGCTTTGCCTAAGTCGTTTTATGAATCATTTTTTAAAAATATAGAACGCTCAAGGAGAGCCCTTTTCTGTGTCCACAACCCACTGATGTGAAATTGTTCCTTCATCAAAGCCTGAGGTTGAAGTTGGAGTGGTTACTGAATCTTTCTTAAGAGAAAGTATATTTTGCACAAATTGAAAGCGTCATGTTTAATCAATCACTGAATAAAACCTGTACTTTTTTAAAAACAACTTCAAACTTGGTGTGTTTTTAATCATGCTAGTATGTTTGAAACACTACATGATCACAAACAAATAGCTTAATTTTTCCCTTTTTTAGAAAAGAGTAGTGTAAAACAGATTATTCTTAATGTAAATCATAGTCAATCAAACCTTTGTCTGTTCCCTAGAACTCATGGTACATCTAACACTAGACACTTTGCTAATACTTGGGGAATAGTTTGACTTTTTCAATACGTCTGCTAACTTGCCAAAAGTCAGCTCTCGGAAATGTCTACATTTTAAGCTGTAGGCTAGCAAGCTAGCTAGCAAGCAACCAGTTAGCTCGCTATGGTTTAGTATTAAGATAGCGAGCAACCAGTCAGCTAGACTTAACACAATGTTTTAAAAAGGCCAGACTCAGTTTGAAAGCTAACAAAGCTCACTGATTAGCATTTAGCCTAATATCTTTTGTAAAATGATGCTGGTTTAATCATTTTCTGCAATTCAAGGGACTATTACTTTGCTCATTGGGGGCAGAAAACAAGGTTTTAGTGTTAAACGGTTAGCTTACATACAAAGCAGCTTTTTGGGAATGTTGTTTGTTATATTATGTTACCGCATTTGCTAAGATGTAAAGGTACGATATATTTTCCCAAAGATGCCGGTTTTCTCAAGACAATATGGCACATATAATTTTTTCAATATTAGCCTACTAAAAGTAAATATTTTTTATGATTATAGCATGTTTCTCACAGGTAACCAACAAGATGGAGATGTAAATATCAGTGTGCATTCATTAAATACGAGTACACATAGTCATCACCCCATGTTAGCTGTAAAGTTTATGCCAGTAGATGCTGTCTAATAGTCGGGTGGTGATAAACAGAGTCATAATTTGGATCCCCAGTAAGGCGATTGCAATGGTTCCTATCAGACCCATGTGCAGCTCGATCCAGCGAGAGATACCCCCTAGACAGCCGCCCAGGAAGATCAAACTCTGGGCAGAAAACTCATCCAGCATCTGGGCACCTACACCACACTGAGAGTTCCACACAGTGCCGTTCTCCAAAGGGTCAACGCAACATGTCGCAGGGACGCCACAGGCCAGAACTCCTGGAGCTGAGCAGTTGTAATATCTGAGGAAAGAAAAAGAAAAGCGGCAGAGTTTATTTTTCAAGACATTCTAACATCTGTATTTTTTAGATACAACCAGGTAACCCTCCACTTACAAGTTGATCTCCCAGTCACGATAGTTGTCCGCCCCACAGCACTGCAGATTTGTCTGAATCTCGTCCATGATGAACCTCAGATCCAGATCATCCTGGTAGCGCACCATTGCTGTTATCATCCCTGACTGCAGATAGCCTCCAATCTGATCCTGTAGACTGTAGGCCACAATGGTGGCCAGCACTTGAAGTGTGATGAGCACGAGCACAGCGGCAGAGAACAGCCTCAGTAAGGTGCAGTTCTCTCGTATGGCACCAACACAGCCTGACAGACAGAGCAAAGTCAGCAGAAGGCCCATTCCCACAATGATCAGCATCGGATCGCTTCCAATACTGCCGATCTTCTCCTGGGCAAATGACTCTTTGCTGACGAGGCCCCACATCCCCACACCAAGAACCATCAGGCCCACAACGGTGAACAGCAGATTGCATAGGAACAGGGCATATTTTAGGAAATAGTCGATGAAAGTATAACCATAGCGGGGTCGGACAAAACCAGGTCTGGTCTGGTCCTGTCCACAGTTTGGCCCTGCTTCATAGCAGTCTATGGTGGAATGGTAAAGATCTGCTGAATCCTCTATGTCAGAGCCTGCCTTTGGACACACAGGAATGCAACTTCAAATCATAGCTTTTAGAACTAATGCAACTTCAAACTTTTAAATACAAAGAGCGGTACTCGATTTTTAAACAAGGATTGAAAGCAACAAAACAGAAGGTCAAATGTTACCCCTTACCTTTGGTATGAGAGGACTGGATTCATCCAGTGTCGTGTCCTTTTTTGACCATGGCAAAGAAATCCTCTTCATCCACAAATATTGTTTCATGTCGTCAACTTCTGGGAGACAATTCTCCCTTTGCTCTTAACCGCTCAGAATGATACAAATTAAAGTGGAACATAGGAGGAACATTCACTACAGGGGGAACAGAGGAGCATGTGAGCTGAGGTGGAGATACAATGCAGTGTTTAGCCTGTGGCTGCTGGGAGCCGTGGGATTTCTTCATCATGTGAGAGTCACAGTGAGGAGATTACGGTTATCAGAGCATGTAAGAGAGGCTCAGATACACCAGAGCGGGGCTCTGTCTGGAACAAGAAAGTTTGGATGTGAGGTTAACTCGAATAAACCACTTGAATGTCAGTGTATGCAACCATTTGTATACCCTCGAATAAAGAAATTGGATAGTTAAAGAGGAATGTGATGCCTGACTGATTGTAGCTGAATCAAATAATGAAACAACATAAGGGTGAAAGAAAAGATTCATTCGGTTCACATGTTCACATTTTTAGTTCATGAATGAGTTCCTTCAGCTTTTATTTAAGCTTGTTGAGTTTGTTTTAGGTTACCACATTAGGTGTGAGGATACATCTTTAAGATCAAGACGATCAACAGCAAAGCAGAGAAAAAGCCACGTTATCAGGGGGGCTGTGTTGAGGCATAGCAGTGCTATGAGGTGAAGTCGGCATGTTAACATTATTCTTACATTGTGTGCCCACAACAGTGTGGAAACAGAATTCAGACGTCATTACGCCTTTGCATTTCCACAAATATAATGGTGCCCCAGCATGTTTTTTGACATTTTGTTACATCATTGTGCAAGCATGACATGTACACACACACACACACACACACACACACACACACACACACACACACACACACACACACACACACACACACACACACACACACACACACACACACAGTATGTACTTCTGCAGTACTGTATGTTCAGTCCAAGTCAACATGTTTACCTTGATGGATCATGTAGGTCTTTTGTTCCGGTCAGTTCTGACTCTATTGATCATGATTTCTCGTTCCAGACTTTTGTAGGAAAATTGTTAGACGGTAGATAAAGTATAAAAACTGATGACAGCTTCCTCTAAGTCCTCTGTCTCGTATAAACACTGACTGTAATATGAGTCAGTGAGAATCCTCATGGTGCTCCTTCTGTTTGGTATCAGTGCTTAAACACAAGAGCAGATATATTTCAGTTTAACCGTCCCATTTAAATTGCTCTGATAAAGCCATTATGAGGTGATGAAGAGCAGGGAGTCAATAACAAGCAACATGTGAGTGAACAAATGTGAGTTAAGTAACAGACACAGAGAGAGAGAGAGAGGCCTGGCTATCCCACTCTTTGGCTCCTCTCATGTGCTGCTGTCATTTTTTCCTCTGGCTGTGCTGCATCTGTGCTCGATGGAGGAAGTCAGTTCACTTGCTGGCGGTGGACTTCAGATGACGCTATATAAGGTCTAAATAGTGCTGCCATACATCTGTTTCAATTATGTTAATTTACAGTCAACAAGAGTGTAATTAAGTGACCTTTTTGTTGATTTACATAATCATTTTCAGACTCCTGACATGACAGATTAAAGATTGTGTTGTTGTATAGACTAATCAGATACTTACTGCTACATACTAAGCTTCAGATGATGAAACAATTACATACATAAGCAATAATGTTTCACCTGAATATTTCTATGTTATGATCCTTTATGCCTCTTATTACTGTAATTTAGGACCCTATGGACATACACTAATGGAGAGATGTCAGAGTAAGGGGCTGCACATGAACGGGGTGCCATTGCTCATCAGCACCTCGGCAGTGTTCAGGAAGTGACCTGGCACCGCTCCAGCTATCAGACCAACTTTTGGTCCGCACCGGGACTTGAACTGGTGACCCTCCTGTTCCCAACACAAGTCCCTACAGACTGTGCCACTGCAGCCCCCCCAAGTCATTTCAAATGAAAATATAGTAATCCACTATTGAGGAGTTTAAAGCTCCTGTTAGGAACTGTCAGTTTGTGCATGTCAATTTTGGCGCCCCCTTGTGGGCAAAGCAGTGCATCACATCTCTGCTGCTCTCTGTCCTGTATGGACAAATCCTGTAAAAAAAAATCTCAACCTGCTTCCTTTCAATGGTCAAACTTATCAATCTTTGTTGTGGAAAATATATAGAGCGTTTTAACACTCCACCCTGGAGCATTAAGCATTAAAATGCAAAACAAGTGACAAGACTAAGATGCACTTAATAGATAGAATACCAATAATATAAAAAATAAATACATTTAGCCTTTATATGGCCAGCTTGGGCATCAAATGCAGCGAATAAACAGCAACAATTACCGAAATAAAAAAAAAGCTGTTTCCAATAATGAATTCTTTTACATATAGTCCTCTTTCCTGCCTGTTGATTTTTTTCAGTTTGAACTCAATTTACTTTGAAAAGGGATGACTTGAACTTCAGTTTTTCCACCCTGATGTGTTTTTTTATTATAATTTTAATACTGCACATGAGAAACCTAACCTCTCTTACTGCTACTGCACATTTCCGTATGTAATTGATTGTATATGATGAAATCATTTTACTCAAAGTCTAACTTTAAATCTCTGGAACTGAGGTTAGAATCATACCTGCTTTCCAAAGATACTTTACTGACTGGTTGCAGATGACTGAATTACCAGCTGAGTGTCAGGTTTTCAACAAATCTCACACATCACACTGTTTCCTTGACTACACTTTTCTTGCTACCTTAGATAATTTACTTCCTACTTTGTGAACGGAGTCCAACTCACTCTGTCTTGCTTGTCAGCGCTGATGATATATGGTTACTGATTGCATAATGTACATCCCCACTTACACGTGCAATGCAGTGTGTTGTCTTTGGGTTTAAACTTGGTGCAGATGGCATGGACCATAGCCCGGACAGATTCCTTTTCTGCTGTGATAAAAAAGCTGGAGCCAGATTCCAGTACTGTCGGCAGACATCAGATCAGGAGAATTGGTGATCTTTCAAATGGAAGACGACATCTTGATCTGGGATAGATCAGACCTGGAATTTCCAGTGACAAAAGCCATTTCATTTTCAGAGCTGACAAGGAAAAATGCTTCTTTTGCCTGGTATTTAGCTTTGAGGGAAAAAGTAATTTGGTAAAATATATATATTTTCCAGCTGAATTCGCCTGCCCAAAACTGTCTAGATAATGCATTGAGGAAATCTGTTTAAGCATTGAACCTCAAGAAAACTAGTTTCTTCATCGTCCATCAGCACTGATATGATAAATCATATTAATTATAAATTATCTACAGTCATCAAAGGTGGATTAAAGTCGAAGCTATGGGGAATAGTGGAATAAATCAGACAGCAGCATCTTATTTGAGTTAGGGATTTCAGCAGTTTATGGGAGAGGGATTCTCTTGGGGATGTATATTTTTCCCATCACCATTTACCGGCTGTTGTTAATACAAATATTAGGAGAATTGGTTAATCGCTAAACGTAAATAATGTGTGACTTAATCCCCTTTATTTTGTAGCTTCATCAGGCTGCTGTGTTGAAGTGTTGATCACCTCTGCCAGTTAAAGGGACCATTTCTGGATGGATGGGGTTGCAGCCCAGATGCTGAGCAGATTGTATTACAGTAGGCAGTAAGAATGTTACGCTGCAGCCATACGGCTACATCAAACACCTCCTCTGGATTACGGCCCATGGAGTGTGCAGTCCACTTACACATCTCACAGCAGCTAAAAAACATGTGGGAGATAGATGGGCTTTAGATAGAGGATTATCAGGACCTCCCATTCAGGTTGTGTGGGTTATTTATTGTTGCAGAAGATGCAGCAGTCTGGAAGACATATCTGAGAAGAGACAGACGTGGAGAACGTGTGTGTATGTGCGTGTGTTTGAGGAACTTTGACTCATTTTGTGCCACGTTATGTGACCCTGCAGGCAGCAAGTGCGCACAGATGCTGTGAAGGAGGAGAGTGTGACACAGGCCTGCATCACTGAGATGGGTGGGAGCAGGTGGGGGAGAAAAAAAAAGGAGGCAGTTATAAGAGCGGTGTGTTTTCTTAGTGTGTGACTGTTGACCGATTGTACCGCAGAGCGTGTCCTGCTGCTGTAACACCGAAAGAACCCTGGCACTACTCCACTTACAGGTACAGTAAAGGAAAAAATATGATCATGGATAGTTTTGTTTGAAGGTAGAAAAAAAGAAGACCCCATTTAGCTACTAAGGAAGGAAAAACACTATTTTTTTTCTCTAACATTAAGACTAAATCATGTCTTCAGAGTCTATTTTCATGTAAAAGCTTAATACTTTTGTTGACCTTGTAATACAGAAATTTGTCTGACTTCACTAATCTATTAACGTGTCTCTCAGCACCAGCATATTCTATTTCTGTTTTGTTTTTTTGTTTTTTTAAGAAGAGGGAGATGAGAATGGAGATTTGTCTGGTTCTGCTCTCCATGATTCTCACATGTGGAGCTCAGAAATGGAAACAGGAAACATCACGTTGGGACCCTAAAGGTCAGGAATGATATGTCGTCATGCTTGACTTCCTGCAATCTGTCAATGGTTATCCTGTTCAAGGGATGAGCAACTTTGGTTAACAAAGAGGGCCAACTGAGGGCCAAATGAATGTTATTCTCAGTGCCAACTTGTTACCAACTGTAAACCCCTCATTTAGATAATTAGGATAACTTATAATTCAACAAAATGAACAAATATCAGATTTCTTGAATATGTTGAAACTCAAATTTAAATAGTAAGACTTAATTGAATGAGCTAAACGAAGAATTAAAGCCAATCTAAGCTCCTTTTAATCAAATGAACAGGATATATATGGGTAATTTATTTACATATATCTTTATTTCAAATGCATTTAGTACTGCTTCATAAAAGAGCTATACAGAAACAATTACAGTCAATTATGGAAATGATAGAAATACCTGAAATATTTCCATCTTTCATGTACTAATGCATTTGGTCTTTGAGCATGGGGTTATTTGGAAACTAATGTGGAAATACTTAAAGGTGACATATTATTATAATTTTCAACCAGTGTAAATAAGACTAAGGGTTCCCCAAAACATGTCTGTGAAGTTTCTTGCTATAAATCCACTCTGATCCTGTATTTGATCATGTCTATAAACCCCTCTATTTCAGCCCTGCTCAGAACAGGCTGTTTCTGTGTCTGTACCTTCAAATGCAAATGAGTTGTCTGACCACACCCCCTCTCTTGAAGGGCTTGGGTGGCTCTGGCTTTCTTGCGCCATGCTCAGTTTTTTACGGTGAGAAGGCAGACTCAGAGGGCAGAACAAACACCTAGCTGTGGGAGTGTCACTCACAATGGGGGAGGGGTTATTGCCCTTAGTGATGTCACAAAGGGAAAATCTCCAAATGAGGACACATTTTCTGAAAATTGGAGCAGGCAAAAGACAGAGAGGATGGACTTTTCACATAATTAGGGGGGTTTGAAGAAAGATAGGGACACATAATGTTAGAAAAACAAGTGTATTTTGAATAATGTGTGACCTTTAATGGCAGATTCTATTCACATTTTCTTCATGTTTACAACAATTTGACTGACTCACGGGCCACATTGAGATAGAACTGGGGGTCACATGTGTCACTAGTTGCCGACCACAGTCCTATACGTTTCATTTAAAAAACCTAAATTGTACAATTTAAGGTAAATACTGTATTGTTCTAATGCAATTATCTAATGCCAGCAGAAAACAACAACGGCAAGACTTGTTCGAACATGACCCAGGTCCTGGACAACTGGAAATTCGCCATTATAACCCAAGTGAAAGACCTGCTGATTAATGACCACGCATCTGTCCTCCCTGAATACAACAGGTGTGTGTTACTCTTGTCTCTGATGGTTATTAAAGTGAGAACAAGAAGGGGATAAAAAGAAAGTTAACATGTTGTGCAACAGACGAGCGAAAAGTCTGTGAATAACAACAGTCGGTGATGTCAGTGAACATTTTATTGCTATCCTCACACTCATGGGAAATGAGGGATTATGTAACCTCTGCTGCTCTGCACATGACCAGTGACCTGTCAGAGCCAGTAATGTGATCAGTGATTGCACTGGTCCGCGCAATGCCGACTCTGCTTTGTGAATGACCTCACTGAGGAGACAGAGCCAGTAAATTACGGGAAAATGTTTCAGCCTTGTGTTCTGATGAGTGTTTTTGGCAAATATAACTCGTCATAACACAAAGTCATTGAACCTATCTTTAAAAAAAACCAAAAAAACTCTGCGCCAAATGTTTATGTCAGTAAATATTTCACTTTTTGGCTCACTCGTAGGTGTCTTTTCTGAGATTTTGGTCAAAAATGTGCTCTTTATAAACTTTCATCTTCTCTTAAGGGACTACCATGCTTTATGTCTGTTGTCCTGATGTTTCCTGCAGATGATGGGGCTGTTCCTCCTTAACAGCATGGCGTGACTTTCAAGTTGCCAACTTGACTTGGCTCTCCTTGTCTTCTGCCAGTAAACAATGTTCCAATTTAATGTGAGCTTATGGAAAATCAAAGTACCAAAGCTCTTTGACAGGTCATGCAGTCATTTAAAATAATTTACTCATTTGTACTTTCCTTCATATCTCTACTTGTGTGAAGGATCCAGCCCCTGTCAGATGCTCTGGGAGATCTCTACAAGCAGTTCAACGCTCTAAAAGATGAGCTGGCGAGGCTCTCTGCAAAGTTTGACAGTGTGGAGGGTTTTGTGGACGATCTAAGGAGCGACAGATTCACTCTGCCTCGGCGGCCGGTGCAGAGGCTTCCCCCCAGCGTTGGACTCAGGGCTCCACTGCGAGCACAGATGAGAGTTCCTGTACGGGGGATTATTAAGGGGCCGAGGAGGAGAGGGCCACAGACACCTTAGTCTTCTTGTCCAGAAATGCTGATGTATCAAAATATGAGATGATATGATTGTATATTTTACAGAAAATGTTGGCTTATATTATTTGTACTATATGCATGGTGTATGAATATGATGGTTTTAAAGCTTTCAAATATTTATCTTTTTATACAAAGTTAATTTTAGCCACAAGGTGGCAGCATTTATCAAACCACCTGAATCTTCATCCTGCTGTTGTGAGTTGTGAGAAACATAAAGGAACATAATGGTTATAAAGCTGGTCTAGAACTCTGCTTTATTACAATATATACATTTATCACACTATGACAGGTGTTTTACGGGAGTTTCCCCAACTTCATTCTGAACAGATTAATGAACAAATCATATGAATAAGTATATGGTGCACTATAATGAACTACACCTCTCACTGTTATTTAAGGTAAAGCACCACATGTGGGCAACCAGTGGGAATCATTTGAGCTGAAGAGTGTAAAGAATGTTAAAATCACAGTCCAACATGTGAACAGGACAACACGGGAGTCAAACCAGCAATGCTGGAAAACAAAATCCAATTTATCAATAATTATATTCTCATAGTTCTACTTATTTATAGGTTCAATTTCAAAATTGATTAAGGAAAATAAAAGATTTAAGGAAACCCTGTTTCTGCCATTTCCCTTTTCTTGTTCCAGCCAGTCTGTCACGTATGAAAAACAAGGAACTGGAACCCAATTGAAGAAAACCAAAACAATATTTATTAACAAAAGATCAAACTCCCAAAACCAAAAACCAAAAACGTATTTTCTTAACAAAAAAATCTAAATGAAGAAAATAAGCCACGTAGACATCTGGTACACTGACAAGGGGAAAATCTGACATTGAAGTGACAACAAGAAGGAAGGAAAACTGAGACTAAATACACAGGGGTAATCAAACACAGGTGAGACAAAGCACACAGGTGAAGACAATGAGGGCAATCAGCACTGGAGGGAAACACACACAGAGGCAAGAAGAAATACAAGACAAGAACCACTGGGGACAAGAACTACAAAATAAAACAGGAAACACTAAAGACACAGAAAACGAAAGTTACATATGTAACTACGGTCCTATGAATCCTGGATGACCGCCAGAGGCGGTGCTTTAAGCACTGAATGATACCATATGGCGCATGCGTAGGTCGATTAGCTATACCAACAAAGTCACATGTGACCCCTGATGACCCCGACAGGTCTATATCTTCCGGTGTCATGTTCCCAGGATCTGTTCCTTCAGAATCTTCTCGCGAGACACGATGATTCCGAGTGACCAGAAGCTCTGGCGGTCATCCAGGATTCATAGAACCGTAGTTACATACGTAACTTTTGTTCTATTTCAGCCTTCCTGACCGCCAGAGGTGGTGCTTTAAGCACTGGATGACTCATACCAACATAGTCACGAGGAATCCCCACATACCAACCTCATTGCATTGAAGCTGATGAATCTCGTAACAGGACCACACCCAGTGGATGGGGGTCAGGGATGTTCACTCTGTAGAACCTCGTGAAGGTGCTCGGCGATGCCCAAGAGGTCGCGGCACAAATGTGGGCTCAGGGCTGCCCACGATGTGGAGACACCCCTCCTGGAATGGCACCGCACTCCATGGGGCAAAGGCCGACCAGCTGCCTGATATGCCCGGTTGATCACATCCACAATCCAATGGGACAACCACTGTTCACACAGCCTGTCTAAGGACCACCATGACACACAAATAACTGGTCTGATCTTCGCATACCGGCAGTACAGTTGACATATGCTCGTAAGGCCCGCACTGGGCAGAGCAGCGCTGACCTGCTGTCATCTTCCCCTGGTGGGGGGTTGAACCGTGCCAGCAGTATCGGCTGATCTTGTCTTGATCTTGAAAGAACCTTAGGTATAAACGTGGCCCTCAGCCGCAAGGTGACCCCTGAGTCATCTGGACTCCGCCTCAGACACGCAGGATCAACAGACAAAGCTTGAGGGAAGGCGATCGGGGACCCGAAAGTCCTGGGCTGCACGACGGCCAGGATGCTGTGCTGGGCGCTGAGGCTGCTGGTGACCACTGGCACCAGCTGGGGACTGAAACCGGTGCTGAGGAGGGACCACAGTACTCCTAAGCCTATCATGGGGAGGCAAGCTCCTGCTGAGACCAGAGAGCTGCTGCCTGGTCTGTCTAGCCTGAATAGACCGTTCAAGAGCCTCTAGAGCTGCTGATCCGAACAGCTCCCCAGGCTCCACTGGAACACTGTGCAGGATCCTCCTGCTTGCATCAGTGAGGGGCGACTGCGCCAACTAAACCTGGCGGCGAGCCTGGATGAGTGTGGACATCACCCATCCCAACTCCCTAGACATCAACGCGAATGCCTGAAGGGACGCATCACTAAGACTATGCACCGATGAATCAGGTACCATCTCCGGTAGGGAGGCTGACAGGGCAAGCAGAAGGTGGGACATCGAGTTCCCTATCCTCCCCATACGGGCTCCTGCCTCATAAGCCCTAGACAGGAGGTCATCTGTCACCCTGCATTGAGGTCGGGGACACCGCGCATCCCGCCTAAGGGCCTCATCGGGAGAAACAATGGCTGGCTCTACTGCCGGCATGTGGCCCAACCCGAACTTGGCCACATCCTGCACAGCTGCAAGAGCCCTGCCATCTGAGGTAACGTGGGAGAGGGCTTTCGAATCTCTTCAGTACGCGTGCAACTCTCTCAGGTACTCCTCCGAGGGTGGCACCGTGAAGGTAGCTGGGGCTGTACTGCGCCTAAAAAAGGCACTCACCGGGGGAAGCTCTGGCTGAAGAGGGTCCAGCTGCAGACGAGCCAGGGCCCTACGAATGAGGGCCCCCATGGAGTCATCCACCGAGCACCGTCCGGAGCTGAGGGCAGAGGAACGGGAGACAGCCACTGAGGCCTGAGAAGCCCCCTCTTGAAAGGGTGCACCCTCTTGAAGTTCCTCCACCTCTGACAGTCGAACAGCCCTCATGGTCCGAGGCATGTAGCTGCAGTTTATGCAGGGATCCTCAGACAGACCCTCTCTCAGGTGTTCGAGGCCCAGGCAGGAGGGACAGAGATCATGACCGTCCTCAGGCTGCATAGTAGCCATACAGGCAGTACAGCAGTGATTGCCCAACATAGCCAGCACTGACTGAGGACACAACAACGAGCTGGGAGCGGGGAAGAGTAAACACTGCCTTCACCAACCAACAGTTGATATACAGAGAGCAGGCACTAGCAGGAACACTATGCCTGAAGAAGTTACTACACCTATGCTGGAGTGAGCGCGGAAACACAGCCTCCCCAACAAAGTGATCTGATGAACAGCCAACCAAACAGGACACACCTATGTCGGGAGAGGGAGCGAACACACTGCCTTCACTGACAAAAGGTATATGACAGAATAAACAGGGAGAAACACAGTGGCCACCACTAGTTGTCTATAAGCAGAAGCGCTTCAACTAAACAACGAGGCAAAACTTAATGGGGGGTAGGAGTGCAAACGCCACCTCCACACCAAAAAAAAAGGGCAGGCACCAACAACAGGTGCTGCCGGTACTAACATTTAACACAAGCGAAAACGTGATCGTTAAACAATAAGTGCTGTCAACAAAACAACACAGGCACAACCGAGTTGCTACCCCACGCCGTTAGCGGTTAGCTCCGTCGGACACAACGTTGCTAACCGTAACAAACAGAAACTAAAGTACGCTGGATGTGGCGAAAACACATGAACTTCAGCAACAACAAAAATCTGTGATACTCACAATTATGTCGGCGACAAACCTTAGGGATCACTATCCAAGGAAAAAACGCCGAAAGGCCAAGCTCGTCACAGCCCTTGGAGGGCGACTGAAGCACCGCAACTCCGACAGGGCTACAAGCGACAAGCTAAAGTGCTACCGACCACCTGCGAGCGAGAAGATGTAAAGGAACAGATCCTCTGATGACACCGGAAGATATAGACCTGTCGGGGTCATCAGGGGTCACATGAGACTTTATTGGTATAGCTACTCGACCTGCGCATGCGCGATATGGTATCATTCAGTGCTTAAAGCACCGCCTCTGGCGGTCAGGAAGGATTATAATTTAACAATACTAGTACAGAGAAACACAAGGATAAGAAATTACAAAATAAAAACACCTACAGACTAAAGTAGGAAACATAAAGATAACACACAAGGGAAACAAGCAACACCAGAAGAATGAGAACTAAAGCAAGAAAAATAAATCTAAACTCTGAAATACACAAAATACAAAACTAAACCAGACCAAATCATGACACAGTCAGAATAAAACAAAACACTTTGGTTCATGTGGAAAACAATTTATACAATATTCTCTGTTTGATCTTATTCAGGACATGATAAAGTCCGTGGACTGAGAACTGACATGTAATTAATAACAGGTCACTAAGCATACTGGTTGGTTGATTAAATGTAAGTGGGTAGCTGGTAGTAACAATGCCATGGCATTAAAACCAACGTTTTAACACATTGTCAAAACAAAGATTTATACACACACATTGAAGACAAAAGTAGTTTATTATAAATTAGAAGAAGTAGATAGACTAAAGGTGAACATACATAAACCAGGATTACACACACACACACACACACACACACACACATGCACAAACATGAACCTCTCGACATGCACTGATGGAGAGATACCAGAGTGAAGTGTTTGAACAAAAGCACAACTGAGCAGTTTTTGGGGTCCAGTGCCTTTTTGGTCGAGGAAAGTAAAACAACCAAACTCTATTCCTTTGATCCAACAGGGACTTGAACCGGGCCAACCCTCAAGTTACCATTATTTTTTTCCTTTAACTTTTCCCACGTCATCCTCAGCACACATTGTCTTTATGTGGTCAATCTGCACAACTTCATGACAATCCCTATGGGGAAATATACACAACACCAACGTCCTGTACAAGAAGGGCCAATGTCGACTTCACCTGCTGAGACGACTGAGGTCCTTTGGAGTGTGCAGGACTCTGCTACGGACTTTTTATGACACTGTGGTGGCGTCTGCACTTTTCTATGCAGTGGTCTGCTGGGGAGGAGGGAGCACAGAGAGAGACAGGAAGAGACTGAACAGACTGGTCAGGAGGGCCAGTTCTGTCTTGGACTGTCCTCTGGACTCTGTAGAGGAGGTGGGTGAGAGGAGGATGCTAGTGAAGCTGACATCCATCATGGACAACCCCTCTCACCCCCTACATGACACTGTGGGGGCCCTGAGCAGCTCCTTCAGCAGCAGACTGAGACACCCACCCTGCAAGACAGAGCGCTACCGCAGGTCGTTCATCCCATCTGCAGTCAGACTGTTTAATCAGACTCTTTAACAGCATCACCACCTCATGCTACACACTGTGTGTGTTTTTTTCAGAACAAAACCCTTTTCCTGTGTAGTTACTGTGTAATTATACATTATTGTATTTTTTTTATTTAACTGAATGTAAATATGTTTGATTTGATTTTAACTTCTATTTTTATTTTTAATAATTATATTCCTGTCCCCTGTTTTCTGGAGCTGCTGTAATGCACAAATTTCCCCCACGGGGATCAATAAAGTTTATCTTTATCTTTATAGCCTACAGTACACTAGAGGGTAGCACTTGATTAATAATAGGAAGACAGAGTGAGCAGTGGATTATTCTTATAGACACACACCCACACACACACAGACACACACACACACACACACACACACACACACACATGATTTGCAAGTCTTGACTTCAGCAGAAGTGAGTATTCATTCTGTAACGTCTCCCTCTCTCATCTGCAGGATGCACCTGCAAGCCTTGTGTCCTCATTTGACCTCATGTAAATTAGGGGTTGAGGACCTTTCTGTTACTTTATGCTTGACTGGAAACATGCTGATGTTTTAATGAATAATAATTCAAAAGTTTGGGTTTTTAATATTGTACATATTTACAGGCCGCATGTTAACATGTCACAAGTGATTCAGAGATATATTGGTAAACTACCTTTAAATATAGAACATATACATTTATAAGAGACAATACAGATTCACTCTCATTGTAAACTTGGCAGTAATACACTGTATATATTTGAGTTTTGTAGTGAGACAGAACAAAAAAACAGTTAGATTGAATCAAAGCTCCTCCTCCTGTCACTCACTCTCAGTCTCTGTGCTGTATTAAATGGCTCCTCCAGCACCTCCTCTCCTCATCCTCCAAAGCCTCTGATCTGTCAGCAGTGAGCTCACTTTTCAAGTTCCAAGGCCATTCTCAGCACACACTGACAACATGCTGGGGACCCTGTGCACTCTCATCACTGCTCTAACATGTAAGGAGGCTGACTTACTGCAGCTTTGAGCTCATGTTGGATTCATCAGTCTGTGTGTTTCTCTTGACTCCATGTCATCTTGTTGTTTCCAGGTGTGAGTGCTGTGACGCTGGTGACACAGAAGCCTCCTGTTGTGACTCTGAGGAGAGGAGAGACAGCCACCATGGACTGTAACCTGGGGACTGTGACTGGTAGTGCTGCTTGTTGGTACAAACAGATTCCAGGAGGAGTTCCTCAGTATATTCTCAGGAACTATCACAGCTGGAGCTCTCCAGAGTATGGCTCTGGTTTCTCCTCTCCAAAGTTCACATCCACTCATCAGTCACAATCAGATTATCGTTTGATCATCAGCACTGTGGAGGAGAGAGACTCAGCAGTTTATTACTGTCAGACATATGACAGCTCTGTCAGTGAGATCGTATCACAGTGATTTACACCGTGACAAAAACCTCCTCACTGAACACTTCTGCTTTTTGACTCTCTTTCACGTCTAACGCTCCTTGTAACTGCTCTACTCAAGAATTTGTAATGACATCCAACAAGTGTCCTAAATGTATTCTTAAAGGACAGAAACCTCATCTCATTTATTACTACACATAAGAAGAAAAAACTTTAGTCAGTGTCTATGTTCATCTTTTCTGCATGTTGATATAAACAGTTGGACTGAGCTCAGTGCAGAAATACCCCACTGATTGATAAATAAAGAGAAACACACAGATTCATTCTTTATCTCTGGAAACATTGAAAACCAAGAGGAGCTTGTATTTAGAATATAAATCACACAAGTGAAGAGAAAAGAAAAACAAACCATCTTGTGATGTTTGTGTTTTAAAATCATGACAAACACTATCACCTCCAAATGAATGTGACATGAATATGATATTAGTGTGTACAGAGTTAAAGGAACTTTAATACGATGTAGAAGAAGATCATGTTTGTGTCTCATTATGAGTTTCTGTTGATTTTTATAACTAATAACAGAAATAACAGGACAGATTTACAGCTCATAAAAAAGATTATGAAACATTTTTAATCAGCTCAACTAACAGAGATGGACTTTATGTTTTATACATAAACTTTTGTTGGACCCTCAGGTTATTTACTAGATTCAAAGAAGATCATCAGAACTCCAAAGAAAACAACAACATGACAAACATGAACAAACAGACATAAATCCTGTCTGTTATTAATGAATGAAAACAGTGCTGAGTGTGTAAACTCCTCCTCCTCCTCCTCCTCCTCCTCTTCCTCCTCCTCCTCCTCCTCCTCCTCCTCTTCTCCTCTCCTCAGTGTCTTTATAAGCTTCAGTGTCTCTTCTCCTCTCACTCCAACCCTGCTCACCTCTCAGCTGGACAGTAAGGGACGTTTACAGCACACACTGACAACATGCTGGGGACCCTGTGCACTCTCATCACTGCTCTAACATGTAAGGAGGCTGACTTACTGCAGCTTTGAGCTCATGTTGGATTCATCAGTCTGTGTGTTTCTCTTGACTCCATGTCATCTTGTTGTTTCCAGGTGTGAGTGCTGTGACGCTGGTGACACAGAAGCCTCCTGTTGTGACTCTGAGGAGAGGAGAGACAGCCACCATGGACTGTAACCTGGGGACTGTGACTGGTAGTGCTGCTCGTTGGTACAAACAGATTCCAGGAGGAGTTCCTCAGTATATTCTGAGCAACTATCACAGCTGGAGCTCTCCAAGCTATGGCTCTGGTTTCTCCTCTCCAAAGTTCACATCCACTCATCAGTCACGATCAGATTATCGTTTGATCATCAGCACTGTGGAGGAGAGAGACTCAGCAGTTTATTACTGTCAGACATGGGACAGCTCTGTCAATGAGTACGTATCACAATGATTTACACCGTGACAAAAACCTCCTCACTGAACACTTCTGCTTTTTGTCACTGCACTTAACTTTGACCACAATGATGCCACAAAAATACCAATTACAATGCCTACATTTCAATACACTATTATTAATCTTGTGTGATTGTTTTCAATGTTGGTTAAATATTCTCTGGTAAAAGAATTATCATGTTGTGTCTCCTGTTCTTTGAGTCAGCTCTTACTTGTCTCACGTTCATCAACAGGTCCAGAACTGATGCAAAAACACAACATGTCTACATTCCCTGAGCAGATAGATTCAAAGGAACACTTGCTGTGTTTTTCTGAACTTCTCAAATGTGCTTCTCTTATCTGACAAACAAACTGTCTGTAACCTTGTCTGCCCCCCCCCCCCCCCCCCCACCAGCTGACCTCACAGAGAAGATCTACATGAAACAGAAACACAAAGAAAAGAGTTTCAGTTGCATGATATGCCTTGATTAAAATGTAATACCATTTAGTGATCTTAGATTGAGCCTGAGCAGACTGATGAAGAGAACCAAACACCTTCTGAACATGTTGTTTTAAAGAGGTGTCATCTCTTCCTTTTACCCGTCCTGTCTGCTGTCTTATAAGATCAGGGGGAGTTTCAGTCCATCAACCTGACTGGAGTTTGTCCAGTATATTTATTTGAAAAAAATATACTTCACATCCAGCTTACTGCTCAGTATAGACTGCAGCTTGTTGCATGTTGCACAGAGTCTAGACATCTACCAGTTCTCCTGACACAGGGTCTGTGTGAGTCAGGCTGGGACCACAGGATCACATACCAGGTTTCATTTGAAGTATTATAGTAGAGGAGATCTGGAGCAGCAGACAGTTTGCTTTTATTTTTACCACCTTCACATGTGCTGCAGTCTTCAGTCACTGTCTGTCCAAAGAGAGGAATTGTGATACTGACATGTTCTCTCTGTATGTTCTGTCTAATTCACAGGCATACAATCACTGGGTTAGTGACAGTGTTTCACATTGATTAGGAAACAATTGATTTAATACACACAAACACACACACATTCTCACCTTGTCATTGTGTGTGTTTGTGTGTTCTTTACTATGGTGTTGTATTTTCTGTAGCAGCAGTCTCTTCGTTATGTCTTGTGTTCATGCAGAGAAGATTTTACACTTCACAGAATATGAGACACCAACACATGTAGAAAGTAAGTCGATAAACCACCTTTACAAGAATTTATTTATACATTTCTCTTGTTTGATTTGTTGTGTTTAAGAAAAGTAACCCGTTTTTGTACTCAACATACCATTTTATGAAAATGCACTTTACCTTTATCCATGAAGACAGATGGAAACTACTGGCAATGTAGAGTCACCAATTGACCTAACGAGCATGTCTGGACTGTGGGAGGAATCCAGAGTACCTGGAGAGAGCCCACACATGCACGGGAGAGATCTCCAAACAGAGAGGCCCTGTCCAACATACAATTCAGACTTGAAAAGCTTCTGTTTGTAGGTTGTGAATTTCACAGCAACAAAATTGATTCATTATCAATGAGCACCTCTTCATAGATCTCTATTCACATTTACATCGTGTTATAAAGGTTTCTTTTTGGTACAATCATGAAGAAACTTGAACAAAACAAGAAAGGATACTAAACAAAGTGTTCTTCAGGGTGAAAAGAGTTTGATAAAAGTCCATCAGTGTTGTTGTAATGTGAGCAGACTGATGAAAGAATGACATGTTGACAGTGAAAGTTGGTCTCAACAGGATGTTTCAGTTCCACTCCCCTCATTAGTGAGAGTCAGGAGGTTTTTGTACAGCCATGTATACAAACTGAATCACTGTGGTATTCGGACAAGGCACCAAGCTGATTGTGACGAGTAAGTACTTTGAAACTCATCATGAAATGAGAGAGATTTGATCATTCTTATTCAAACTGATCAGTAATCATCATTTGTTATTTAACTCATTGTTCAGATAGATTTGTGTGTCAACAACAGACATTTATATTTAGTTCTCTTTCTGACACCAGACTATGTCTTGGAATGAAACGGAAAGCTTTCAAAAAGGTTTCAACATTTGTATGAAATAGTTTCTGTCAATTCTGAAGTATGTTGATGTTTGAGGAATGTTGAACAGTTAAGATCAAATTACAAAATGTGACAATTCATGTCCAAATATAAACGGCATGTTTGATCCTTTCTAAACCTTTGTTGAATCATCTCTAAAATGTTTCTTACAATGTGATATGAAGAATTCAAACTTCTAAACTTCTCATGTTTCAAATGTTTAAAGTTTTTGATGAGTTAGTTTTTTAAATGAAAAACATGCTCTGGATTATTTCCTCATTTCTAAGTGTTAGATAGTTGGTTAGAAAAAAGAATTGAATTGTTATTTCAGGACAGTTGTTTCATATTTCACAAAGTGTCTTTATGATATTGTTACTGTCATAAAAAATGAGTTGATGGTCTCTGTCATACTTTGTATTGAATGACTTCACTTGTACTCATGTGTTCAATGTCCTGTGTGTGTGTGTGTGTGTGTGTGTGTGTGTGTGTGTGTGTGTGTGTGTGTGTGTGTGTGTGTGTGTGTGTTTCAGGCTCCAGCCTCTCTCCTCCTGTCCTCACAGTCTTCCCTCCGTCCAGTGCTGAGCTCCAGTCCAACAAAGCCTCTCTGGTCTGTCTGTCCACTCAGTCTGTGCCTTTTGCAGATGTGAGCTGGTCTGCTGCTGGGAGTCCAGTGAGCAGTGGGATCTCTACCAGCACGGCCGTTCAGCAACCAGACCAGACTTTCCAAATCAGCAGCTATCTGTCCATCCAGACGTCAGACTGGAACATGGACAAGGTCTACACATGTCGAGTGTCTTTGGGCTCCCAGACTTCAGAGAAAACCATCAACAAGTCCCACTGTTCCACTGAAGACCAGTAGAGGAGCAGAGGGACCATTTCTAATCTGCTTCTTGACTCTTTGTGCTGTTTGCTCATTACAAGGTTCACATCTTACAGTATATGTCTGCATGCTTGTAATACATGTTGTGACCTCTAGGTGGAGGTGATGGATCAGCTTTGCAACTTGCTACAAATTCATTAATTATGCAATATAAAATGTGATTAATGAAGAATTTTCTTTAATTGAACTCATGAATAAAAATAACAAAAAAAAATGATTGAACTGTTTATTTCCTCATTACTGATGTTTGTCTTACCAACAGGTTATTAATCAACACAAAAACATTTTCATTGATTCAGTCTACTTTAAATAAAAAAACAGTATTTGAAGATTCTTCTATTTTAAATAGGTCAACCTGTGCCTCAACAAAGAGCTTTTTCAGTTTATTGTATATTTGCCTAGTTTTAGTTTCTTGCATAGGAAGTGTTATTAGAATAATCAGATAAAATGAACAAATGAAACTGAGATTTCATCCTCCATCAGTGAAGCATCACCTCTCTGCTCCTCCCTCTCCTCCTCCTCAGGATGCACCTGCAGGCCTCCTCTTCTTATTCATAGCTGCATGCAAATGAAGAGGTCAAAGGTCAGCTCACTGTAAAACTGTCTCTGACCTGAAACACACTGATGTTTCATTTGTGATCAATTGGTTAATCAGACAAATACCTTAACAATGTCCTTAAATGTAGAAACTTGTAGGATCGGTTAAAATGTAAAAAAAATAATAATAATTTTGATCATCTTTACATATTTAAATCCTTTAAGGGTTTAGTTTTGAGTGGCTGCACCATACTGATGCTGATTATAAGGCACCATAAGGCTGTGTATATTTAATCATAGCTTAATCTTTTTTGCAGGACCTGCCTTGAAGTAGATTCTGACAAATGAAATCCAGAAACATAGATACTTGTGCACGGAGAATTGTTTTATTTTAAAGGGTTAAAAAAATGCACAGACAAACAGTAAGTGGATGACAAGTACTTCAATACATCACATTCTGTCATCACTTACAGATTGGTTTTCTTAAACATAACATATGGAAGAAAAAAACTCTAAGGCTTGACTTCAACCACAAGGGGGAGACAACTCTTGATGCATTTATGTGTGCATGTTTGAAAAGAGTCAGTTAAAGTGCAGTCAATTATCTTAAGATTCATATTTGATTGATTTAGAGGTTTTTGTATCAGCTATAAGTTTATACAAAAGACAAAGACAAAGCGTCTTGTGCACTGCAGGGGTTAAATAAACCAGAAATGTATTTCACCAGTGTGACATTTTGATCACGACTATACTCCTCATCAGACGGTCTGATTTGTCTTCAGTGATTTTTTTGGGTCGACTCTGCAACTGCCCTATTTATTTGGATGTGTGTATTTTCCTGATTGCTTTGAGTATATACATACAAACATTTTACCTAAGACAAAATAAACTCAACAGATTTGTATCTAATTAAGAATGCTTTTATTTCAAATAATCCATGTACAATAAAGCAAAGCTGTGTTCACACCAACAGTTATGCATAAAACAATGCTGATCAATCTATTCATCGTCTTTGTTCAAATTCTTCTCTGAGGTGTGGGAGCCCAGAGGAACTTAACACTTGAGAAGGTTTAATGGACAGATAGACACAACATGTATTACAAGCATGCAGACATATACTGTAAGATGTGAACCTTGTAATGAGCAAACAGCACAAAGAGTCAAGAAGCAGATTAGAAATGGTCCCTCTGCTCCTCTACTGGTCTTCAGTGGAACAGTGGGACTTGTTGATGGTTTTCTCTGAAGTCTGGGAGCCCAAAGACACTCGACATGTGTAGACCTTGTCCATGTTCCAGTCTGACGTCTGGATGGACAGATAGCTGCTGATTTGGAAAGTCTGGTCTGGTTGCTGAACGGCCGTGCTGGTAGAGATCCCACTGCTCACTGGACTCCCAGCAGCAGACCAGCTCACATCTGCAAAAGGCACAGACTGAGTGGACAGACAGACCAGAGAGGCTTTGTTGGACTGGAGCTCAGCACTGGACGGAGGGAAGACTGTGAGGACAGGAGGAGAGAGGCTGGAGCCTGAAACACACACACACACACACACACACACACACACACACACACACACACACAGGACATTGAACACATGAGTACAAGTGAAGTCATTCAATACAAAGTATGACAGAGACCATCAACTCATTTTTTATGACAGTAACAATATCATAAAGACACTTTGTGAAATATGAAACAACTGTCCTGAAATAACAATTCAATTCTTTTTTCTAACCAACTATCTAACACTTAGAAATGAGGAAATAATCCAGAGCATGTTTTTCATTTAAAAAACTAACTCATCAAAAACTTTAAACATTTGAAACACGAGAAGTTTAGAAGTTTGAATTCTTCATATCACATTGTAAGAAACATTTTAGAGATGATTCAACAAAGGTTTAGAAAGGATCAAACATGCCGTTTATATTTGGACATGAATTGTCACATTTTGTAATTTGATCTTAACTGTTCAACATTCCTCAAACATCAACATACTTCAGAATTGACAGAAACTATTTCATACAAATGTTGAAACCTTTTTGAAAGCTTTCCGTTTCATTCCAAGACATAGTCTGGTGTCAGAAAGAGAACTAAATATAAATGTCTGTTGTTGACACACAAATCTATCTGAACAATGAGTTAAATAACAAATGATGATTACTGATCAGTTTGAATAAGAATGATCAAATCTCTCTCATTTCATGATGAGTTTCAAAGTACTTACTCGTCACAAACAGCTTGGTGCCTTGTCCGAATACCACAGTGATTCAGTTTGTATACATGGCTGTACAAAAACCTCCTGACTCTCACTAATGAGGGGAGTGGAACTGAAACATCCTGTTGAGACCAACTTTCACTGTCAACATGTCATTCTTTCATCAGTCTGCTCACATTACAACAACACTGATGGACTTTTATCAAACTCTTTTCACCCTGAAGAACACTTTGTTTAGTATCCTTTCTTGTTTTGTTCAAGTTTCTTCATGATTGTACCAAAAAGAAACCTTTATAACACGATGTAAATGTGAATAGAGATCTATGAAGAGGTGCTCATTGATAATGAATCAATTTTGTTGCTGTGAAATTCACAACCTACAAACAGAAGCTTTTCAAGTCTGAATTGTATGTTGGACAGGGCCTCTCTGTTTGGAGATCTCTCCCGTGCATGTGTGGGCTCTCTCCAGGTACTCTGGATTCCTCCCACAGTCCAGACATGCTCGTTAGGTCAATTGGTGACTCTACATTGCCAGTAGTTTCCATCTGTCTTCATGGATAAAGGTAAAGTGCATTTTCATAAAATGGTATGTTGAGTACAAAAACGGGTTACTTTTCTTAAACACAACAAATCAAACAAGAGAAATGTATAAATAAATTCTTGTAAAGGTGGTTTATCGATTTACTTTCTACATGTGTTGGTGTCTCATATTCTGTGAAGTGTAAAATCTTCTCTGCATGAACACAAGACATAACGAAGAGACTGCTGCTACAGAAAATACAACACCATAGTAAAGAACACACAAACACACACAATGACAAGGTGAGAATGTGTGTGTGTTTGTGTGTATTAAATCAATTGTTTCCTAATCAATGTGAAACACTGTCACTAACCCAGTGATTGTATGCCTGTGAATTAGACAGAACATACAGAGAGAACATGTCAGTATCACAATTCCTCTCTTTGGACAGACAGTGACTGAAGACTGCAGCACATGTGAAGGTGGTAAAAATAAAAGCAAACTGTCTGCTGCTCCAGATCTCCTCTACTATAATACTTCAAATGAAACCTGGTATGTGATCCTGTGGTCCCAGCCTGACTCACACAGACCCTGTGTCAGGAGAACTGGTAGATGTCTAGGCTCTGTGCAACATGCAACAAGCTGCAGTCCATACTGAGCAGTAAGCTGGATGTGAAGTATATTTTTTTCAAATAGATATACTGGACAAACTCCAGTCAGGTTGATGGACTGAAACTCCCCCTGATCTTATAAGACAGCAGACAGGACGGGTAAAAGGAAGAGATGACACCTCTTTAAAACAACATGTTCAGAAGGTGTTTGGTTCTTTTCATCAGTCTGCTCAGGCTCAATCTAAGATCACTAAATGGTATTACATTTTAATCAAGGCATATCATGCAACTGAAACTCTTTTCTTTGTGTTTCTGTTTCATGTAGATCTTCTCTGTGAGGTCAGCTGGTGGGGGGGGGGGGGGGGGGGGGGGGGGGGTGGCAGACAAGGTTACAGACAGTTTGTTTGTCAGATAAGAGAAGCACATTTGAGAAGTTCAGAAAAACACAGCAAGTGTTCCTTTGAATCTATCTGCTCAGGGAATGTAGACATGTTGTGTTTTTGCATCAGTTCTGGACCTGTTGATGAACGTGAGACAAGTAAGAGCTGACTCAAAGAACAGGAGACACAACATGATAATTCTTTTACCAGAGAATATTTAACCAACATTGAAAAAATTAATTAAAAAGATTAATAATAGTGTATTGAAATGTAGGCATTGTAATATTAATAGTATTGAATTTCTTTTGTGGCTTCATTGTGGTCAAAGTTAAGTGCAGTGACAAAAAGCAGAAGTGTTCAGTGAGGAGGTTTTTGTCACGGTGTAAATCACTGTGATACGTTCTCACTGACAGAGCCGTCCCATGTCTGACAGTAATAAACTGCTGAGTCTCTCTCCTCCACAGTGCTGATGATCAAACGATAATCTGATTGTGACTGATGAGTGGATGTGAACTTTGGAGAGGAGAAACCAGAGCCATAGCTTGGAGAGCTCCAGGTGTGATAGTTGCTCAGAATATACTGAGGAACTCCTCCTGGAATCTGTTTGTACCAACAAGCAGCACTACCAGTCACAGTCCCCAGGTTACAGTCCATGGTGGCTGTCTCTCCTCTCCTCAGAGTCACAACAAGAGGCTTCTGTGTCACCAGCGTCACAGCACTCACACCTGGAAACAACAAGATGACATGGAGTCAAGAGAAACACACAGACTGATGAATCCAACATGAGCTCAAAGCTGCAGTAAGTCAGCCTCCTTACATGTTAGAGCAGTGATGAGAGTGCACAGGGTCCCCAGCATGTTGTCAGTGTGTGCTGTAAACGTCCCTTACTGTCCAGCTGAGAGGTGAGCAGGGTTGGAGTGAGAGGAGAAGAGACACTGAAGCTTATAAAGACACTGAGGAGGAGGAGGAGGAAGAGGAGGAGGAGGAGGAGGAGGAGGAGGAGGAGTTTTCACATTCAGCACTATTTTCATTCATTAATAACAGACAGGGTTTATTTCTGTTTGTTCCTGTTTGTCATGTTGTTGTTCCTGTTGTCTTTAGATGCCTCCTCATGTCTTTGAGATCAGTGTTCATGATCTAATGAAGAAATAAAGTCTACATGATTTGAAGTGTAATGTGTTCTCACACTTGTATATTTGAGTTTGTGCAGTAAACAGGTTGAGTATAAAGAATGTTTCTGATTGAACATTTCTCAGGTTATCTCACTTTCGTCACACTTCTCATCAAATGTTCTCTCTCTAAGAAATCATCTTCTGTTATTATATTGACTCTTGAGATTGTAAACACATCATTCCTGTGATTCTGTGACATGTTTCCAACATCATGAAGTTTGTCTCTTCTTCTTCTTCTTCTCTTTCTAAAGTGAACTTTGACACACTTTTCTGTTTCCAGACAAACATTTGGCCTGAGGCTGAAGGATGAATCAAACAGAATCAGGATTTCATCAGTCTAATCAAACAATGTGAAATCTCTTCTCTGAGCTTTAAACAGCCTCATGGTCATTCATTTTGTAGTCGTTACAGTTCAAATTATTTTGATTAACTTGATGAATTTAAAGAAAACAATCATATGAATGTTTTTTTTTCTGTCTTATTTCCTTGTGTGCTTTATATTCTAAATGCCAGCTGCTCTTTTTTTTATGTTTCCAGAGGTAAAGAATTCATCTCCTTGCTCGTCCTTGTTCTTCACTTTTTTTGTCACAAATTGCTGTATGTTGCAAATTTAAAAAAGAGCATGAAACAAATACTGACATTTGTGGTTTCTTTATGTTTGTTAATGAGACACATTTGTTAGTTTTTTTCCATCTAAATGGTATTTTTAGAATATATTGAGGACACTGTTTGACAGTAATGATACGTTGTGTGTAGTGTATTTACAGCGAGCATTATTCAGTGTGAGAGAGAGTCAAAAAGCAGAAGTAGTTAGTGAGGAGGTTTTTGTCACAGTGTAAATCACTGTGATACGTTCTCCTTAGCAGAGTTATCCCATGTCAGACAGAAATACTGAGCAGAGTCTCCTGTCTCTGCTCTCTTTATGATGAACTGATAATCTATGTTTGATGAAGATTTAGAGTTGAATCTGTCTGAGGAGAATCCTGATCCAAAGCTAGGTGAGCTGTGAGAGTGGTAAAATCTCAGAACATACTGAGGAGCTTCACCAGGAACCTGTTTGTACCAGGAGACATAATATCCATCATCTCTCTGGATGTTACATTGAAGATCAACTTGTTGTCCTGTAGAAACTGTGTGGACAGCAGGCGTCTGGGTCAGCACTATCACTGCATCAACATCTGTAACACACACACAGAGAAAAAGACATGAGTGAAAGGTTTGTGTGTGAAATGATGGTGTGTGAAAGGACTGAGAAGAATCTCTTACATGTTAGAGCAGTGATGAGAGTGCACAGGGTCCCCAGCATGTTGTCAGTGTGTGCTGTAAACGTCCCTTACTGTCCAGCTGAGAGGTGAGCAGGGTTGGAGTGTGAGGAGAAGAGACACTGAAGCTTATAAAGACACTGAGGAGAGAAGAGGAGGAGGAGGAGGAGGAGGAAGAGGAGGAAGAAGAGGAGGAGGAAGAGGAGGAAGAGACACTGAAGCTTATAAAGACACTGAGGAGAGAAGAGGAGGAGGAGGAGGAGGAGGAAGAAGAGGAGGAGGAGGAAGAGGAGGAGGAGGAGTTTACACACTCAGCACTGTTTTCATTCATTAATAACAGACAGGATTTATGTCTGTTTGTTCCTGTTTGTCATGTTGTTGTTTTCTTTGGAGTTCTGATGATCTTCTTTGAATCTAGTAAATAACCTGAGGGTCCAACAAAAGTTTATGTATAAAACATAAAGTCCACCTCTGTTAGTTGAGCTGATTAAAAATGTTTCATAATCTTTTTTATGAGCTGTAAATCTGTCCTGTTATTTCTGTTATTAGTTATAAAAATCAACAGAAACTCATAATGAGACACAAACATGATCTTCTTCTACATCGTATTAAAGTTCCTTTAACTCTGTACACACTAATATCATATTCATGTCACATTCATTTGGAGGTGATAGTGTTTGTCATGATTTTAAAACACAAACATCACAAGATGGTTTGTTTTTCTTTTCTCTTCACTTGTGTGATTTATATTCTAAATACAAGCTCCTCTTGGTTTTCAATGTTTCCAGAGATAAAGAATGAATCTGTGTGTTTCTCTTTATTGATCAATCAGTGGGGTATTTCTGCACTGAGCTCAGTCCAACTGTTTATATCAACATGCAGAAAAGATGAACATAGACACTGACTAAAGTTTTTTCTTCTTATGTGTAGTAATAAATGAGATGAGGTTTCTGTCCTTTAAGAATACATTTAGGACACTTGTTGGATGTCATTACAAATTCTTGAGTAGAGCAGTTACAAGGAGCGTTAGACGTGAAAGAGAGTCAAAAAGCAGAAGTGTTCAGTGAGGAGGTTTTTGTCACGGTGTAAATCACTATGATACGTTCTCACTGACAGAGCTGTCATATGTCTGACAGTAATAAACTGCTGAGTCTCTCTCCTCCACAGTGCTGATGATCAAACGATAATCTGATTGTGACTGATGAGTGGATGTGAACTTTGGAGAGGAGAAACCAGAGCCATACTCTGGAGAGCTCCAGCTGTGATAGTTCCTGAGAATATACTGAGGAACTCCTCCTGGAATCTGTTTGTACCAACGAGCACCACTACCAGTCACAGTCCCCAGGTTACAGTCCATGGTGGCTGTCTCTCCTCTCCTCAGAGTCACAACAGGAGGCTTCTGTGTCACCAGCGTCACAGCACTCACACCTGGAAACAACAAGATGACATGGAGTCAAGAGAAACACACAGACTGATGAATCCAACATGAGCTCAAAGCTGCAGTAAGTCAGCCTCCTTACATGTTAGAGCAGTGATGAGAGTGCACAGGGTCCCCAGCATGTTGTCAGTGTGTGCTGAGAATGGCCTTGGAACTTGAAAAGTGAGCTCACTGCTGACAGATCAGAGGCTTTGGAGGATGAGGAGAGGAGGTGCTGGAGGAGCCATTTAATACAGCACAGAGACTGAGAGTGAGTGACAGGAGGAGGAGCTTTGATTCAATCTAACTGTTTTCTTTTCTGCCTCACTACAAAACTCAAATATATACAGTGTATTACTGCAAAGTTTACAATGAGAGTGAATCCGTATTGTCTCTTATAAATGTATATGTTCTATATTTAAAGGTAGTTTACCAATATATCTCTGAATCACTTGTGACATGTTAACATGCGGCCTGTAAATATGTACAATATTAAAAACCCAAACTTTTGAATTATTATTCATTAAAACATCAGCATGTTTCCAGTCAAGCATAAAGTAACAGAAAGGTCCTCAACCCCTAATTTACATGAGGTCAAATGAGGACACGAGGCTTGCAGGTGCATCCTGTAGATGAGAGAGGGAGACGTTACAGAATGAATACTCACTTCTGCTGAAGTCAAGACTTGCAAATCATGTGTGTGTGTGTGTGTGTGTGTGTGTGTGTGTGTGTGTGTGTGTGTGTGTGTGTGTGTGTGTGTGTTTGTGTCTATAAGAATAATCCACTGCTCACTCTGTCTTCCTATTATTAATCAAGTGCTGCCCTCTAGTGTACTGTAGGCTATAAAGATAAAGATAAACTTTATTGATCCCCGTGGGGGAAATTTGTGCATTACAGCAGCTCCAGAAAACAGGGGACAGGAATAGAATTATTAAAAATAAAAATAGAAGTTAAAATCAAATCAAACATATTTACCTTCAGTTAAATAAAAAAATACAATAATGTATAATTACACAGTAACTACACAGGAAAAGGGTTTTGTTCTTAAAAAAACACACACAGTGTGTAGCATGAGGTGGTGATGCTGTTAAAGAGTCTGATTAAACAGTCTGACTGCAGATGGGATGAAAGACCTGCGGTAGCGCTCTGTCTTGCAGGGTGGGTGTCTGAGTCTGCTGCTGAAGGAGCTGCTCAGGGCCCCCACAGTGTCATGTAGGGGGTGAGAGGGGTTGTCCATGATGGATGTCAGCTTCACTAGCATCCTCCTCTCACCCACCTCCTCTACAGAGTCCAGAGGACAGTCCAAGACAGAACTGGCCCTCCTGACCAGTCTGTTCAGTCTCTTCCTGTCTCTCTCTGTGCTCCCTCCTCCCCAGCAGACCACTGCATAGAAAAGTGCAGACGCCACCACAGTGTCATAAAAAGTCCGTAGCAGAGTCCTGCACACTCCAAAGGACCTCAGTCGTCTCAGCAGGTGAAGTCGACATTGGCCCTTCTTGTACAGGACGTTGGTGTTGTGTTTATTTCCCCATAGGGATTGTCATTAAGTTGTGCAGATTGACCACATAAAGACAGTGTGTGCTGAGGATGACGTGGGAAAAGTTAAAGGAAAAAAATAATATATGGGCTGGTAACTTGAGGGTTGGCCCGGTTCAAGTCCCTGTTGGATCAAAGGAATAGAGTTTGGTTGTTTTACTTTCCTTGACCAAAAAGGCACTGGACCCCAAAAACTGCTCAGTTGTGCTTTTGTTCAAACACTTCACTCTGGTATCTCTCCATCAGTGCATGTCGAGAGGTTCATGTTTGTGCGTGTGTGTGTGTGTGTGTGTGTGTGTGTGTGTGTGTGTGTGTGTGTGTGTGTGTGTGTGTGTGTGTGTGTAATCCTGGTTTATGTATGTTCACCTTTAGTCTATCTACTTCTTCTAATTTATAATAAACTACTTTTGTCTTCAATGTGTGTGTATAAATCTTTGTTTTGACAATGTGTTAAAACGTTGGTTTTAATGCCATGGCATTGTTACTACCAGCTACCCACTTACATTTAATCAACCAACCAGTATGCTTAGTGACCTGTTATTAATTACATGTCAGTTCTCAGTCCACGGACTTTATCATGTCCTGAATAAGATCAAATGGAGAATATTGTATGAATAGTTTTCCACATGAATCAAAGTGCTTTGTTTTATTCTGACTGTGTCATGATTTGGTCTGGTTTAGTTTTGTATTTTGTGTATTTCAGAGTTTAGATTTATTTTTCTTGCTTTAGTTCTCATTCTTCTGGTGTCGCTTGTATCAGTTGCGTGTTATCTTCATGTTTCCTACTTTAGTCTGTAGGTGTTTTTATTTTGTAATTTCTTATCCTTGTGTTTCTCTGTACTAGTACTAGTGCATAGTCTTAGTGATGCGTCCCTCCAGGCATTCGCGTTGATGTCTAGGGAGTTGGGATGGGCGATGTCCACACTCATCCAGGCTCTCCATTGGCGCAGTCGCCCCTCACTGATGCAAGCAGGAGGAGCCTGCGCAGTGTTCCAGTGGAGCCTGGGGAGCTGTTCGGATCAGCAGCTCTAGAGGCTCTTGAACGGTCTATTCAGGCTAGACAGACCAGGCAGCAGCTCTCTGGTCTCAGCAGGAGCTTGCCTCCCCATGTTAGGCCTAGGAGTACTGTGGTCCCTCCTCAGCGCCGGTTTCAGTCCCCAGCTGGTGTCAGTGGTCACCAGCAGCCTCAGCGCCCAGTACAGCATCCTGGCCGTCGTGCAGCCCAGGACTTTCGGGTCCCCGATCGCCTGTCCTCCAGGCAGCCTCGGACCTGGGACTCAAATCGCCGCCCCCCCCAGAGCCTCTAGAGGCCGGGGGGCCAGGCCCTGAGGCCTTGGGGGCGGCTGTCGGTTGTTTTTCCCAGAAGCAGCTCAGCTACTTAGCTGCTTCAACACCAGACGCTTGGGTGGTTTCCACTCTAGCCCAGGAATACAGACTGCAGTTCCGACGCCGGCCCAGATGCCGGCCACCGACCAAGAGCTCTCTACCCTCTTGGTCAAGGGTGCCATCGAGCCGGTAGACCCCGTGGCTCAGCCCGGGGGATACTACTCAACGTATTTCCTTGTCACAAAGAAGGACGGTGGACTTCACCCTATTTTAGATCTGCGGGGTCTCAACTGGTTCCCAAAGGTCATGCCATTCCATATGCTCAGCACTGCAGAGGTTCTGCGTGCTGTGGAAAGGGGCGAGTGGTTTACATCCATCGACCTGAAGGACGCGTACTTTCACGTCCCCATATTTCCTCGACACAGGCAATTCCTCCGTTTTGCCTTTCAGGGCCGTCATTTTCAGTTCAGGGTTCTTCCGTTCGACCTTTCTCCCCCGGGTGTTCAGCAGGTGTGTAGCAGCAGCTCTGTCTCCCCTACAATCGACTGATGCCTCCCTCTCAGGGTGGGGCGTGGTATGGCAACAACACACTGCTCAGGCCTGCACAGACCACATCAATTTTTTAGAACTACGGGCTGTGCACCTGGCTCTGAGGCATTTTATGCCATGCCTCAGAGGGAAGCATGTCCTAGTGCGTTTGGACAACATCCCAGCAGTTTCTCATATAAATCATCAGGGGGGCACCAGGTCCGCAGGGTTGCTGAGCGTGGCCCGGGACCTGTTGAATTGGGCTGCCCCCCGCCTGGCCAGTCTGAGGGCAGTGTACCTACCCGGAGAAAGAAACCAGGTGGCAGATTTTCTGTCTCGGGGCAAGTGTAGCACCTGTAAAAGTACTTATTGTTGTTAATAATGTCCAGTCACTTTAATTCAACATGTTGTTAATTACATACTGTGACATTGATAGCTTCTGTTCAGTTAACTGTTTTTACATTCACCAGCAGGTGGCAGCGTAAGCTCTTTTGTGGCACATGAAAGTGAAACTTAAACAAGTGGCTGGAGAAAATAGTCTGAGCTGGCATTCGGGCGTTGCTGCTGAAGCGTGCGCATGGTGTGATGTACCTGGCTTCTATGTTTTGCCATCCTTGCCTGTGGAGTAATAAAGCGAACGTTTTCTACACCATGAGTGCCGTTGCAGTCTGAGTGGTGTAACAATTTGAAGGTCCCACCGAGATTTAATTACTTCACGGCAAAGACTTGGACACTGAGAGACACGGTAACGAGCTAACGTTAGCTACAGTTGAAGTTACGCTAGCACGACACGGTCTCGTTTTGTTGTTTTTCAAGAGTTTCGAAGTGAAGACAGGAGTGAAAAGATGTCTGAACATCGAGAAGAGTTCATTTTGGAAATAGAAAAAAAACTGTTGGAACTGACTGTAAAAAAACTGCAAAGAGTATGTGAATACTGCAATATAGCAGGCAAAGACTCTGAGGATATTAAAAATAAAACCCGCCGTGCACTGATTAAGCACATTACAAAGTTTTGTGAAAGTGAGGAGTTTCTGGAAAGGGAAGATGAGGGCATGTCGGTGCTGTTGGAGTTGAACGATGCACTTGACGCGCTGCGAGAGGACTCATCGGAGAACAACGACGCGGGAGAAACGCCATCTTCTCCTTCACCAGCCGGCGCCGAGGGGGAAAAGGACGCGGTTCATCCAGCTCAGCCGACGTTGGGACAACATCGAGGGGATGACACACTGCTCCTGCCGTCGTTGGAGAGACAGGTTCTTCCGGAGACAGAGCGTGGCGAGAGGACTCATCACAGAGGCAGAGATTCCATCGGCAACAGCTGCTGTGCTTCCGCCAGTGGTTTCAGAAAGGACTTCAGAATAAATGGACATGTTGGTGAGTCAACTTCAAGAGACACATTGAGTTTCAGTAGCCTCGAACATCAAATTGAAAGTGGCCTAAGAAAGGGATATCCAGAATTGGAAATTATGGAGACAGTGATACGTTCTGTGAATCCTGGATTAAAACTGAGGAGCTATTTAGAAGGAAAAACTGATCTCACTCTAACTACTCTCAGACAAATATTAAGAACTCATTATGCAGAAAAAGATGCAACAGTCTTGTACCAACAACTAACAAAAGCTGTACAAGGACCTGGTGAAACAGCTCTTGATTTTCTGGTCCGAGTACTTGATTTACGCCAAAAAGTCCTGTTTGCATCTGAGCGTTCCCAGTCTGGCCTGAAATATAACGAAGAGCTAGTTAAAAGCCAGTGTTCTCAGTCCATTATGACAGGCTTGATAAATGACAACATAAGAGCAGAGATGAGGATGTACTTGCAGGATGAGAAAAGTAGTGACGAGGTGCTCCTGCAAAAGATGCAGATTGCTCAGTACAATGAAAGTGAGAGAGCCCAAAAGATTAGAGTCACAAACAAAGCAATACATAGGGCAAGTCTCAACTCTGTGACGAGAAGTGGGGATGAAAATGACCCTGTAGCAACATCAGCCCCACCTAAACCTAGTAAAGTGATTAAAGAAAATCCCTTATTTAGAAAAATGGAGGAGAACAACACAGCAATCAGAGAGCTCACAGGCCAAGTAGCGTCACTTGTGCAGACAGTTCAACGTGAGAGAAAAACTGTTGATGAAAATCTAACTAAAGCAACTGTGAATGCTTTTAGGAGACCAAAGAGACAATGTGTAGCATGTCAGCAGGACAAGAAGGACTGTAGTCATTGTTTTAAATGTGGCAGTGGGACACATTGGGCAAAAGGGTGTAGAGTAGTGGAAAGACAGAAACCGTCGGGAAACGGGCAGAGGTTGTGACTGGGGGACGGGCCATGACTTCAGAATTTAAGTCCCAGAAGGACGCAAAATCTGAGCTGAAATCTCAACCTGAGCCTCTTGAGAAGCCCACAGAAATGGAGAAAAAGAAAAACTACACACAAGTCACCCTAATAAAGAGCAACCCTGTCACTTATGGCTCAAAACGTAAACAAGTCGCACAGCTGGTAGGGAAAAAGTGCCTCGTCTGGTTTAACATGAACAGTGTGAAGACACAAGCGTTGTGGGATACAGGAGCACAAGTTTCCATCATGAGTGAGGCGTGGAAGTCCAAAAACTTACCTGATGCAAAAATAAATCCTATAATTGACTTGTTAAATGATGATGAACTGCTGGACTTGAGAGCTGCAAACGGCTCACAAATACCTTTTCAGGGTTGGGTCGAAGTTAGTCTCAGTCTGTGTGATCCAAAAACTAAAATGGAAAGCTCGGATGAGATACTAGTCCCAGTGCTAGTAAGTAGAGACATAATGCAGAGACCAATAATAGGTTTTAATGCTATTGAGGAGATAGTAAGAGACAATGCAGACCAAGTTCAGCTAAGTGAAAGAGTAGCTTTGCTCAGAAATTCACTAAGGCTAGGATCAGGAAAGGCAGAAGCTCTACTTAACATCATTCAGGGAGCTACCAACGAAAATGTCACTTACCCAGTCAAAACAGGACGCTCATCTGTTGTAGTTCCGGGGGGACAAATAACGTGCATTAGCTGCCCTGTCAGAACCGATTTCAAAGTTAAAACTGAAATGCTCTTTGAGCCTGAGGAGAACCTCTCATTGGAGGAAGGACTTGAAATTACCTGTCAGTTGGTAAACATTTCCTGTTCCTCACGTAAGGTCAGTATCTATGTCAGAAATATGACACATCATGACATCACAATGTAAGGCAAGACAGTGATAGGGAGCATACAGAGGATAGCAGACTGTTACCCAGTGTACTCAGACGAACACCAGGTAAATTCAGTATGTGTTGAAAAGCCTCAGACTCCTCTAAACACCACCACAGAGACTTTCCAGGATAACCCATCAGATAAACAGTGGGATCCACCTGTCAATCTTGATCACCTGACAGCTGAACAGCAAACACTAGTCAAACAAATGCTCAGGGAAGAATCAGATGCATTCGCTAAGCACAAAGATGAAATAGGATACATCAAAAACTTGAAAATGGACATTAAGCTAACAGATGATGTTCCTGTTGCAAAAACATATAATGCCATACCTCGACCATTGTATGATGAGGTTAAGAACCACATCCAGGATTTATTAAATAAAGGATTCATTCGCAAATCCACCTCCCCATACGCAGCTGCAGTAGTTTGCGTGAGGAAAAAAGACGGGAGCCTAAGATTGTGCATTGACTACAGGGGGCTTAATAAAAAGACAGTTCCAGACAGGCATCCCATACCACGCATTCAGGAGATCCTTGATGGTCTTGGTGGAAACGCTTGGTTCAGCGTGCTGGATCAAGGCAAAGCTTATCACCAAGGGAGTGTCAATGAGGATTCAAAAAAGCTCACAGCCTTCTCGACCCCATGGGGGCTGTATGAATGGAACAGAATCCCTTTCGGCCTCACTAATGCGCCCTCAGCCTTTCAGCGCAGTATGGAAGAGAGCCTAGAAGGTCTCAGGGACAATATATGCATTCCATACTTAGACGATGTCTTAGTCTACAGTAAAACTTTCAAGCAGCATGTGGAGGATGTGAGATCTGTCCTCCAACGACAACAAGCCTGGGGAATTAAACTGAGGCCAGACAAATGTGACCTGTTCAAAAATGAGGTCCGTTATGTTGGAAAAGTGATCTCAGCCGACGGCTACAAGATGGACAATAAAGAAGTTGCTGCAGTGCAAGCACTGAAAATGACCCCACCTACAAATATTAAAGAGCTACGGAAACTTCTGGGTTTCTTAGGGTACTACAGAGGGTATGTGCAAGATTTCTCTCGTCATGCCAAATGTCTGTATGACCTACTTTCAACAGACACCGACTCAAGTCCTAAGTCTAAGTCCAAAAGGACAGGACAGCTCCCCCCACATCAGAAAATAATGTGGACTGACACTCACCAAAAAGCTTTGAACTATCTTGTTGATGTTTTGACTAACCCACCTGTGATGGCATATCCTAGGTTTGAGGATCCGTTCATTCTACACATCGACGCCTCAGAGCAGGGTCTGGGAGCAGTCTTGTATCAGAGACAGGAAGGTAAACTCAGAGTTATTGGTTACGGCTCACGGACATTGACACCAGCAGAAAAGAACTACAGACTACATTCAGGGAAGCTTGAGTTTTTAGCACTTAAGTGGGCTGTTACGGACAGGTTTAGAGACTATCTGTTTTACGCTCCCTCTGTAACAGTATACAGTGATAACAACCCTGTCACTTATGTTTTAAGCACAGCTAAACTGAATGCGACTGGACATCGCTGGGTCTCTGAACTGGCCGACTTCAACGTAACATTGAAATACCGCCCAGGAAAAGTGAATACAGATGCAGATTTCCTGTCTCGAATACCTGTGAGTATGGACTCTTACATGAGTGAATGCACAGAACAATTCTCCCCTGAAGTTTTAGGTGCAATCCTCAATGCAGTGGAGACACAGGCGCAAAACCAAATTGATTGGGTGTCAGCCATCACCTGCAGCCCACAGGTTCAGGAGATAGGTACAGATAACCTGCCAGACATAGTAGTCACACAACAACAGTTACTGCAGGCACAGTTGCAAGATCCCACCATATCTCTTGTTCGTCAGTGGAAAATGTCTGGGGGAAAACCGGACAAAAGAGACGAGAATATGAAAGCACAGACACTTAAGCAACTGCTGCATGAGTGGAAAAGACTGCATGTTTCACAAGAAGGCCTGTTAAAACGAAAAACATCAACAAGGACTCAAATTGTGCTTCCAGGAAAGTACAAAGAACTGGTCTACAAGTACCTCCACTGTGAAATGGGTCACTTGGGGGTGGAACGGGTTTTACGTCTCGCCAGACAAAGATTTTATTGGCCAGGGATGCAGAAAGACATTGAACATTACATCACACAAGTTTGTAAATGCAACTTTCAGAAAAAACCTGCAGTGCAAAGCAGAGCTCCCATGTGTCATGTACCTGCTACTGCGCCGTTTGAAATGGTTTCTATAGACTATCTTCACCTTGAAAAAAGCAGGGGAGGGTATGAGTATATATTAGTGATCATTGACAACTTCACTAAGTTTGCCCATGCCTACCCAACCCGTAACAAATCAGGAAAGACAGCGGCAGAGAAAATCTTCAATGATTTTTCACTTAGGTTTGATTTTCCTGTTAAAATACATCACGATCAAGGTAGAGAGTTTGAAAACCAGTTATTCAGGCATTTACAGAAATACACTGGCATTGCAAACTCAAAAACAACACCTTATCATCCACAAGGGAACCCATGTGAAAGATTTAATCGTACTCTGTTATCGATGCTGCGTACTTTGGATGAAGATAAAAAGGGAAATTGGAGTGATTATGTGAATAAAGTTGTACATGCTTACAACTGTACAACTAGCGAGGCAACAGGATACTCCCCTTTCTATTTACTGTTTGGCAGAAACCCCCGGTTGCCAATTGATCTGATCTTTGGGATAAATGAGGAGGAAGGATGCAACTCACACCAAGAATATGCTCAAAAATGGCAACAACAAATGCGAGAAGCATATGACATTGCATCTAAAAACATTAAAAAGACTACAACTAGAGGAAAAACACATTATGATCAAAAGAGGCAAAGTGCAGTGCTTTCCCCAGGTGATCGGGTCCTTGTAAGGAACATGTCAGAGCGGGGAGGACCTGGAAAATTGCGTTCATATTGGGAGGATCAAATACACATCGTGGTCTCTCAAAAAGGTGAAGACAGTCCAGTTTATGAGGTAAAGCCTGAGCGTGGTACAGGGAGAGTCAGAATCCTTCATCGCAACATGTTAATGCCATGTAATGCTCTGCCACTTGAGGAGCACCCTCAAAACACTGTAAAAGAAAAAAATCCTCACACTCAACAAAAGAAGCGACACAAGGAGATTAGAACAGAAACATCAGAGGACTCAGACAGCTCAGATGAGGAGGAACATTACTGGGCTCATAGATTGAGACACCATCACCACCAGCCTGGAGAGCAAAGTTTTGCAACCACGCTGACTCCTGAAAGCATACCTCAGCCTGGAGTTGTTGCTGAGGCAGAGGAGCCCAGAATGGAGTGTCCAGTGCAAACGCTTTTGGACAGTGACACTGATGGACACATTACTGATGGATGTGACAATCAAGAGGTAACAGAGACTGTTCAATCTGCAGACCTGCCTCTTCCTCATGAATCAGAACCGTCTTTAACAGAGCCGCGCAGGTCACAGAGAGAAAGGCGCCCTAAAGAGACATTGACCTATGAATCATTAGGCCAACCCAGCCAACGTGTGATAGGGCTTCATGCTGCTAACCCAGTGTATGTAAATACATTGGCACCAGGATATGAACAATACAGTGTGCTCTGGCCTACTCCACAGATATTTGGGACACACTTTGTTTATCCAACTCTGATTCCCGTGGGATTCTACTGATAGGCTGTGATAAGATTCAATATGGACTGTTGTTGTGGGTTTGGTGAAATATGGATTCAGAAACATGGACGGTTTGTGAACTAAGTGGTTATTGTCCATTCTGAGTAATTTGGAAAAACTAGAACTGAGGTGAACAGTTGAAAAAGAGACACTGACCAAATGTGATGTAAAGGTATCTGTCGAGATCACACTGTGAAGAAAACAGGGTTAGTGTGTGTTAAGGGTACTCAACTGTGTTATATAGCTAAGAGGACATTCTGGTCATAAGGTATATGATTTTGTCATAAGTAATGTCATTGAAGTAAGGGTGAATAGACCAAATGTAACACTGAAGTGTTGTTGCAGTAAAGTGTGATTATATCACATGGTATGTGATAATAGTGTACTCGAAGGGTTAAACCTGTTAAAATGCATTTAAAACTGTTTACTTCTTCCGAACTTTCAAGCGAAAGCAGTTGTCATTACGTGGTAAGGTTAACTCACCAATTTATCTTTAATGTTGCATTCATAAGTTGGGTATTATCTGAGTATTGTGAAGACATTCGATCCTATGTTTGTGCTGCATTAATGCTAATGTTGAGGACAACATTTATTTTGCAGGGGAGGAATGTAGCACCTGTAAAAGTACTTATTGTTGTTAATAATGTCCAGTCACTTTAATTCAACATGTTGTTAATTACATACTGTGACATTAATAGCTTCTGTTCAGTTAACTGTTTTTACATTCACCAGCAGGTGGCAGCGTAAGCTCTTTTGTGGCACATGAAAGTGAAACTTAAACAAGTGGCTGGAGAAAATAGTCTGAGCTGGCATTCGGGCGTTGCTGCTGAAGCGTGCGCATGGTGTGATGTACCTGGCTTCTATGTTTTGCCATCCTTGCCTGTGGAGTAATAAAGCGAACGTTTTCTACACCATGAGTGCCGTTGCAGTCTGAGTGGTGTAACACAAGCCTTCTCCGGGGGAGTGGAGTTTACATCCGGAGGTGGTGCTCAGCATCTGGGACCACTTCAGCAGGTCAACACTGGACCTCTTTGCTTCAGATGCAATAACTCAGTGCCCCCTCTGGTTCTCCCGCATAGAGGTAAACAGCCCTCTAGGTCAGGACGCCCTGGCTCACGACTGGCCAGGGGGTCCCCTCTATGCTTTCCCCCCGCTTCCGTTGATACAGACGGTGCTTCAGAGGGTTCTCCAGGAGGGCCACAGGCTGCTCCTGGTGGCCCCCTTTTGGCCGGGGAGAACGTGGTTTCCCCTACTGTGCAGACTTTGTCACAGCCAACCATGGCGCCTCCCAGACAGGATGGACTTCCTGTCACAGATGGGGGGCCAGATCTGGCACCCCGACCCCGGTCGCCCCGGTCGGGTGTGGCCTCTGCAGGGCCTGATTCAGTGCTGAGAGATTGCTCGATCTCTGTTCTCAGGACTGTGTTGAACGCCAGGGCGCGATCCATTCGCATTCAATACGAGAATAGGTGGCAGCTGTTCTCGGCCTGGTGATCGGGCAGGAATTTTGACCCTGAGCACTGCTCTGTGCCGTCAATCCTGGAGTTCCTGCAGTCACTCTTAGATGCTGGCCGCTCCCTCTCTACCCTGAGGGTTTATGTAGCTGCCATTTCCTCTCGACATGTTCGGGTAGACAACAACACTGTTGGGTGCCACAGGTTGGTTTCCCTCTTTTTGAGGGGGGCTATGAGGCTTCACAAGCCCAGAGAGCTCCGGCTTGGGACCTGCACCTTGTGCTTGACAATCTGTGTTTGCCTCCCTTCGAGCCCCTTGCGGAGGCAGATCTGCATTGGTTATCAGCAAAGACTGCTTTCCTTCTTGCCATTACCACAGCAAAGTGAGTGGGTGATCTCCACGCTTTGTCTGTTGATCCTGCATGTCTGAGGTGGAGTCCAGATGACTCAGGGGTCACCTTGCGGCCGAGGGCCACGTTTCTACCTAAGGTTCTTTCAAGATCAAGACAAGATCAGCCGATACTGCTGGCACGGTTCAACCCCCCACCAGGGGAAGATGACAGCAGGTCAGCGCTGCTCTGCCCAGTGCGGGCCTTACGAGCATATGTCAACTGTACTGCCGGTATGCGAAGATCAGACCAGTTATTTGTGTGTCATGGTGGTCCTTAGACAGGCTGTGTGAACAGTGGTTGTCCCACTGGATTGTGGACGTGATCAACCAGGCATATCAGGCAGCCGGTCGGCCTTTGCCCCATGGAGTGCGGTGCCATTCCAGGAGGGGTGTCTCCACATCGTGGGCAGCCCTGAGCCCACATTTGTGCTGCGACCTCTTGGGCATCGCTGAGCACCTTCATGAGGTTCTACAGAGTGAACATCCCTGACCCCCATCCACTGGGTGTGGTCCTGTTACGAGATTCATCAGCTTCAATGCAATGAGGTTGGTATGTGGGGATTCCTCGTGACTATGTTGGTATGAGTCATCCAGTGCTTAAAGCACCACCTCTGGCGGTCAGGAAGGCTGAAATAGAACAAAGGTTACGTATGTAACTACGGTTCTATGAATCCTGGATGACCGCCAGAGCTTCTGGTCACCGTGTCTCGCGAGAAGATTCTGAAGGAACAGATCCTGGGAACATGACACCGGAAGATATAGACCTGTCGGGGTCATCAGGGGTCACATGTGACTTTGTTGGTATAGCTAATCGACCTGCGCATGCGCCATATGGTATCATTCAGTGATTAAAGCACCGCCTCTGGCGGTCATCCAGGATTCATAGGACCGTAGTTACATACGTATCTTTCGTTCTCTGTGTCTTTAGTGTTTCCTGTTTTATTTTGTAGTTCTTGTCCCCAGTGGTTCTTGTCTTGTATTTCTTCTTGCCTCTGTGTGTGTTTCCCTCCAGTGCTGATTGCCCTCATTGTCTTCACCTGTGTGCTTTGTCTCACCTGTGTTTGATTACCCCTGTGTATTTAGTCTCAGTTTTCCTTCCTACTTGTTGTCACTTCAATATCAGATTTTCCCCTTGTCAGTGTACCAGATGTCTACGTGGCTTATTTTCTTCATTTGGATTTTTTTATTAAAAAAGTACGTTTTTGGTTTTTGGTTTTGGGCGTTTGATCTTTTGTTAATAAATATTGTTTTGGTTTTCTTCAATTGGGTTCCAGTTCCTTGTTTTTCATACGTGACAGACTGGCTGGAACAAGAAAAGGGAAATGGCAGAAACAGGGTTTCCTTAAATCTTTTATTTTCCTTAATCAATTTTGAAATTGAACCTATAAATAAGTAGAACTATGAGAATAGAATTATTGATAAATTGGATTTTGTTTTCCAGCATTGCTGGTTTGACTCCCGTGTTGTCCTGTTCACATGTTGGACTGTGATTTTAACATTCTTTACACTCTTCAGATCAAATGATTCCCACTGGTTGCCCACATGTGGTGCTTTACCTTAAATAACAGTGAGAGGTGTAGTTCATTATAGTGCACCATATACTTATTCATATGATTTGTTCATTAATCTGTTCAGAATGAAGTTGGGGAAACTCCCGTAAAACACCTGTCATAGTGTGATAAATGTATATATTGTAATAAAGCAGAGTTCTAGACCAGCTTTATAACCATTATGTTCCTTTATGTTTCTCACAACTCACAACAGCAGGATGAAGATTCAGGTGGTTTGATAAATGCTGCCACCTTGTGGCTAAAATTAACTTTGTATAAAAAGATAAATATTTGAAAGCTTTAAAACCATCATATTCATACACCATGCATATAGTACAAATAATATAAGCCAACATTTTCTGTAAAATATACAATCATATCATCTCATATTTTGATACATCAGCATTTCTGGACAAGAAGACTAAGGTGTCTGTGGCCCTCTCCTCCTCGGCCCCTTAATAATCCCCCGTACAGGAACTCTCATCTGTGCTCGCAGTGGAGCCCTGAGTCCAACGCTGGGGGGAAGCCTCTGCACCGGCCCCGAGGCAGAGTGAATCTGTCGCTCCTTAGATCATCCACAAAACCCTCCACGCTGTCAAACTTCATCTTTTAGAGCGTTGAACTGCTTGTAGAGATCTCCCAGAGCATCTGACAGGGGCTGGATCCTTCACACAAGTAGAGATATGAAGGACAGTACAAATGAATAAATGATTTTAAATGACTTCATGACCTGTCAAAGAGCTTTGGTACTTTGATTTTCCATGAGCTCACATTAAATTGGAACATTGTTTACTGGCAGAAGACAAGGAGAGCCAAGTCAAGTTGGCAACTTGAAAGTCAGGCCATGCTGTTAAGGAGGAACAGCCCCATCATCTGCAGGAAACATCAGGACAACAGAAATAAAGCATGGTAGTCCCTTAAGAGAAGATGAAAGTTTATAAAGAGCACATTTTTGACCAAAATCTCAGAAAAGACACCTACGAGTGAGCCAAAAAGTGAAATATTTTTAAAGAAAGGTTCAATGACTTGGAGTTATATAAATCACACAAGTGAAGAGAAAAGAAAAACAAACCATCTTGTGATGTTTGTGTTTTAAAATCATGACAAACACTATCACCTCCAAATGAATGTGACATGAATATGATATTAGTGTGTACAGAGTTAAAGGAACTTTAATATGATGTAGAAGAAGATCATGTTTGTGTCTCATTGTGAGTTTCTGTTGATTTTTATAACTAATAACAGAAATAACAGGACATATTTACAGCTCATAAAAAAGATTATGAAACATTTTTAATCAGCTCAACTAACAGAGATGGACTTTATGTTTTATACATAAACTTTTGTTGGACCCTCAGGTTATTTACTAGATTCAAAGAAGATCATCAGAACTCCAAAGAAAACAACAACATGACAAACAGGAACAAACAGACATAAATCCTGTCTGTTATTAATGAATGAAAACAGTGCTGAGTGTGTAAACTCCTCCTCCTCCTCCTCCTCCTCCTCTTCTCCTCTCCTCAGTGTCTTTATAAGCTTCAGTGTCTCTTCTCCTCTCACTCCAACCCTGCTCACCTCTCAGCTGGACAGTAAGGGACGTTTACAGCACACACTGACAACATGCTGGGGACCCTGTGCACTCTCATCACTGCTCTAACATGTAAGGAGGCTGACTTACTGCAGCTTTGAGCTCATGTTGGATTCATCAGTCTGTGTGTTTCTCTTGACTCCATGTCATCTTGTTGTTTCCAGGTGTGAGTGCTGTGGCGCTGGTGACACAGAAGCCTCTTGTTGTGACTCTGAGGAGAGGAGAGACAGCCACCATGGACTGTAACCTGGGGACTGTGACTAACAGTGCTGCTCGTTGGTACAAACAGATTCCAGGAGGAGTTCCTCAGTATATTCTCAGGAACCATCATACCTATAGCTCTCCAAGCTATGGCTCTGGTTTCTCCTCTCCAAAGTTCACATCCACTCATCAGTCACAATCAGATTATCGTTTGATCATCAGCACTGTGGAGGAGAGAGACTCAGCAGTTTATTACTGTCAGACATGGGACAGCTCTGTCAGCGAGTACGTATCACAATGATTTACACCGTGACAAAAACCTCCTCACTGAACACTTCTGCTTTTTCACTCTCTGACACATTAACTAAAGCCCCCTGTAACTACCAACCAGTGTCCTCAGTGTATTCTTGATAGACCACTTTGATGTAAAAAAAAAACACTAACCATTTATTTATCATCAGTAAACATGAAGACATAACATATTTCAGTGTTTTCAGACTCTTTTTCTTTAAATTTCATGACACGTCATTTTGAAAACCATGAAGCCACCATTCAAATAGTTTTCTGTTTTATAGTATATGCTGTGTTTCTTTTAGTGAGAGTCTGTTAACACAATGACATCAAAAAGAAAACAAGAAAAAGTCAAATTCAACAATTAAGGTCAAAGAGAATTAAACATTTTTCATTATTAACTATGAATCCAAAAGAAATGACAGAATCAGGACATCAGCAAACTTCTTTAGTAAAGTGAAAACATGTTGGTTTGTAAACAACATGAAAAGGTATTTTAGAGATGATCCAAGATGATGTTAGAAATCTGCATGATGTGTTTAATTTATGAATGAAAACAGTGCTGAGTGTGTAAACTCCTCCTCCTCCTCTTCCTCTTCCTCCTCCTCCTCCTCCTCCTCCTCTTCTCCTCCTCCTCTTCTCCTCTCCTCAGTGTCTTTATAAGCTTCAGTGTCTCTTCTCCTCACACTCCAACCCTGCTCACCTCTCAGTTGGACAGTAAGGGACGTTTACAGCACACACTGACAACATGCTGGGGACCCTGTGCACTCTCATCACTGCTCTAACATGTAAGAGATTCTTCTCAGTCCTTTCACACACCATCATTTCACACACAAACCTTTCACTCATGTCTTTTTCTCTGTGTGTGTGTGTTACAGATGTTGATGCAGTGATAGTGCTGACCCAGACGCCTGCTGTCCACACAGTTTCTACAGGACAACAAGTTGATCTTCAATGTAACATCCAGAGATATGATGGATATTCTGTCTCCTGGTACAAACAGGTTCCTGGTGAAGCTCCTCAGTATGTTCTGAGCTTTCACTATTCTGGCAGTACACTTAGCTTTGGATCAGGATTCTCCTCAGACAGATTCAACTCTAAATCTTCATCAAACATAGATTATCAGTTCATCATAAAGAGAGCAGAGACAGGAGACTCTGCTCAGTATTTCTGTCAGACATGGGATAACTCTGCTGATGAAGCTGTATCACAGTGATTTACACTGTGACAAAAACCTCAGTGACAGACTGACTGCAGCATACATGAGATGTTGACTAAGTCAATCCAAGAAAAGCAGAATAACTTGAACAAAACAATGATACTAAACAAAGTGTTCTTCAGGGTGAAAAGAGTTTGATAAAAGTCCATCAGTGTTGTTGTAATGTGAGCAGACTGATGAAAGAATGACATGTTGACAGTGAAAGTTGGTCTCAACAGGATGTTTCAGTTCCACTCCCCTCATTAGTGAGAGTCAGGAGGTTTTTGTACAGCCATGTATACAAACTGAATCACTGTGGTATTCGGACAAGGCACCAAGCTGATTGTGACGAGTAAGTACTTTGAAACTCATCATGAAATGAGAGAGATTTGATCATTCTTATTCAAACTGATCAGTAATCATCATTTGTTATTTAACTCATTGTTCAGATAGATTTGTGTGTCAACAACAGACATTTATATTTAGTTCTCTTTCTGACACCAGACTATGTCTTGGAATGAAACGGAAAGCTTTCAAAAAGGTTTCAACATTTGTATGAAATAGTTTCTGTCAATTCTGAAGTATGTTGATGTTTGAGGAATGTTGAACAGTTAAGATCAAATTACAAAATGTGACAATTCATGTCCAAATATAAACGGCATGTTTGATCCTTTCTAAACCTTTGTTGAATCATCTCTAAAATGTTTCTTACAATGTGATATGAAGAATTCAAACTTCTAAACTTCTCGTGTTTCAAATGTTTAAAGTTTTTGATGAGTTAGTTTTTTAAATGAAAAACATGCTCTGGATTATTTCCTCATTTCTAAGTGTTAGATAGTTGGTTAGAAAAAAGAATTGAATTGTTATTTCAGGACAGTTGTTTCATATTTCACAAAGTGTCTTTATGATATTGTTACTGTCATAAAAAATTATCCTGATTGATGAATGACTCATCATTTTGATAATCATTTCATGATGTTTTTACATGACAACATTCTTTACTGCAGCCTGTTTGTCAAACTGTGAACAAAACTAATGAGTTGATGATCTCTGTCATACTTTGTATTGAATGACTTCACTTGTACTCATGTGTTCAATGTCCTGTGTGTGTGTGTGTGTGTGTGTGTTTCAGGCTCCAGCCTCTCTCCTCCTGTCCTCACAGTCTTCCCTCCGTCCAGTGCTGAGCTCCAGTCCAACAAAGCCTCTCTGGTCTGTCTGTCCACTCAGTCTGTGCCTTTTGCAGATGTGAGCTGGTCTGCTGCTGGGAGTCCAGTGAGCAGTGGGATCTCTACCAGCACGGCCGTTCAGCAACCAGACCAGACTTTCCAAATCAGCAGCTATCTGTCCATCCAGACGTCAGACTGGAACATGGACAAGGTCTACACATGTTGAGTGTCTTTGGGCTCCCAGACTTCAGAGAAAACCATCAACAAGTCCCACTGTTCCACTGAAGACCAGTAGAGGAGCAGAGGGACCATTTCTAATCTGCTTCTTGACTCTTTGTGCTGTTTGCTCATTACAAGGTTCACATCTTACAGTATATGTCTGCATGCTTGTAATACATGTTGTGACCTCTAGGTGGAGGTGTTGGATCAGCTTTGCAACTTGCTACAGATTCATTAATTTTGCAATATAAAATGTGATTAATGAAGAATTTTCTTTAATTGAACTCATGAATAAAAATAACAAAAAAAAAAAAAAATGATTGAACTGTTTATTTCCTCATTACTGATGTTTGTCTTACCAACAGGTTATTAATCAACACAAAAACATTTTCATTGATTCAGTCTACTTTAAATAAAAAAACAGTATTTGAAGATTTTTCTATTTTAAATAGGTCAACCTGTGCATCAACAAAGAGCTTTTTCAGTTTATTGTATATTTGCCTAGTTTTAGTTTCTTGCATAGGAAGTGTTATTGGAATAATCAGATAAAATGAACAAATGAAACTGAGATTTCATCCTCCATCAGTGAAGCATCACCTCTCTGCTCCTCCCTCTCCTCCTCCTCAGGATGCACCTGCAGGCCTCCTCTTCTTATTCATAGCTGCATGCAAATGAAGAGGTCAAAGGTCAGCTCACTGTAAAACTGTCTCTGACCTGAAACACACTGATGTTTCATTTGTGATCAATTGGTTAATCAGACAAATACCTTAACAATGTCCTTAAATGTAGAAACTTGTAGGATCAGTTAAAATGTAAAAAAAATAAAAATAATTTTGATCATCTTTACATATTTAAATCCTTTAAGGGTTTAGTTTTGAGTGGCTGCACCATACTGATGCTGATTATAAGGCACCATAAGGCTGTGTATATTTAATCATAGCTTAATCTTTTTTGCAGGACCTGCCTTGAAGTAGATTCTGACAAATGAAATCCAGAAACATAGATACTTGTGCACGGAGAATTGTTTTATTTTAAAGGGTTAAAAAAATGCACAGACAAACAGTAAGTGGATGACAAGTACTTCAATACATCACATTCTGTCATCACTTACAGATTGGTTTTCTTAAACATAACATATGGAAGAAAAAAACTCTAAGGCTTGACTTCAACCACAAGGGGGAGACAACTCTTGATGCATTTATGTGTGCATGTTTGAAAAGAGTCAGTTAAAGTGCAGTCAATTATCTTAAGATTCATATTTGATTGATTTAGAGGTTTTTGTATCAGCTATAAGTTTATACAAAAGACAAAGACAAAGCGTCTTGTGCACTGCAGGGGTTAAATAAACCAGAAATGTATTTCACCAGTGTGACATTTTGATCACGACTATACTCCTCATCAGACGGTCTGATTTGTCTTCAGTGATTTTTTTGGGTCGACTCTGCACCTGCCCTATTGATTTGGATGTGTGTATTTTCCTGATTGCTTTGAGTATATACATACAAACATTTTACCTAAGACAAAATAAACTCAACAGATTTGTATCTAATTAAGAATGCTTTTATTTCAAATAATCCATGTACAATAAAGCAAAGCTGTGTTCACACCAACAGTTATGCATGAAACAATGCTGATCAATCTATTCATCGTCTTTGTTCAAATTCTTCTCTGAGGTGTGGGAGCCCAGAGGAACTTAACACTTGAGAAGGTTTAATGGACAGATAGACACAACATGTATTACAAGCATGCAGACATATACTGTAAGATGTGAACCTTGTAATGAGCAAACAGCACAAAGAGTCAAGAAGCAGATTAGAAATGGTCCCTCTGCTCCTCTACTGGTCTTCAGTGGAACAGTGGGACTTGTTGATGGTTTTCTCTGAAGTCTGGGAGCCCAAAGACACTCGACATGTGTAGACCTTGTCCATGTTCCAGTCTGACGTCTGGATGGACAGATAGCTGCTGATTTGGAAAGTCTGGTCTGGTTGCTGAACGGCCGTGCTGGTAGAGATCCCACTGCTCACTGGACTCCCAGCAGCAGACCAGTTCACATCTGCAAAAGGCACAGACTGAGTGGACAGACAGACCAGAGAGGCTTTGTTGGACTGGAGCTCAGCACTGGACGGAGGGAAGACTGTGAGGACAGGAGGAGAGAGGCTGGAGCCTGAAACACACACACACACACACACACACACACACACACACACACACACACACACACACACACACAGGACATTGAACACATGAGTACAAGTGAAGTCATTCAATACAAAGTATGACAGAGACCATCAACTCATTTTTTATGACAGTCACAATATCATAAAGACACTTTGTGAAATATGAAACAACTGTCCTGAAATAACAATTCAATTCTTTTTTCTAACCAACTATCTAACACTTAGAAATGAGGAAATAATCCAGAGCATGTTTTTCATTTAAAAAACTAACTCATCAAAAACTTTAAACATTTGAAACATGAGAAGTTTAGAAGTTTGAATTCTTCATATCACATTGTAAGAAACATTTTAGAGATGATTCAACAAAGGTTTAGAAAGGATCAAACATGCCGTTTATATTTGGACATGAATTGTCACATTTTGTAATTTGATCTTAACTGTTCAACATTCCTCAAACATCAACATACTTCAGAATTGACAGAAACTATTTCATACAAATGTTGAAACCTTTTTGAAAGCTTTCCGTTTCATTCCAAGACATAGTCTGGTGTCAGAAAGAGAACTAAATATAAATGTCTGTTGTTGACACACAAATCTATCTGAACAATGAGTTAAATAACAAATGATGATTACTGATCAGTTTGAATAAGAATGATCAAATCTCTCTGATTTCATGATGAGTTTCAAAGTACTTACTCGTCACAATCAGCTTGGTGCCTTGTCCGAATACCACAGTGATTCAGTTTGTATACATGGCTGTACAAAAACCTCCTGACTCTCACTAATGAGGGGAGTGGAACTGAAACATCCTGTTGAGACCAACTTTCACTGTCAACATGTCATTCTTTCATCAGTCTGCTCACATTACAACAACACTGATGGACTTTTATCAAACTCTTTTCACCCTGAAGAACACTTTGTTTAGTATCCTTTCTTGTTTTGTTCAAGTTATTCTGCTTTTCTTGGATTGACTTAGTCAACATCTCATGTATGCTGCAGTCAGTCTGTCACTGAGGTTTTTGTCACAGTGTAAATCACTGTGATACAGCTTCATCAGCAGAGTCATCCCATGTCTGACAGAAATACTGAGCAGAGTCTCCTGTCTCTGCTCTCTTTATGATGAACTGATAATCTATGTTTGATGAAGATTTAGAGTTGAATCTGTCTGAGGAGAATCCTGATCCAAAGCTAAGTGTACTGCCAGAATAGTGAAAGCTCAGAACATACTGAGGAGCTTCACCAGGAACCTGTTTGTACCACCTGACAGAATTCCCATCATATCTCTGGATGTTACATTGAAGATCAACTTGTTGTCCTGTAGAAACTGTGTGGACAGCAGGCGTCTGGGTCAGCACTATCACTGCATCAACATCTGTAACACACACACACACACACAGAAAAAGACATGAGTGAAAGGTTTGTGTGTGAAATGATGGTGTGTGAAAGGACTGAGAAGAATCTCTTACATGTTAGAGCAGTGATGAGAGTGCACAGGGTCCCCAGCATGTTGTCAGTGTGTGCTGTAAACGTCCCTTACTGTCCAACTGAGAGGTGAGCAGGGTTGGAGTGTGAGGAGAAGAGACACTGAAGCTTATAAAGACACTGAGGAGAGGAGAAGAGGAGGAGGAGGAGGAGGAGGAGGAGGAAGAAGAGGAGGAGTTTACACACTCAGCACTGTTTTCATTCATAAATTAAACACATCATGCAGATTTCTAACATCATCTTGGATCATCTCTAAAATACTTTTTCATGTTGTTTACAAACCAACATGTTTTCACTTTACTAAAGAAGTTTGCTGATGTCCTGATTCCGTCATTTCTTTTGGATTCATAGTTAATAATGAAAAATGTTTAATTCTCTTTGACCTTAATTGTTGAATTTGACTTTTTCTTGTTTTCTTTTTGATGACATTGTGTTAACAGACTCTCACTAAAAGAAACACAGCATATACTATAAAACAGAAAACTATTTGAATGGTGGCTTCATGGTTTTCAAAATGACGTGTCATGAAATTTAAAGAAAAAGAGTCTGAAAACACTGAAATATGTTATGTCTTCATGTTTACTGATGATAAATAAATGGTTAGTGTTTTTTTTTTTACATCAAAGTGGTCTATCAAGAATACACTGAGGACACTGGTTGGTAGTTACAGGGGGCTTTAGTTAATGTGTCAGAGAGTGAAAAAGCAGAAGTGTTCAGTGAGGAGGTTTTTGTCACGGTGTAAATCACTGTGATACGATCTCATTGACAGAGCCGTCCCATGTGCTACAGTAATAAACTGCTGAGTCTCTCTCCTCCACAGTGCTGATGATCAAACGATAATCTGATTGTGATTGATGAGTGGATGTGAACTTTGGAGAGGAGAAACCAGAGCCATAGAAGGGAGAGCTATCACCATGATAAAAAAATATAATATACTGAGGAACTCCTCCTGGAATCTGTTTGTACCAACGAGCACCACTGTTAGTCACAGTCCCCAGGTTACAGTCCATGGTGGCTGTCTCTCCTCTCCTCAGAGTCACAACAGGAGGCTTCTGTGTCACCAGCGTCACAGCACTCACACCTGGAAACAACAAGATGACATGGAGTCAAGAGAAACACACAGACTGATGAATCCAACATGAGCTCAAAGCTGCAGTAAGTCAGCCTCCTTACATGTTAGAGCAGTGATGAGAGTGCACAGGGTCCCCAGCATGTTGTCAGTGTGTGCTGTAAACGTCCCTTACTGTCCAGCTGAGAGGTGAGCAGGGTTGGAGTGAGAGGAGAAGAGACACTGAAGCTTATAAAGACACTGAGGAGAGAAGAGGAGGAGGAGGAGGAGGAGGAAGAAGAGGAGGAGGAGGAGGAAGAGGAAGAGGAGGAGCAGGAGGAGAAGAGACACTGAAGCTTATAAAGACACTGAGGAGAGGAGAAGAGGAGGAGGAAGAGGAGGAAGAGGAGGAGGAGGAGGAGGAAGAGGAAGAGGAGGAGCAGGAGGAGAAGAGACACTGAAGCTTATAAAGACACTGAGGAGAGAAGAGGAGGAGGAGGATGAGGAGGAAGAAGAGGAGGAGGAGGAAGAGGAGGAGTTTACACACTCAGCACTGTTTTCATTCATTAATAACAGACAGGATTTATGTCTGTTTGTTCCTGTTTGTCATGTTGTTGTTTTCTTTGGAGTTCTGATGATCTTCTTTGAATCTAGTAAATAACCTGAGGGTCCAACAAAAGTTTATGTATAAAACATAAAGTCCATCTCTGTTAGTTGAGCTGATTAAAAATGTTTCATAATCTTTTTTATGAGCTGTAAATCTGTCCTGTTATTTCTGTTATTAGTTATAAAAATCAACAGAAACTCACAATGAGACACAAACATGATCTTCTTCTACATCATATTAAAGTTCCTTTAACTCTGTACACACTAATATCATATTCATGTCACATTCATTTGGAGGTGATAGTGTTTGTCATGATTTTAAAACACAAACATCACAAGATGGTTTGTTTTTCTTTTCTCTTCACTTGTGTGATTTATATAACTCCAAGTCATTGAACCTTTCTTTAAAAATATTTCACTTTTTGGCTCACTCGTAGGTGTCTTTTCTGAGATTTTGGTCAAAAATGTGCTCTTTATAAACTTTCATCTTCTCTTAAGGGACTACCATGCTTTATTTCTGTTGTCCTGATGTTTCCTGCAGATGATGGGGCTGTTCCTCCTTAACAGCATGGCCTGACTTTCAAGTTGCCAACTTGACTTGGCTCTCCTTGTCTTCTGCCAGTAAACAATGTTCCAATTTAATGTGAGCTCATGGAAAATCAAAGTACCAAAGCTCTTTGACAGGTCATGAAGTCATTTAAAATCATTTATTCATTTGTACTTTCCTTCATATCTCTACTTGTGTGAAGGATCCAGCCCCTGTCAGATGCTCTGGGAGATCTCTACAAGCAGTTCAACGCTCTAAAAGATGAAGTTTGACAGCGTGGAGGGTTTTGTGGATGATCTAAGGAGCGACAGATTCACTCTGCCTCGGGGCCGGTGCAGAGGCTTCCCCCCAGCGTTGGACTCAGGGCTCCACTGCGAGCACAGATGAGAGTTCCTGTACGGGGGATTATTAAGGGGCCGAGGAGGAGAGGGCCACAGACACCTTAGTCTTCTTGTCCAGAAATGCTGATGTATCAAAAAATTAGATGATATGATTGTATATTTTACAGAAAATGTTGGCTTATATTATTTGTACTATATGCATGGTGTATGAATATGATGGTTTTAAAGCTTTGAAATATTTATCTTTTTATACAAAGTTAATTTTAGCCACAAGGTGGCAGCATTTATCAAACCACCTGAATCTTCATCCTGCTGTTGTGTGTTGTGAGAAACATAAAGGAACATAATGGTTATAAAGCTGGTCTAGAACTTTGCTTTATTACAATATATACATTTATCACACTATGACAGGTGTTTTGGGGGAGTTTCCCCAACTTCATTCTGAACAGATTAATGAACAAATCATATGAATAAGTATATGGTGCACTATAATGAACTACACCTCTCACTGTTATTTAAGGTAAAGCACCACATGTGGGCAACCAGTGGGAATCATTTGATCTTAAGAGTGTAAAGAATGTTAAAAATCACAGTCCAACATGTGAACAGGACAACATGGGAGTCAAACCAGCAATGCTGGAAAACAAAATCCAATTTATCAATAATTCTATTCTCATAGTTCTACTTATTTATAGGTTCAATTTCAAAATTGATTAAGGAAAATAAAAGATTTAAGGAAACCCTGTTTCTGCCATTTCCCTTTTCTTGTTCCAGCCAGTCTGTCACGTATGAAAAACAAGGAACTGGAACCCAATTGCAGAAAACAAAAAACAATATTTATTAACAAAAGATCAAACTCCCAAAACCAAAAACCAAAAACGTACTTTCTTAACAAAAAAATCTAAATGAAGAAAATAAGCCACGTAGACATCTGGTACACTGATAAGGGGAAAATCTGACATTGAAGTGACAACAAGAAGGAAGGAAAACTGAGACTAAATACACAGGGGTAATCAAACACAGGTGAGACAAAGCACACAGGTGAAGACAATGAGGGCAATCAGCACTAGAGGGAAACACACAGGCCATTTTTCAAACCAACCCCTACACACTCCCCCTCCGTGACGGAGTGCACTCTGTTAGAAGTCACACTCTCAGCTGAATGAAGTCCCCTTCATCAAGGTGTAGGGTAGAAATACAGCGGCAAGCTTTGGGACAAACTTCCCTCTCTCACACGGAAACAGGAACTGTGTGTTACCATGTTTACTCAGTGGTATCTTGCGGAAACGGCTTTTTTTTTGTAGCTAATGCATTCTGTCAAAATATTTATGTAGCCTAGATTGTTCTTTAGTTATAACTTTAGTTATATTAGTGTAGACTTATAACAAAACTATTAGATTGAGCCTACATTGTTTATTGTAATTTATAATTTAAGTTAATTTATTGTAATTTTTAGATCAGGGTGTCCTAAATTAATGCAAAGACAAGGATAATATTGTTGAACATCAGAGCAGCAAAAAGTGTATTTTTTGAATCCGGATGACCACCAGAGGCGGTGCTTTAAGCACTGAATGACACCATATCGCGCATGCGCAGGTCGAGTACCTATACCAACAAAGTCACATGTGACCCCTGATGACCCCGACAGGTCTATATCTTCCGGTGTCATCAGAGGATCTGTTCCTTCAGAATCTTCTCGCGAGATACGATGATTCCATGAGTGAGAGAATGAGACACGAGTGACCCGAAGCTCTGGCGGTCATCCAGGATTCATTCACCGTAGTTACATAAGTAAATTTCGTTCTATTTCAGCCTTCCTGACCACCAGAGGCGGTGCTTTAAGCACTGGATGACTCATACCAACATAGTCATGAGGAATCCCCACATACCAACCTCATTGCATTGAAGCTGATGAATCTTGTAACAGGACCACACCCAGTGGATGGGGGTCAGGGATGTTCACTCTGTAGAACCTCGTGAAGGTGCTCGGCGATGCCTAAGAGGCCGCGGCACAAATGTCCTCCAGCGGCACCCCTCTCAGGGCAATGGCCGACCGGCTGCCTGATATGCCCGATTGATCACATCCACAATCCAGTGGGACAACCACTGCTTCGAGAGAGCACAGCCTCTCTTAGGACCACCATGACACACAAATAACTGGTCTGATCTTCGCATACCGGCAGTACAGTTGAGATATGCTCGTAAGGCCCGCACTGGGCAGAGCAGCGCTGACCTGTTGTCATCTTCCCCTGGTGGGGGGTTGAACCGTGCCAGCAGTATCGGCTGATCAAGTTTTGATCTTGAAAGAACCTGAGGTAGAAACGTGGCCCTCGGCCACAAGGTGACCCCTGAGTCATCTGGACTCCACCTCAGACACGTAGGATCAACAGACTAAGCATGGAGATCACCCACTCACTTTGCTGTGGTAATGGCAAGGAGGAAAGCAGTCTTTGCTGATAACCAATGCAGATCTGCCTCCGCAAGGGGCTCGAAGGGAGGCAAACACAGATTGTCAAGCACAAGGTGCAGGTCCCAAGCCGGAGCTCTCTGGGCTTGTGGTGGACGAAGCCTCATAGCCCCCCTCAAAAAGAGGGAAACCAACCTGTGGCACCCAACAGTGTTGTTGTCTACCCGAACATGTCGAGAGGAAATGGCAGCTACATAAACCCTCAGGGTAGAGAGGGAGCAGCCAGCATCTAAGAGTGACTGCAAGAACTCCAGGATTGACGGCACAGAGCAGTGCTCAGGGTCAAAATTCCTGCCCGATCACCAGGCCGAGAACTGCTGCCACCTGTTCTCGTATTGAATGCGAGTGGATCGCGCCCTGGTGTTCAACACAGTCCTGCGAACAGAGATCGAGCAATCTCTCAGCAGTGAATCGGGCCCTGCAGAGGCCACACCCACAACTGAAGGCGACCGGGGTCGGGGTGCCAGATCTGACCCCCCATCTGTGACAGGAGGTCCATCCTGTCTGGGAGGCGCCGTGGTTGGCTGTGACAAAGTCTGCACAGTAGGGGAAACCACGTTCTCTCCGGCCAAAAGGGGGCCACCAGGAGCAGCCTGTGGCCCTCCTGGAGAACCCTCTGAAGCACCGTCTGTATCAACGGAAGCGGGGGGAAAGCATAGAGGGGACCCCCTGGCCAGTCGTGAGCCAGGGCGTCCTGACCTAGAGGGCTGTTTACCTCTATTCGGGAGAACCAGAGGGGGCACTGAGTTGTTGCATCTGAAGCAAAGAGGTCCACTGTTGACCTACCGAAGTGGTCCCAGATGCTGAGCACCACCTCCGTATGTAAACTCCACTCCCCCGGAGAAGGCTTGCCCCGAGACAGAAAATCTGCCACCTGGTTTCATTCTCCGGGTAGGTACACTGCCCTCAGACTGGCCAGATGGGGGGCTGCCCAATTCAACAGGTCCCATCCAGCTGATAAGAGTTCACACTGAGCTCAGATATTTAGTTTTTGTTTTAGTTTTGGTTGAAGTTTGAGCTTCAGCTCTTGCTCGCTTCTCTTCGGACTTCCGTCCGAATCCCTTCTTTTAAGTTTGTGCCGTAGAGACGACTCTGCCAAACTTTTATTTTCATGCACAATTTTTGGAAACATCAATTCTTTCTGGCTCAAGCAAGGCTTTTGAACTTTCTTCTCTAAAGTCTTTGCGCTTCAATTTTGAACGCCAATTCCTTAGTTTGGATTCATTGAGATGGCCATCCGGTTAATCTGAATTGGAAATCGACGAATCAAAAGACTCTTTTTTCCTGTTGGATCCTCTTCTGAGAAGACTGTTGAACTGACGTACAATCTCCATCCCAGCTGCATACTCCGACCAAGTTGTTAAGGCATCTAATCTGGCCCGTGGACCTCTCTGGGCCTGAAATGAACCGCTTGCCAGAGACTGAAACGCGGGACCAGCCGGTGGAGTTCAATTGAACACATCTCACAGTAAGACTGCTGGTGGCAAGGGGTGTTGGAAGATTAAGTCGTGAGTCGTGTCTATTCAGAGCCCTCCTTTAAATCAAAATAGAATCCCAAAATTCCTTTATCAACCTTTTCTTTTTGACCATTTTCTGATCAAGTCATTCAAACAATACCGCGTCTTATCTCATTACTAAATATATAATGTCACCATACATTATAATTGCCTTATCCCGATCATAATAATCATATTCTTTATCTGTTTCATCTATACCTCATTGTTTACCCCTTTTTATATGAAATTTTACACATAAAATTCAGGACTTTGTCTGTGTGTTTTCTTGTTTAACATTTCCAGAACTTCCTTCTTTTAAGATATGAAACTGACTGATTAATTAATTAACTTGTACCATTAAAGTAATTTTCTTCCTTTAACAGGAAGTGGTGCCCCCCCTTTTAAATCCAAGGTTAAATAAAGACATAACATCTTAATAACTTAATTACGCTACAAACCTGTTGAGACCCCACAGATCTAAAATAGAGCGAAGTCCACCGTCCTTCTTTGTGACAAGGAAATACGTTGAGTAGTATCCCCCTGGCTGAGCCACGGGGTCTACCGGCTCGATGGCATCCTTGACCAAGAGGGTAGAGAGCTCTTGGTCGAGAGCAAGGGCTTTTGACGGGTTGCCTATGATGGTCATCTTGACCCGGCCATTGGCTGGGGGCCGGCATCGGAACTGCAGTCTGTATCCCTGGGCTAGAGTGCAAACCACCCAAGCATCTGGTGTTGAAGCAGCCCAGTAGCTGAGCTGCTTCTGGGAAAAACAGTCGGCCCCAAGGCCTTAGGACCTGGCGATTTGAATCCCAGGTCCGAGGCTGCCTGGAGGGCAGGCGATCGGGGACCCGAAAGTCCTGGGCTGAATGACGGCCAGGATGCTGTGCTGGGCGCTGAGGCTGCTGGTGACCACTGGCACCAGCTGGAGACTGAAACCGCCGCTGAGAAGGGGCCATAGTACTCCTAGGCCTAACATGGGGAGGCAAGCTCCTGCTGAGACCAGAGAGCTGCTGCCTGGTCTGTCTAGCCTGAATAGACCGTTCAAGAGCCTCTAGAGCTGCATTGAGGTCGGGGACACAGCGCATCCCGCCTAAGGGCCTCATCGGGAGAAACAATAAGAGCCGCAATGACTGGCATGTGGCCCAACCCGAACTTGGCCACATCCTGCATAGCTGCAAGAGCCCGACCATCTGAGGTAGCGTGGGACTCTCTCAGGTACTCCTCCCAGGGCGGCACCGTGAAGGTAGCTGGGGCTGTACTGCGCCTAAAAAAGGCACTCACCGGGGGCAGCTCTGGCTGAGGAGGGTCCAGCTGCAGACGAGCCAGGGCCCTATGAATGAGGGCCCCCATGGAGTCATCCACCGAGCACCGTCCGGAGCTGAGGGCAGAAGAACGGGAGCCAGCCACTGAGGCCTGAGAAGCCCCCTCTTGAGAGGGTGCATCCCCTCCATACTCTCCAAACTCTGTGGCAGATGCTGCCATTGAGAGGATGTCCTCCTCAATAACTGTAGGAGGAGCATGCGGGACCACACTGACCCTACTCGCCTCAGTCTGCCTTGTGAAAAAGGCAGCCTTCATCTGATCTAGCTCTGCCGTAAGCTGGTCCACCCTGGAAGCGTGCTTGGACTGCTTCCAGTTAGAGGCGCCCACAGTCTCAGCAGCTCTACGCTTCAACCAGCCAGGAGGGATCGTAACCGGCCCCTGAGCCAGAGTCAGCTGAGGAGGAGACAAATAAACTGGCGAGCTCACCCCCCCAGAAGTTCCTCCACCTCAGACAGTTGAGCAGCGCTCATGGTCCGAGGCATGTAGCTGCAGTTCATGCAGGGATCCTCAGACAGATCGTGATTGCCCAACATAGCCAGCACTGACTGAGGACACAACAACAAGCTGGGAACGGGGAAGAGTAAACACAGCCTCCCCAACAAGGTGATCTGATGAACAGCCAACCAAACAGGACGCACCCATGAAGGGAGAGGGAGCGAACACACTGCCTTCACCGACAAAAGGTATATGACAGAATAAACAGGGAGAAACACAGTGGCCACCACTAGTTGTCTATAAGCGGAAGCACTTCAACCAAACGACAACGAGGCAAAACTTAATGGGGGGTAGGAGCGCAAACGCCGCCTCCACGCCGCAAAAAAAAGGGCAGGCACCAACAACAGGTGCTGCCGGTACTAACAGTTAACACAAGCAAAAACGTGATCCTTAAACAATAAGTGCTGTCAACAAAACAACACAAGCGCAACCGAGTTGCTGCCACACGCCGTTAGCGGTTAGCTCCGTCGGACACAACGTTGCTAACCGTAACAAACAGAAACTAAAGTACGCTGGATGTGGCGAAAACACACAAACTTCAGCAACAACAAAAAACTGTGATACTCACAATTATGTTGGCGACAAACCTTAGGGATCACTATCCAAGGAAAAAACGCCGAAAGGCCAAGCTCGTCACAGCCCTTGGAGGGCGACTGAAGCACCGCAACTCCGACAGGGCTACAAGCGACAAGCTAAAGTGCTACCGACCACCTGCGAGCGAGAAGATGTAAAGGAACAGATCCTCTGATGATGACACCGGAAGATATAGACCTGTCGGGGTCATCAGGGGTCACATGAGACTTTATTGGTATAGCTACTCGACCTGCGCATGCTCGATATGGTATCATTCAGTGCTTAAAGCACCGCCTCTGGCGGTCAGGAAGGATTATAATTTAACAATACTAGTACAGAGAAACACAAGGATAAGAAATTACAAAATAAAAACACCAAAGACTAAACTAGGAAACATTAAGATAACACACAAGGGAAACAAGCAACACCAGAAGAATGAGAACTAAAGCAAAAAAAATAAATCTAAACTCTGAAATACACAAAATACAAAACTAAACCAGACCAAATCATGACACAGTCAGAATAAAACAAAACACTTTGGTTCATGTGGAAAACAATTTATACAATATTCTCAGTTTGATCTTATTCAGGACATGATAAAGTCCGTGGACTGAGCACTGACATGTAATTAATAACAGGTCACTAAGCATACTGATTGGTTGATTAAATGTAAGTGGGTAGCTGGTAGTAACAATGCCATGGCATTAAAACCAACGTTTTAACACATTGTCAAAACAAAGATTTATACACACACATTGAAGACAAAAGTAAAGAGACTCTGCATATTAAATGAAAAGGAATGAAACTGCCACTCTCTGTTTATTATAAATTAGAAGAAGTAGATAGACTAAAGGTGAACATACTTAAACCAGGATTATAAACACACACACACACACACACACACACACACACACGCACAAACATGAACCTCTCGACATGCACTGATGGAGAGATACCAGAGTGAAGTGTTTGAACAAAAGCACAACTGAGCAGTTTTTGGGGTCCAGTGCCTTTTTGGTCGAGGAAAGTAAAACAACCAAACTCTATTCCTTTGATCCAACGGGGACTTGAACCGGGCCAACCCTCAAGTTACTAGCCCATATATTATTTTTTTCCTTTAACTTTTCCCACGTCATCCTCAGCACACACTGTCTTTATGTGGTCAATCTGCACAACTTCATGACAATCCCTATGGGGAAATAAACACAACACCAACGTCCTGTACAAGAAGGGCCAATGTCGACTTCACCTGCTGAGACGACTGAGGTCCTTTGGAGTGTGCAGGACTCTGCTACGGACTTTTTATGACACTGTGGTGGCGTCTGCACTTTTCTATGCAGTGGTCTGCTGGGGAGGAGGGAGCACAGAGAGAGACAGGAAGAGACTGAACAGACTGGTCAGGAGGGCCAGTTCTGTCTTGGACTGTCCTCTGGACTCTGTAGAGGAGGTGGGTGAGAGGAGGATGCTAGTGAAGCTGACATCCATCATGGACAACCCCTCTCACCCCCTACATGACACTGTGGGGGCCCTGAGCAGCTCCTTCAGCAGCAGACTCAGACACCCACCCTGCAAGACAGAGCGCTACCGCAGGTCGTTCATCCCATCTGCAGTCAGACTGTTTAATCAGACTCTTTAACAACATCACCACCTCATGCTACACACTGTGTGTGTTTTTTTCAGAACAAAACCCTTTTCCTGTGTAGTTACTGTGTAATTATACATTATTGTATTTTTTTATTTAACTGAATGTAAATATGTTTGATTTGATTTTAACTTCTATTTTTATTTTTAATAATTCTATTCCTGTCCCCTGTTTTCTGGAGCTGCTGTAATGCACAAATTTCCCCCACGGGGATCAATAAAGTTTATCTTTATCTTTATAGCCTACAGTACACTAGAGGGCAGCACTTGATTAATAATAGGAGGACAGAGTGAGCAGTGGATTATTCTTATAGACACAAACACACACACACACACACACACACACACACACACACACACACACACACACACACACACACACACACACACACACACACACACACACACACACACACACACACACACGATTTGCAAGTCTTGACTTCAGCAGAAGTGAGTATTCATTCTGTAACGTCTCCCTCTCTCATCTACAGGATGCACCTGCAAGCCTCGTGTCCTCATTCGACCTCATGTAAATTAGGGGTTGAGGACCTTTCTGTTACTTTATGCTTGACTGGAAACATGCTGATGTTTTAATGAATAATAATTCAAAAGTTTGGGTTTTTAATATTGTACATATTTACAGGCCGCATGTTAACATGTCACAAGTGATTCAGAGATATATTGGCAAACTACCTTTAAATATAGAACATATACATTTATAAGAGACAATACAGATTCACTCTCATTGTAAACTTTGCAGTAATACACTGTATATATTTGAGTTTTCTAGTGAGGCAGAAAAAAAAACAGTTAGATTGAATCAAAGCTCCTCCTCCTGTCACTCACTCTCAGTCTCTGTGCTGTATTAAATGGCTCCTCCAGCACCTCCTCTCCTCATCCTCCAAAGCCTCTAATCTGTCAGCAGTGAGCTCACTTTTCAAGTTCCAAGGCCATTCTCAGCACACACTGACAACATGCTGGGGACCCTGTGCACTCTCATCACTGCTCTAACATGTAAGGAGGCTGACTTACTGCAGCTTTGAGCTCAAAGCTTTGAGCTGAACTCCTCCTCCTCCTCCTCCTCCTCCTCCTCCTCTTCCTCCTCCTCCTCTTCCTCCTCCTCCTCCTCCTCCTCCTCTTCTCTCCTCAGTGTCTTTATAAGCTTCAGTGTCTCTTCTCCTCACACTCCAACCCTGCTCACCTCTCAGTTGGACAGTAAGGGACGTTTACAGCACACACTGACAACATGCTGGGGACCCTGTGCACTCTCATCACTGCTCTAACATGTAAGAGATTCTTCTCAGTCCTTTCACACACCATCATTTCACACACAAACCTTTCACTCATGTCTTTTTCTCTGTGTGTGTGTTACAGATGTTGATGCAGTGATAGTGCTGACCCAGACGCCTGCTGTCCACACAGTTTCTACAGGACAACAAGTTGATCTTCAATGTAACATCCAGAGAGCTGATGGATATTCTGTCAGGTGGTACAAACAGGTTCCTGGTGAAGCTCCTCAGTATGTTCTGAGATTTTACCACTCTCACAGCTCACCTAGCTTTGGATCAGGATTCTCCTCAGACAGATTCAACTCTAAATCTTCATCAGACATAGATTATCAGTTCATCATAAAGAGAGCAGAGACAGGAGACTCTGCTCAGTATTTCTGTCAGACATGGGATAACTCTGCTAAGGAGAACGTATCACAGTGATTTACACTGTGACAAAAACCTCCTCACTAACTACTTCTGCTTTTTGACTCTCTCTCACACTGAATAATGCTCGCTGTAAATACACTACACACAACGTATCATTACTGTCAAACAGTGTCCTCAATATATTCTAAAAATACCATTTAGATGGAAAAAAAACTAACAAATGTGTCTCATTAACAAACATAAAGAAATCACAAATGTCAGTATTTGTTTCATGCTGTTTTTTAAATTTGCAACATACAGCAATTTGTGACAAAAAAAGTGAAAAACAAGGACGAGCAAAGAGATGAATTCTTTACCTCTGGAAACATAAAAAAAAAGAGCAGCTGGCATTTAGAATATAAAGCACACAAGGAAATAAGAAAGAAAAAAAAACATTCATATGATTGTTTTCTTTAAATTCATCAAGTTAATCAAAATAATTTGAACTGTAACGACTACAAAATGAATGACCATGAGGCTGTTTAAAGCTCAGAGAAGAGATTTCACATTGTTTGATTAGACTGATGAAATCCTGATTCTGTTTGATTCATCCTTCAGCCTCAGGCCAAATGTTTGTCTGGAAACAGAAAAGTGTGTCAAAGTTCACTTTAGAAAGAGAAGAAGAAGAAGAGACAAACTTCATGATGTTGGAAACATGTCACAGAATCACAGGAATGATGTGTTTACAATCTCAAGAGTCAATATAATAACAGAAGATGATTTCTTAGAGAGAGAACATTTGATGAGAAGTGTGACGAAAGTGAGATAACCTGAGAAATGTTCAATCAGAAACATTCTTTATACTCAACCTGTTTACTGTACAAACTCAAATATACAAGTGTGAGAACACATTACACTTCAAATCATGTAGACTTTATTTCTTCATTAGATCATGAACACTGATCTCAAAGACATGAGGAGGCATCTAAAGACAACAGGAACAACAACATGACAAACAGGAACAAACAGAAATAAACCATGTCTGTTATTAATGAATGAAAACAGTGCTGAGTGTGAAAACTCCTCCTCCTCCTCCTCTTCTCCTCCTCTTCCTCCTCCTCCGCCTCTTCTCCTCCTCTTCCTCCTCCTCTTCTCCTCCTCCTCTTCTCCTCTCCTCAGTGTCTTTATAAGCTTCAGTGTCTCTTCCTCCTCCTCCTTCTCCCCCTCCTCCTCCTCTTCCTCCTCCTCTTCCTCCTCTTCCTCCTCCTCCTCTTCCTCTTCCTCCTCCTCCTCCTCCTCTTCCTCCTCCTCCTCTTCCTCTTCCTCCTCCTCCTCCTCCTCCTCCTCCTCCTCTTCTACTCTCCTCAGTGTCTTTATAAGCTTCAGTGTCTCTTCTCCTCTCACTCCAACCCTGCTCACCTCTCAGCTGGACAGTAAGGGACGTTTACAGCACACACTGACAACATGCTGGGGACCCTGTGCACTCTCATCACTGCTCTAACATGTAAGGAGGCTGACTTACTGCAGCTTTGAGCTCATGTTGGATTCATCAGTCTGTGTGTTTCTCTTGACTCCATGTCATCTTGTTGTTTCCAGGTGTGAGTGCTGTGACGCTGGTGACACAGAAGCCTCCTGTTGTGACTCTGAGGAGAGGAGAGACAGCCACCATGGACTGTAACCTGGGGACTGTGACTAACAGTGCTGCTCGTTGGTACAAACAGATTCCAGGAGGAGTTCCTCAGTTTATTCTGAGCAACTATCACAGCTGGAGCTCTCCAAGCTATGGCTCTGGTTTCTCCTCTCCAAAGTTCACATACACTCATCAGTCACAATCAGATTATCGTTTGATCATCAGCACTGTGGAGGAGAGAGACTCAGCAGTTTATTACTGTCAGACATGGGACAGCTCTGTCAGTGAGATCGTATCACAGTGATTTACACCGTGACAAAAACCTCCTCACTGAACACTTCTGCTTTTTGACTCTCTTTCACGTCTAACGCTCCTTGTAACTGCTCTACTCAAGAATTTGTAATGACATCCAACAAGTGTCCTAAATGTATTCTTAAAGGACAGAAACCTCATCTCATTTATTACTACACATAAGAAGAAAAAACTTTAGTCAGTGTCTATGTTCATCTTTTCTTCATGTTGATATAAACAGTTGGACTGAGCTCAGTGCAGAAATACCCCACTGATTGATAAATAAAGAGAAACACACAGATTCATTCTTTATCTCTGGAAACATTGAAAACCAAGAGGAGCTTGTATTTAGAATATAAATCACACAAGTGAAGAGAAAAGAAAAACAAACCATCTTGTGATGTTTGTGTTTTAAAATCATGACAAACACTATCACCTCCAAATGAATGTGACATGAATATGATATTAGTGTGTACAGAGTTAAAGGAACTTTAATACGATGTAGAAGAAGATCATGTTTGTGTCTCATTATGAGTTTCTGTTGATTTTTATAACTAATAACAGAAATAACAGGACAGATTTACAGCTCATAAAAAAGATGAAACATTTTTAATCAGCTCAACTAACAGAGATGGACTTTATGTTTTATACATAAACTTTTGTTGGACCCTCAGGTTATTTACTAGATTCAAAGAAGATCATCAGAACTCCAAAGAAAACAACAACATGACAAACAGGAACAAACAGACATAAATCCTGTCTGTTATTAATGAATGAAAACAGTGCTGAGTGTGTAAACTCCTCCTCCTCCTCCTCTTCCTCCTCCTCCTCTTCCTCCTCCTCCTCCTCTTCCTCCTCCTCTTCTCCTCTCCTCAGTGTCTTTATAAGCTTCAGTGTCTCTTCTCCTCACACTCCAACCCTGCTCACCTCTCAGCTGGACAGTAAGGGACGTTTACAGCACACACTGACAACATGCTGGGGACCCTGTGCACTCTCATCACTGCTCTAACATGTAAGAGATTCTTCTCAGTCCTTTCACACACCATCATTTCACACACAAACCTTTCACTCATGTCTTTTTCTCTGTGTGTGTGTTACAGATGTTGATGCAGTGATAGTGCTGACCCAGACGCCTGCTGTCCACACAGTTTCTACAGGACAACAAGTTGATCTTCAATGTAACATCCAGAGAGATGATGGATATTCTGTCAGGTGGTACAAACAGGTTCCTGGTGAAGCTCCTCAGTATGTTCTGAGATTTTACCACTCTCACAGCTCACCTAGCTTTGGATCAGGATTCTCCTCAGACAGATTCAACTCTAAATCTTCATCAAACATAGATTATCAGTTCATCATAAAGAGAGCAGAGACAGGAGACTCTGCTCAGTATTTCTGTCAGACATGGGATCACTCTGCTAAGGAGTACGTATCACAGTGATTTACACTGTGACAAAAACCTCCTCACTAACTACTTCTGCTTTTTGACTCTCTTTCACACTGAATAATGCTTGCTGTAAATACACTACACACAACGTATCATTACTGTCAAACAGTGTCCTCAATATATTCTAAAAATACCATTTAGATGGAAAAAAACTAACAAATGTGTCTCATTAACAAACATAAAGAAATCACAAATGTCAGTATTTGTTTCATGCTCTTTTTTAAATTTGCAACATACAGCAATTTGTGACAAAAAAAAGTGAAGAACAAGGACGAGCAAAGAGATTGTCACTGCACTTAACTTTGACCACAATGAAGCCACAAAAGAAATTCAACACTATTAATATTACAATGCCTACATTTCAATACACTATTATTAATCTTTTTAATTAATTTTTTCAATGTTGGTTAAATATTCTCTGGTAAAAGAATTATCATGTTGTGTCTCCTGTTCTTTGAGTCAGCTCTTACTTGTCTCACACGTTCATCAACAGGTCCAGAACTGATGCAAAAACACAACATGTCTACATTCCCTGAGCAGATAGATTCAAAGGAACGCTTGCTGTGTTTTTCTGAACTTCTCAAATGTGCTTCTCTTATCTGACAAACAAACTGTCTGTAACCTTGTCTGCCACCCCCCCCCCCCCCCCCCCCCCCACCAGCTGACCTCACAGAGAAGATCTACATGAAACAGAAACACAAAGAAAAGAGTTTCAGTTGCATGATATGCCTTGATTAAAATGTAATACCATTTAGTGATCTTAGATTGAGCCTGAGCAGACTGATGAAGAGAACCAAACACCTTCTGAACATGTTGTTTTAAAGAGGTGTCATCTCTTCCTTTTACCCGTCCTGTCTGCTGTCTTATAAGATCAGGGGGAGTTTCAGTCCATCAACCTGACTGGAGTTTGTCCAGTATATTTATTTGAAAAAAATATACTTCACATCCAGCTTACTGCTCAGTATAGACTGCAGCTTGTTGCATGTTGCACAGAGTCTAGACATCTACCAGTTCTCCTGACACAGGGTCTGTGTGAGTCAGGCTGGGACCACAGGATCACATACCAGGTTTCATTTGAAGTGTTATAGTAGAGGAGATCTGGAGCAGCAGACAGTTTGCTTTTTTTTGACCACCTTCACATGTGCTGCAGTCTTCAGTCACTGTCTGTCCAAAGAGAGGAATTGTGATACTGACATGTTCTCTCTGTATGTTCTGTCTAATTCACAGGCATACAATCACTGGGTTAGTGACAGTGTTTCACATTGATTAGGAAACAATTGATTTAATACACACAAACACACACACATTCTCACCTTGTCATTGTGTGTGTTTGTGTGTTCTTTACTATGGTGTTGTATTTTCTGTAGCAGCAGTCTCTTCGTTATGTCTTGTGTTCATGCAGAGAAGATTTTACACTTCACAGAATATGAGACACCAACACATGTAGAAAGTAAGTCGATAAACCACCTTTACAAGAATTTATTTATACATTTCTCTTGTTTGATTTGTTGTGTTTAAGAAAAGTAACCCTTTTTTGTACTCAACATACCATTTTATGAAAATGCACTTTACCTTTATCCATGAAGACAGATGGAAACTACTGGCAATGTAGAGTCACCAATTGACCTAACGAGCATGTCTGGACTGTGGGAGGAATCCAGAGTACCTGGAGAGAGCCCACACATGCACGGGAGAGATCTCCAAACAGAGAGGCCCTGTCCAACATACAATTCAGACTTGAAAAGCTTCTGTTTCTAGGTTGTGAATTTCACAGCAACAAAATTGATTCATTATCAACGAGCACCTCTTCATAGAACTCTATTCACATTTACATCGTGTTATAAAGGTTTCTTTTTGGTACAATCATGAAGAAACTTGAACAAAACAAGAAAGGATACTAAACAAAGTGTTCTTCAGGGTGAAAAGAGTTTGATAAAAGTCCATCAGTGTTGTTGTAATGTGAGCAGACTGATGAAAGAATGACATGTTGACAGTGAAAGTTGGTCTCAACAGGATGTTTCAGTTCCACTCCCCTCATTAGTGAGAGTCAGGAGGTTTTTGTACAGCCATGTATACAAACTGAATCACTGTGGTATTCGGACAAGGCACCAAGCTGATTGTGACGAGTAAGTACTTTGAAACTCATCATGAAATCAGAGAGATTTGATCATTCTTATTCAAACTGATCAGTAATCATCATTTGTTATTTAACTCATTGTTCAGATAGATTTGTGTGTCAACAACAGACATTTATATTTAGTTCTCTTTCTGACACCAGACTATGTCTTGGAATGAAACGGAAAGCTTTCAAAAAGGTTTCAACATTTGTATGAAATAGTTTCTGTCAATTCTGAAGTATGTTGATGTTTGAGGAATGTTGAACAGTTAAGATCAAATTACAAAATGTGACAATTCATGTCCAAATATAAACGGCATGTTTGATCCTTTCTAAACCTTTGTTGAATCATCTCTAAAATGTTTCTTACAATGTGATATGAAGAATTCAAACTTCTAAACTTCTCATGTTTCAAATGTTTAAAGTTTTTGATGAGTTAGTTTTTTAAATGAAAAACATGCTCTGGATTATTTCCTCATTTCTAAGTGTTAGATAGTTGGTTAGAAAAAAGAATTGAATTGTTATTTCAGGACAGTTGTTTCATATTTCACAAAGTGTCTTTATGATATTGTTACTGTCATAAAAAATGAGTTGATGGTCTCTGTCATACTTTGTATTGAATGACTTCACTTGTACTCATGTGTTCAATGTCCTGTGTGTGTGTGTGTGTGTGTGTGTGTGTGTGTGTGTGTGTGTGTGTGTGTGTGTGTGTTTCAGGCTCCAGCCTCTCTCCTCCTGTCCTCACAGTCTTCCCTCCGTCCAGTGCTGAGCTCCAGTCCAACAAAGCCTCTCTGGTCTGTCTGTCCACTCAGTCTGTGCCTTTTGCAGATGTGAGCTGGTCTGCTGCTGGGAGTCCAGTGAGCAGTGGGATCTCTACCAGCACGGCCGTTCAGCAACCAGACCAGACTTTCCAAATCAGCAGCTATCTGTCCATCCAGACGTCAGACTGGAACATGGACAAGGTCTACACATGTCGAGTGTCTTTGGGCTCCCAGACTTCAGAGAAAACCATCAACAAGTCCCACTGTTCCACTGAAGACCAGTAGAGGAGCAGAGGGACCATTTCTAATCTGCTTCTTGACTCTTTGTGCTGTTTGCTCATTACAAGGTTCACATCTTACAGTATATGTCTGCATGCTTGTAATACATGTTGTGACCTCTAGGTGGAGGTGATGGATCAGCTTTGCAACTTGCTACAAATTCATTAATTATGCAATATAAAATGTGATTAATGAAGAATTTTCTTTAATTGAACTCATGAATAAAAATAACAAAAAAAAAATGATTGAACTGTTTATTTCCTCATTACTGATGTTTGTCTTACCAACAGGTTATTAATCAACACAAAAACATTTTCATTGATTCAGTCTACTTTAAATAAAAAAACAGTATTTGAAGATTCTTCTATTTTAAATAGGTCAACCTGTGCCTCAACAAAGAGCTTTTTCAGTTTATTGTATATTTGCCTAGTTTTAGTTTCTTGCATAGGAAGTGTTATTAGAATAATCAGATAAAATGAACAAATGAAACTGAGATTTCATCCTCCATCAGTGAAGCATCACCTCTCTGCTCCTCCCTCTCCTCCTCCTCAGGATGCACCTGCAGGCCTCCTCTTCTTATTCATAGCTGCATGCAAATGAAGAGGTCAAAGGTCAGCTCACTGTAAAACTGTCTCTGACCTGAAACACACTGATGTTTCATTTGTGATCAATTGGTTAATCAGACAAATACCTTAACAATGTCCTTAAATGTAGAAACTTGTAGGATCAGTTAAAATGTAAAAAAAATAATAATAATTTTGATCATCTTTACATATTTAAATCCTTTAAGGGTTTAGTTTTGAGTAGCTGCACCATACTGATGCTGATTATAAGGCACCATAAGGCTGTGTATATTTAATCATAGCTTAATCTTTTTTGCAGGACCTGCCTTGAAGTAGATTCTGACAAATGAAATCCAGAAACATAGATACTTGTGCACGGAGAATTGTTTTATTTTAAAGGGTTAAAAAAATGCACAGACAAACAGTAAGTGGATGACAAGTACTTCAATACATCACATTCTGTCATCACTTACAGATTGGTTTTCTTAAACATAACATATGGAAGAAAAAAACTCTAAGGCTTGACTTCAACCACAAGGGGGAGACAACTCTTGATGCATTTATGTGTGCATGTTTGAAAAGAGTCAGTTAAAGTGCAGTCAATTATCTTAAGATTCATATTTGATTGATTTAGAGGTTTTTGTATCAGCTATAAGTTTATACAAAAGACAAAGACAAAGCGTCTTGTGCACTGCAGGGGTTAAATAAACCAGAAATGTATTTCACCAGTGTGACATTTTGATCACGACTATACTCCTCATCAGACGGTCTGATTTGTCTTCAGTGATTTTTTTGGGTCGACTCTGCAACTGCCCTATTTATTTGGATGTGTGTATTTTCCTGATTGCTTTGAGTATATACATACAAACATTTTACCTAAGACAAAATAAACTCAACAGATTTGTATCTAATTAAGAATGCTTTTATTTCAAATAATCCATGTACAATAAAGCAAAGCTGTGTTCACACCAACAGTTATGTATGAAACAATGCTGATCAATCTATTCATCGTCTTTGTTCAAATTCTTCTCTGAGGTGTGGGAGCCCAGAGGAACTTAACACTTGAGAAGGTTTAATGGACAGATAGACACAACATGTATTACAAGCATGCAGACATATACTGTAAGATGTGAACCTTGTAATGAGCAAACAGCACAAAGAGTCAAGAAGCAGATTAGAAATGGTCCCTCTGCTCCTCTACTGGTCTTCAGTGGAACAGTGGGACTTGTTGATGGTTTTCTCTGAAGTCTGGGAGCCCAAAGACACTCGACATGTGTAGACCTTGTCCATGTTCCAGTCTGACGTCTGGATGGACAGATAGCTGCTGATTTGGAAAGTCTGGTCTGGTTGCTGAACGGCCGTGCTGGTAGAGATCCCACTGCTCACTGGACTCCCAGCAGCAGACCAGCTCACATCTGCAAAAGGCACAGACTGAGTGGACAGACAGACCAGAGAGGCTTTGTTGGACTGGAGCTCAGCACTGGACGGAGGGAAGACTGTGAGGACAGGAGGAGAGAGGCTGGAGCCTGAACACACACACACACACACACACACACACACACACACACAGGACATTGAACACATGAGTACAAGTGAAGTCATTCAATACAAAGTATGACAGAGATCATCAACTCATTAGTTTTGTTCACAGTTTGACAAACAGGCTGCAGTAAAGAATGTTGCCATGTAAAAACATCATGAAATGATTATCAAAATGATGAGTCATTCATCAATCAGGATCATTTTTTATGACAGTAACAATATCATAAAGACACTTTGTGAAATATGAAACAACTGTCCTGAAATAACAATTCAATTCTTTTTTCTAACCAACTATCTAACACTTAGAAATGAGGAAATAATCCAGAGCATGTTTTTCATTTAAAAAACTAACTCATCAAAAACTTTAAACATTTGAAACACGAGAAGTTTAGAAGTTTGAATTCTTCATATCACATTGTAAGAAACATTTTAGAGATGATTCAACAAAGGTTTAGAAAGGATCAAACATGCCGTTTATATTTGGACATGAATTGTCACGTTTTGTAATTTGATCTTAACTGTTCAACATTCCTCAAACATCAACATACTTCAGAATTGACAGAAACTATTTCATACAAATGTTGAAACCTTTTTGAAAGCTTTCCGTTTCATTCCAAGACATAGTCTGGTGTCAGAAAGAGAACTAAATATAAATGTCTGTTGTTGACACACAAATCTATCTGAACAATGAGTTAAATAACAAATGATGATTACTGATCAGTTTGAATAAGAATGATCAAATCTCTCTGATTTCATGATGAGTTTCAAAGTACTTACTCGTCACAATCAGCTTGGTGCCTTGTCCGAATACCACAGTGATTCAGTTTGTATACATGGCTGTACAAAAACCTCCTGACTCTCACTAATGAGGGGAGTGGAACTGAAACATCCTGTTGAGACCAACTTTCACTGTCAACATGTCATTCTTTCATCAGTCTGCTCACATTACAACAACACTGATGGACTTTTATCAAACTCTTTTCACCCTGAAGAACACTTTGTTTAGTATCCTTTCTTGTTTTGTTCAAGTTATTCTGCTTTTCTTGGATTGACTTAGTCAACATCTCATGTATGCTGCAGTCAGTCTGTCACTGAGGTTTTTGTCACAGTGTAAATCACTGTGATACAGCTTCAGAAGCAGAGTCATCCCATGTCTGACAGAAATACTGAGCAGAGTCTCCTGTCTCTGCTCTCTTTATGATGAACTGATAATCTATGTTTGATGAAGATTTAGAGTTGAATCTGTCTGAGGAGAATCCTGATCCAAAGCTAAGTGTACTGCCAGAATAGTGAAAGCTCAGAACATACTGAGGAGCTTCACCAGGAACCTGTTTGTACCACCTGACAGAATTCCCATCATATCTCTGGATGTTACATTGAAGATCAACTTGTTGTCCTGTAGAAACTGTGTGGACAGCAGGCGTCTGGGTCAGCACTATCACTGCATCAACATCTGTAACACACACACACACAGAAAAAGACATGAGTGAAAGGTTTGTGTGTGAAATGATGGTGTGTGAAAGGACTGAGAAGAATCTCTTACATGTTAGAGCAGTGATGAGAGTGCACAGGGTCCCCAGCATGTTGTCAGTGTGTGCTGTAAACGTCCCTTACTGTCCAACTGAGAGGTGAGCAGGGTTGGAGTGTGAGGAGAAGAGAAACTGAAGCTTATAAAGACACTGAGGAGAGGAGAAGAGGAGGAGGAGGAGGAAGAGGAGGAGGAGGAGGAGGAAGAAGAGGAGGAGTTTACACACTCAGCACTGTTTTCATTCATAAATTAAACACATCATGCAGATTTCTAACATCATCTTGGATCATCTCTAAAATACTTTTTCATGTTGTTTACAAACCAACATGTTTTCACTTTACTAAAGAAGTTTGCTGATGTCCTGATTCCGTCATTTCTTTTGGATTCATAGTTAATAATGAAAAATGTTTAATTCTCTTTGACCTTAATTGTTGAATTTGACTTTTTCTTGTTTTCTTTTTGATGTCATTGTGTTAACAGACTCTCACTAAAAGAAACACAGCATATACTATAAAACAGAAAACTATTTGAATGGTGGCTTCATGGTTTTCAAAATGACGTGTCATGAAATTTAAAGAAAAAGAGTCTGAAAACACTGAAATATGTTATGTCTTCATGTTTACTGATGATAAATAAATGGTTAGTGTTTTTTTTTTACATCAAAGTGGTCTATCAAGAATACACTGAGGACACTGGTTGGTAGTTACAGGGGGCTTTAGTTAATGTGTCAGAGAGTGAAAAAGCAGAAGTGTTCAGTGAGGAGGTTTTTATCACGGTGTAAATCACTGTGATACGTACTCATTGACAGAGCCGTCCCATGTGCTACAGTAATAAACTGCTGAGTCTCTCTCCTCCACAGTGCTGATGATCAAACGATAATCTGATTGTGATTGATGAGTGGATGTGAACTTTGGAGAGGAGAAACCAGAGCCATAGAAGGGAGAGCTATCACCATGATAAAAAAATATAATATACTGAGGAACTCCTCCTGGAATCTGTTTGTACCAACGAGCACCACTGTTAGTCACAGTCCCCAGGTTACAGTCCATGGTGGCTGTCTCTCCTCTCCTCAGAGTCACAACAGGAGGCTTCTGTGTCACCAGCGTCACAGCACTCACACCTGGAAACAACAAGATGACATGGAGTCAAGAGAAACACACAGACTGATGAATCCAACATGAGCTCAAAGCTGCAGTAAGTCAGCCTCCTTACATGTTAGAGCAGTGATGAGAGTGCACAGGGTCCCCAGCATGTTGTCAGTGTGTGCTGTAAACGTCCCTTACTGTCCAGCTGAGAGGTGAGCAGGGTTGGAGTGAGAGGAGAAGAGACACTGAAGCTTATAAAGACACTGAGGAGAGAAGAGGAGGAGGAGGAGGAGGAGGAAGAAGAGGAGGAGGAGGAGGAAGAGGAAGAGGAGGAGCAGGAGGAGAAGAGACACTGAAGCTTATAAAGACACTGAGGAGAGAAGAGGAGGAGGAGGAGGAGGAGGAAGAAGAGGAGGAGGAGGAAGAGGAGGAGTTTACACACTCAGCACTGTTTTCATTCATTAATAACAGACAGGATTTATGTCTGTTTGTTCCTGTTTGTCATGTTGTTGTTTTCTTTGGAGTTCTGATGATCTTCTTTGAATCTAGTAAATAACCTGAGGGTCCAACAAAAGTTTATGTATAAAACATAAAGTCCATCTCTGTTAGTTGAGCTGATTAAAAATGTTTCATAATCTTTTTTATGAGCTGTAAATATGTCCTGTTATTTCTGTTATTAGTTATAAAAATCAACAGAAACTCACAATGAGACACAAACATGATCTTCTTCTACATCATATTAAAGTTCCTTTAACTCTGTACACACTAATATCATATTCATGTCACATTCATTTGGAGGTGATAGTGTTTGTCATGATTTTAAAACACAAACATCACAAGATGGTTTGTTTTTCTTTTCTCTTCACTTGTGTGATTTATATAACTCCAAGTCATTGAACCTTTCTTTAAAAATATTTCACTTTTTGGCTCACTCGTAGGTGTCTTTTCTGAGATTTTGGTCAAAAATGTGCTCTTTATAAACTTTCATCTTCTCTTAAGGGACTACCATGCTTTATTTCTGTTGTCCTGATGTTTCCTGCAGATGATGGGGCTGTTCCTCCTTAACAGCATGGCCTGACTTTCAAGTTGCCAACTTGACTTGGCTCTCCTTGTCTTCTGCCAGTAAACAATGTTCCAATTTAATGTGAGCTCATGGAAAATCAAAGTACCAAAGCTCTTTGACAGGTCATGAAGTCATTTAAAATCATTTATTCATTTGTACTTTCCTTCATATCTCTACTTGTGTGAAGGATCCAGCCCCTGTCAGATGCTCTGGGAGATCTCTACAAGCAGTTCAACGCTCTAAAAGATGAAGTTTGACAGCGTGGAGGGTTTTGTGGATGATCTAAGGAGCGACAGATTCACTCTGCCTCGGGGCCGGTGCAGAGGCTTCCCCCCAGCGTTGGACTCAGGGCTCCACTGCGAGCACAGATGAGAGTTCCTGTACGGGGGATTATTAAGGGGCCGAGGAGGAGAGGGCCACAGACACCTTAGTCTTCTTGTCCAGAAATGCTGATGTATCAAAAAATTAGATGATATGATTGTATATTTTACAGAAAATGTTGGCTTATATTATTTGTACTATATGCATGGTGTATGAATATGATGGTTTTAAAGCTTTGAAATATTTATCTTTTTATACAAAGTTAATTTTAGCCACAAGGTGGCAGCATTTATCAAACCACCTGAATCTTCATCCTGCTGTTGTGAGTTGTGAGAAACATAAAGGAACATAATGGTTATAAAGCTGGTCTAGAACTTTGCTTTATTACAATATATACATTTATCACACTATGACAGGTGTTTTGGGGGAGTTTCCCCAACTTCATTCTGAACAGATTAATGAACAAATCATATGAATAAGTATATGGTGCACTATAATGAACTACACCTCTCACTGTTATTTAAGGTAAAGCACCACATGTGGGCAACCAGTGGGAATCATTTGATCTTAAGAGTGTAAAGAATGTTAAAAATCACAGTCCAACATGTGAACAGGACAACATGGGAGTCAAACCAGCAATGCTGGAAAACAAAATCCAATTTATCAATAATTCTATTCTCATAGTTCTACTTATTTATAGGTTCAATTTCAAAATTGATTAAGGAAAATAAAAGATTTAAGGAAACCCTGTTTCTGCCATTTCCCTTTTCTTGTTCCAGCCAGTCTGTCACGTATGAAAAACAAGGAACTGGAACCCAATTGCAGAAAACAAAAAACAATATTTATTAACAAAAGATCAAACTCCCAAAACCAAAAACCAAAAACGTACTTTCTTAACAAAAAAATCTAAATGAAGAAAATAAGCCACGTAGACATCTGGTACACTGACAAGGGGAAAATCTGACATTGAAGTGACAACAAGAAGGAAGGAAAACTGAGACTAAATACACAGGGGAAATCAAACACAGGTGAGACAAAGCACACAGGTGAAGACAATGAGGGCAATCAGCACTAGAGGGAAACACACAGGCCATTTTTCAAACCAACCCCTACACACTCCCCCTCCGTGACGGAGTGCACTCTGTTAGAAGTCACACTCTCAGCTGAATGAAGTCCCCTTCATCAAGGTGTAGGGTAGAAATACAGCGGCAAGCTTTGGGACAAACTTCCCTCTCTCACACGGAAACAGGAACTGTGTGTTACCATGTTTACTCAGTGGTATCTTGCGGAAACGGCTTTTTTTTTGTAGCTAATGCATTCTGTCAAAATATTTATGTAGCCTAGATTGTTCTTTAGTTATAAATTTAGTTATATTAGTGTAGACTTATAACAAAACTATTAGATTGAGCCTACATTGTTTATTGTAATTTATAATTTAAGTTAATTTATTGTAATTTTTAGATCAGGGTGTCCTAAATTAATGCAAAGACAAGGATAATATTGTTGAACATCAGAGCAGCAAAAAGTGTATTTTTTGAATCCGGATGACCACCAGAGGCGGTGCTTTAAGCACTGAATGACACCATATCGCGCATGCGCAGGTCGAGTACCTATACCAACAAAGTCACATGTGACCCCTGATGACCCCGACAGGTCTATATCTTCCGGTGTCATCAGAGGATCTGTTCCTTCAGAATCTTCTCGCGAGATACGATGATTCCATGAGTGAGAGAATGAGACACGAGTGACCCGAAGCTCTGGCGGTCATCCAGGATTCATTCACCGTAGTTACATAAGTAAATTTCGTTCTATTTCAGCCTTCCTGACCACCAGAGGCGGTGCTTTAAGCACTGGATGACTCATACCAACATAGTCATGAGGAATCCCCACATACCAACCTCATTGCATTGAAGCTGATGAATCTTGTAACAGGACCACACCCAGTGGATGGGGGTCAGGGATGTTCACTCTGTAGAACCTCGTGAAGGTGCTCGGCGATGCCTAAGAGGCCGCGGCACAAATGTCCTCCAGCGGCACCCCTCTCAGGGCAATGGCCGACCGGCTGCCTGATATGCCCGATTGATCACATCCACAATCCAGTGGGACAACCATTGCTTCGAGAGAGCACAGCCTCTCTTAGGACCACCATGACACACAAATAACTGGTCTGATCTTCGCATACCGGCAGTACAGTTGAGATATGCTCGTAAGGCCCGCACTGGGCAGAGCAGCGCTGACCTGTTGTCATCTTCCCCTGGTGGGGGGTTGAACCGTGCCAGCAGTATCGGCTGATCAAGTTTTGATCTTGAAAGAACCTGAGGTAGAAACGTGGCCCTCGGCCACAAGGTGACCCCTGAGTCATCTGGACTCCACCTCAGACACGCAGGATCAACAGACAAAGCATGGAGATCACCCACTCACTTTGCTGTGGTAATGGCAAGGAGGAAAGCAGTCTTTGCTGATAACCAATGCAGATCTGCCTCCGCAAGGGGCTTGAAGGGAGGCAAACACAGATTGTCAAGCACAAGGTGCAGGTCCCAAGCCGGAGCTCTCTGGGCTTGTGGTGGACGAAGCCTCATAGCCCCCCTCAAAAAGAGGGAAACCAACCTGTGGCACCCAACAGTGTTGTTGTCTACCCGAACATGTCGAGAGGAAATGGCAGCTACATAAACCCTCAGGGTAGAGAGGGAGCAGCCAGCATCTAAGAGTGACTGCAAGAACTCCAGGATTGACGGCACAGAGCAGTGCTCAGGGTCAAAATTCCTGCCCGATCACCAGACCGAGAACTGCTGCCACCTGTTCTCGTATTGAATGCGAGTGGATCGCGCCCTGGTGTTCAACACAGTCCTGCGAACAGAGATCGAGCAATCTCTCAGCAGTGAATCGGGCCCTGCAGAGGCCACACCCACAACTGAAGGCGACCGGGGTCGGGGTGCCAGATCTGACCCCCCATCTGTGACAGGAGGTCCATCCTGTCTGGGAGGCGCCGTGGTTGGCCGTGACAAAGTCTGCACAGTAGGGGAAACCACGTTCTCTCCGGCCAAAAGGGGGCCACCAGGAGCAGCCTGTGGCCCTCCTGGAGAACCCTCTGAAGCACCGCCTATATCAACGGAAGCGGGGGGAAAGCATAGAGGGGACCCCCTGGCCAGTCGTGAGCCAGGGCGTCCTGACCTAGAGGGCTGTTTACCTCTATTCGGGAGAACCAGAGGGGGCACTGAGTTGTTGCATCTGAAGCAAAGAGGTCCACTGTTGACCTGCCGAAGTGGTCCCAGATGCTGAGCACCACCTCCGGATGTAAACTCCACTCCCCCGGAGAAGGCTTGCCCCGAGACAGAAAATCTGCCACCTGGTTTCATTCTCCGGGTAGGTACACTGCCCTCAGACTGGCCAGACGGGGGGCTGCCCAATTCAACAGGTCCCATCCAGCTGATAAGAGTTCACACTGAGCTCAGATATTTAGTTTTTGTTTTAGTTTTGGTTGAAGTTTGAGCTTCAGCTCTTGCTCGCTTCTCTTCGGACTTCCGTCCGAATCCCTTCTTTTAAGTTTGTGCCGTAGAGACGACTCTGCCAAACTTTTATTTTCATGCACAATTTTTGGAAACATCAATTCTTTCTGGCTCAAGCAAGGCTTTTGAACTTTCTTCTCTAAAGTCTTTGCGCTTCAATTTTGAACGCCAATTCCTTAGTTTGGATTCATTGAGATGGCCATCCGGTTAATCTGAATTGGAAATCGACGAATCAAAAGACTCTTTTTTCCTGTTGGATCCTCTTCTGAGAAGACTGTTGAACTGACGTACAATCTCCATCCCAGCTGCATACTCCGACCAAGTTGTTAAGGCATCTAATCTGGCCCGTGGACCTCTCTGGGCCTGAAATGAACCGCTTGCCAGAGACTGAAACGCGGGACCAGCCGGTGGAGTTCAATTGAACACATCTCACAGTAAGACTGCTGGTGGCAAGGGGTGTTGGAAGATTAAGTCGTGAGTCGTGTCTATTCAGAGCCCTCCTTTAAATCAAAATAGAATCCCAAAATTCCTTTATCAACCTTTTCTTTTTGACCATTTTCTGATCAAGTCATTCAAACAATACCGCGTCTTATCTCATTACTAAATATATAATGTCACCATACATTATAATTGCCTTATCCCGATCATAATAATCATATTCTTTATCTGTTTCATCTATACCTCATTGTTTACCCCTTTTTATATGAAATTTGACACATAAAATTCAGGACTTTGTCTGTGTGTTTTCTTGTTTAACATTTCCAGAACTTCCTTCTTTTAAGATATGAAACTGACTGATTAATTAATTAACTTGTACCATTAAAGTAATTTTCTTCCTTTAACAGGAAGTGATGCCCCCCCTTTTAAATCCAAGGTTAAATAAAGACATAACATCTTAATAACTTAATTACGCTACAAACCTGTTGAGACCCCGCAGATCTAAAATAGAGCGAAGTCCACCGTCCTTCTTTGTGACAAGGAAATACGTTGAGTAGTATCCCCCTGGCTGAGCCACGGGGTCTACCGGCTCGATGGCATCCTTGACCAAGAGGGTAGAGAGCTCTTGGTCGAGAGCAAGGGCTTTTGCCGGGTTGCCTATGATGGTCATCTTGACCCGGCCATTGGCTGGGGGCCGGCATCGGAACTGCAGTCTGTATCCCTGGGCTAGAGTGCAAACCACCCAAGCATCTGGTGTTGAAGCAGCCCAGTAGCTGAGCTGCTTCTGGGAAAAACAGTCGGCCCCAAGGCCTTAGGACCTGGCGATTTGAATCCCAGGTCCGAGGCAGCCTGGAGGGCAGGCGATCGGGGACCCGAAAGTCCTGGGCTGAATGACGGCCAGGATGCTGTGCTGGGCGCTGAGGCTGCTGGTGACCACTGGCACCAGCTGGAGACTGAAACCGCCGCTGAGAAGGGGCCATAGTACTCCTAGGCCTAACATGGGGAGGCAAGCTCCTGCTGAGACCAGAGAGCTGCTGCCTGGTCTGTCTAGCCTGAATAGACCGTTCAAGAGCCTCTAGAGCTGCATTGAGGTCGGGGACACAGCGCATCCCGCCTAAGGGCCTCATCGGGAGAAACAATAAGAGCCGCAATGACTGGCATGTGGCCCAACCCGAACTTGGCCACATCCTGCATAGCTGCAAGAGCCCGACCATCTGAGGTAGCGTGGGACTCTCTCAGGTACTCCTCCCAGGGCGGCACCGTGAAGGTAGCTGGGGCTGTACTGCGCCTAAAAAAGGCACTCACCGGGGGCAGCTCTGCCTGAGGAGGGTCCAGCTGCAGACGAGCCAGGGCCCTATGAATGAGGGCCCCCATGGAGTCATCCACCGAGCACCGTCCGGAGCTGAGGGCAGAAGAACGGGAGCCAGCCACTGAGGCCTGAGAAGCCCCCTCTTGAGAGGGTGCATCCCCTCCATACTCTCCAAACTCTGTGGCAGATGCTGCCATTGAGAGGATGTCCTCCTCAATAACTGTAGGAGGAGCATGCGGGACCACACTGACCCTACTCGCCTCAGTCTGCCTTGTGAAAAAGGCAGCCTTCATCTGATCTAGCTCTGCCGTAAGCTGGTCCACCCTGGAAGCGTGCTTGGACTGCTTCCGGTTAGAGGCGCCCACAGTCTCAGCAGCTCTACGCTTCAACCAGCCAGGAGGGATCGTAACCGGCCCCTGAGCCAGAGTCAGCTGAGGAGGAGACAAATGAACTGGCGAGCTCACCCCCCCAGAAGTTCCTCCACCTCAGACAGTCGAGCAGCGCTCATGGTCCGAGGCATGTAGCTGCAGTTCATGCAGGGATCCTCAGACAGATCGTGATTGCCCAACATAGCCAGCACTGACTGAGGACACAACAACAAGCTGGGAACGGGGAAGAGTAAACACAGCCTCCCCAACAAGGTGATCTGATGAACAGCCAACCAAACAGGACGCACCCATGAAGGGAGAGGGAGCGAACACACTGCCTTCACCGACAAAAGGTATATGACAGAATAAACAGGGAGAAACACAGTGGCCACCACTAGTTGTCTATAAGCGGAAGCACTTCAACCAAACGACAACGAGGCAAAACTTAATGGGGGGTAGGAGCGCAAACGCCGCCTCCACGCCGCAAAAAAAAGGGCAGGCACCAACAACAGGTGCTGCCGGTAGTAACAGTTAACACAAGCGAAAACGTGATCCTTAAACAATAAGTGCTGCCAACAAAACAACACAAGCGCAACCGAGTTGCTGCCACACGCCGTTAGCGGTTAGCTCCGTCGGACACAACGTTGCTAACCGTAACAAACAGAAACTAAAGTACGCTGGATGTGGCGAAAACACACAAACTTCAGCAACAACAAAAAACTGTGATACTCACAATTATGTTGGCGACAAACCTTAGGGATCACTATCCAAGGAAAAAACGCCGAAAGGCCAAGCTCGTCACAGCCCTTGGAGGGCGACTGAAGCACCGCAACTCCGACAGGGCTACAAGCGACAAGCTAAAGTGCTACCGACCACCTGCGAGCGAGAAGATGTAAAGGAACAGATCCTCTGATGATGACACCGGAAGATATAGACCTGTCGGGGTCATCAGGGGTCACATGAGACTTTATTGGTATAGCTACTCGACCTGCGCATGCGCGATATGGTATCATTCAGTACTTAAAGCACCGCCTCTGGTGGTCAGGAAGGATTATAATTTAACAATACTAGTACAGAGAAACACAAGGATAAGAAATTACAAAATAAAAACACCAAAGACTAAACTAGGAAACATTAAGATAACACACAAGGGAAACAAGCAACACCAGAAGAATGAGAACTAAAGCAAGAAAAATAAATCTAAACTCTGAAATACACAAAATACAAAACTAAACCAGACCAAATCATGACACAGTCAGAATAAAACAAAACACTTTGGTTCATGTGGAAAACAATTTATACAATATTCTCTGTTTGATCTTATTCAGGACATGATAAAGTCCGTGGACTGAGCACTGACATGTAATTAATAACAGGTCACTAAGCATACTGGTTGGTTGATTAAATGTAAGTGGGTAGCTGGTAGTAACAATGCCATGGCATTAAAACCAACGTTTTAACACATTGTCAAAACAAAGATTTATACACACACATTGAAGACAAAAGTAAAGAGACTCTGCATATTAAATGAAAAGGAATGAAACTGCCACTCTCTGTTTATTATATATTAGAAGAAGTAGATAGAATAAAGATGAACATACTTAAACCAGGATTATAAACACACACACACACACACACACACACACACACATGCACAAACATGAACCTCTCGACATGCACTGATGGAGAGATACCAGAGTGAAGTGTTTGAACAAAAGCACAACTGAGCAGTTTTTGGGGTCCAGTGCCTGTTTGGTCGAGGAAAGTAAAACAACCAAACTCTATTCCTTTGATCCAACGGGGACTTGAACCGGGCCAACCCTCAAGTTACCAGCCCATATATTATTCTTTTCCATTAACTTTTCCCACGTCATCCTCAGCACACACCGTCTTTATGTGGTCAATCTGCACAACTTCATGACAATCCCTATGGGGAAATATAGCCTACAGTACACTAGAGGACAGCACTTGATTAATAATAGGAAGACAGAGTGAGCAGTGGATTATTCACAGAAAGACACACACACACACACACACACACACACACACACACACACACACACACACACACACACACACACACACACACACGATTTGCAAGTCTTGACTTCAGCAGAAGTGAGTATTCATTCTGTAACGTCTCCCTCTCTCATCTACAGGATGCACCTGCAAGCCTCGTGTCCTCATTTGACCTCATGTAAATTAGGGGTTGAGGACCTTTCTGTTACTTTATGCTTGACTGGAAACATGCTGATGTTTTAATGAATAATAATTCAAAAGTTTGGGTTTTTAATATTGTACATATTTACAGGCCGCATGTTAACATGTCACAAGTGATTCAGAGATATATTGGCAAACTACCTTTAAATATAGAACATATACATTTATAAGAGACAATACGGATTCATTCTCTTTGTAAACTTGGCAGTAATACACTGTATATATTTGAGTTTTCTAGTGAGGCAGAAAAAAACCAGTTAGATTGAATCAAAGCTCCTCCTCCTGTCACTCACTCTCAGTCTCTGTGCTGTATTAAATGGCTCCTCCAGCACCTCCTCTCCTCATCCTCCAAAGCCTCTAATCTGTCAGCAGTGAGCTCACTTTTCAAGTTCCAAGGCCATTCTCAGCACACACTGACAACATGCTGGGGACCCTGTGCACTCTCATCACTGCTCTAACATGTAAGGAGGCTGACTTACTGCAGCTTTGAGCTCAAAGCTTTGAGCTGAACTCCTCCTCCTCCTCCTCCTCCTCCTCTTCTTCCTCTTCCTCCTCCTCCTCCTCCTCTTCCTCCTCTTCCTCCTCCTCTTCTCATCTCCTCAGTGTCTTTATAAGCTTCAGTGTCTCTTCTCCTCACACTCCAACCCTGCTCACCTCTCAGCTGGACAGTAAGGGACGTTTACAGCACACACTGACAACATGCTGGGGACCCTGTGCACTCTCATCACTACTCTAACATGTAAGAGATTCTTCTCAGTCCTTTCACACACCATCATTTCACACACAAACCTTTCACTCATGTCTTTTTCTGTGTGTGTGTGTTACAGATGTTGATGCAGTGATAGTGCTGACCCAGACGCCTGCTGTCCACACAGTTTCTACAGGACAACAAGTTGATCTTCAATGTAACATCCAGAGAGATGATGGATATTATGTCTCCTGGTACAAACAGGTTCCTGGTGAAGCTCCTCAGTATGTTCTGAGATTTTACCACTCTCACAGCTCACCTAGCTTTGGATCAGGATTCTCCTCAGACAGATTCAACTCTAAATCTTCATCAAACATAGATTATCAGTTCATCATAAAGAGAGCAGAGACAGGAGACTCTGCTCAGTATTTCTGTCTGACATGGGATAACTCTGCTAAGGAGAACGTATCACAGTGATTTACACCGTGACAAAAACCTCCTCACTAACTACTTCTGCTTTTTGACTCTCTTTCACGTTGAATAATGCTCGCTGTAAATACACTACACACAACGTATTATTACTATCAAACAGTGTCCTCAATATATTCTAAAAATACCATTTAGATGGAAAAAAAACTAACAAATGTGTCTCATTAACAAACATAAAGAAACCACAAATGTCAGTATTTGTTTCATGCTCTTTTTTAAATTTGCAACATACAGCAATTTGTGACAAAAAAAGTGAAAAACAAGGACGAGCAAAGAGATGAATTCTTTACCTCTGGAAACATAAAAAAAAGAGCAGCTGGCATTTAGAATATAAAGCACACAAGGAAATAAGAAAGAAAAAAAAACATTCATATGATTGTTTTCTTTAAATTCATCAAGTTAATCAAAATAATTTGAACTGTAACGACTACAAAATGAATGACCATGAGGCTGTTTAAAGCTCAGAGAAGAGATTTCACATTGTTTGATTAGACTGATGAAATCCTGATTCTGTTTGATTCATCCTTCAGCCTCAGGCCAAATGTTTGTCTGGAAACAGAAAAGTGTGTCAAAGTTCACTTTAGAAAGAGAAGAAGAAGAAGAAGAGACAAACTTCATGATGTTGGAAACATGTCACAGAATCACAGGAATGATGTGTTTACAATCTCAAGAGTCAATATAATAACAGAAGATGATTTCTTAGAGAGAACATTTGATGAGAAGTGTGACAAAAGTGAGATAACCTGAGAAATGTTCAATCAGAAACATTCTTTATACTCAACCTGTTTACTGTACAAACTCAAATATACAAGTGTGAGAACACATTACACTTCAAATCATGTAGACTTTATTTCTTCATTAGATCATGAACACTGATCTCAAAGACATGAGGAGGCATCTAAAGACAACAGGAACAACAACATGACAAACAGGAACAAACAGACATAAACCCTGTCTGTTATTAATGAATGAAAACAGTGCTGAGTGTGAAAACTCCTCCTCCTCCTCCTCCTCCTCCTCCTCTTCTCCTCCTCTTCCTCCTCCTCCGCCTCTTCTCCTCCTCTTCCTCCTCCTCTTCTCCTCCTCCTCTTCTCCTCTCCTCAGTGTCTTTATAAGCTTCAGTGTCTCTTCCTCCTCCTCCTTCTCCCCCTCCTCCTCCTCTTCCTCCTCCTCCTCCTCCTCCTCCTCCTCTTCTCTCCTCAGTGTCTTTATAAGCTTCAGTGTCTCTTCTCCTCTCACTCCAACCCTGCTCACCTCTCAGCTGGACAGTAAGGACGTTTACAGCACACACTGACAACATGCTGGGGACCCTGTGCACTCTCATCACTGCTCTAACATGTAAGAGATTCTTCTCAGTCCTTTCACACACCATCATTTCACACACAAACCTTTCACTCATGTCTTTTTCTGTGTGTGTGTGTGTTACAGATGTTGATGCAGTGATAGTGCTGACCCAGACGCCTGCTGTCCACACAGTTTCTACAGGACAACAAGTTGATCTTCAATGTAACATCCAGAGATATGATGGATATTATGTCTCCTGGTACAAACAGGTTCCTGGTGAAGCTCCTCAGTATGTTCTGAGCTTTCACTATTCTGGCAGTACACTTAACTTTGGATCAGGATTCTCCTCAGACAGATTCAACTCTAAATCTTCATCAAACATAGATTATCAGTTCATCATAAAGAGAGCAGAGACAGGAGACTCTGCTCAGTATTTCTGTCTGACATGGGATAACTCTGCTAAGGAGTACGTATCACAGTGATTTACACCGTGACAAAAACCTCCTCACTAACTACTTCTGCTTTTTGACTCTCTTTCACGTTGAATAATGCTCGCTGTAAATACACTACACACAATGTATCATTACTATCAAACAGTGTCCTCAATATATTCTAAAAATACCATTTAGATGGAAAAAAACTAACAAATGTGTCTCATTAACAAACATAAAGAAATCACAAATGTCAGTATTTGTTTCATGCTCTTTTTTAAATTTGCAACATACAGCAATTTGTGACAAAAAAAGTGAAGAACAAGGACGAGCAAAGAGATGAATTCTTTACCTCTGGAAACATAAAAAAAAGAGCAGCTGGCATTTAGAATATAAAGCACATAAGGAAATAAGAAAGAAAAAAAAACATTCATATGATTGTTTTCTTTAAATTCATCAAGTTAATCAAAATAATTTGAACTGTAACGACTACAAAATGAATGACCATGAGGCTGTTTAAAGCTCAGAGAAGAGATTTCACATTGTTTGATTAGACTGATGAAATCCTGATTCTGTTTGATTCATCCTTCAGCCTCAGGCCAAATGTTTGTCTGGAAACAGAAAAGTGTGTCAAAGTTCACTTTAGAAAGAGAAGAAGAAGAAGAGACAAACTTCATGATGTTGGAAACATGTCACAGAATCACAGGAATGATGTGTTTACAATCTCAAGAGTCAATATAATAACAGAAGATGATTTCTTAGAGAGAGAACATTTGATGAGAAGTGTGACAAAAGTGAGATAACCTGAGAAATGTTCAATCAGAAACATTCTTTATACTCAACCTGTTTACTGTACAAACTCAAATATACAAGTGTGAGAACACATTACACTTCAAATCATGTAGACTTTATTTCTTCATTAGATCATGAACACTGATCTCAAAGACATGAGGAGGCATCTAAAGACAACAGGAACAACAACATGACAAACAGGAACAAACAGAAATAAACCCTGTCTGTTATTAATGAATGAAAACAGTGCTGAGTGTGAAAACTCCTCCTCCTCCTCCTCCTCTTCCTCCTCCTCCTCTTCCTCTTCATCCTCCTCCTCCTCCTCCTCAGTGTCTTTATAAGCTTCAGTGTCTCTTCTCCTCTCACTCCAACCTTGCTCACCTCTCAGCTGGACAGTAAGGGACGTTTACAGCACACACTGACAACATGCTGGGGACCCTGTGCACTCTCATCACTGCTCTAACATGTAAGGAGGCTGACTTACTGCAGCTTTGAGCTCATGTTGGATTCATCAGTCTGTGTGTTTCTCTTGACTCCATGTCATCTTGTTGTTTCCAGGTGTGAGTGCTGTGACGCTGGTGACACAGAAGCCTCCTGTTGTGACTCTGAGGAGAGGAGAGACAGCCACCATGGACTGTAACCTGGGGACTGTGACTGGTAGTGCTGCTCGTTGGTACAAACAGATTCCAGGAGGAGTTCCTCAGTATATTCTCAGCAACTATCACAGCAGCTCTCCAAGCTATGGCTCTGGTTTCTCCTCTCCAAAGTTCACATCCACTCATCAGTCACAATCAGATTATCGTTTGATCATCAGCACTGTGGAGGAGAGAGACTCAGCAGTTTATTACTGTCAGACATGGGACAGCTCTGTTGATGAGAACGTATCACAGTGATTTACACCGTGATAAAAACCTCCTCACTGAACACTTCTGCTTTTTGTCACTGCACTTAACTTTGACCACAATGATGCCACAAAAGAAATTCAATACTATTAATATTACAATGCCTACATTTCAATACACTATTAATCTTTTTAATTATTTTTTTCAATGTTGGTTAAATATTCTCTGGTAAAAGAATTATCATGTTGTGTCTCCTGTTCTTTGAGTCAGCTCTTACTTGTCTCACACGTTCATCAACAGGTCCAGAACTGATGCAAAAACACAACATGTCTACATTCACTGAGCAGATAGATTCAAAGGAACACTTGTTGTGTTTTTCTGAACTTCTCAAATGTGCTTCTCTTATCTGACAAACAAACTGTCTGTAACCTTGTCTGTCCCCCCCCCTCCCACCAGCTGACCTCACAGAGAAGATCTACATGAAACAGAAACACAAAGAAAAGAGTTTCAGTTGCATGATATGCCTTGATTAAAATGTAATACCATTTAGTGATCTTAGATTGAGCCTGAGCAGACTGATGAAGAGAACCAAACACCTTCTGAACATGTTGTTTTAAAGAGGTGTCATCTCTTCCTTTTACCCGTCCTGTCTGCTGTCTTATAAGATCAGGGGGAGTTTCAGTCCATCAACCTGACTGGAGTTTGTCCAGTATATCTATTTGAAAAAAATATACTCTCCATCACATCCAGCTTACTGCTCAGTATAGACTGCAGCTTGTTGCATGTTGCACAGAGCCTCGACATCTACCAGTTCTCCTGATACAGGGTCTGTGTGAGTCAGGCTGGGACCACAGGATCACATACCAGGTTTAATTTGAAGTGTTATAGTAGAGGAGATCTGGAGCAGCAGACAGTTTGCTTTTTTTTTTATCACCTTCACATGTGCTGCAGTCTTCAGTCACTGTCTGTCCAAAGAGAGGAATTGTGATACTGACATGTTCTCTCTGTATGTTCTGTCTAATTCACAGGCATACAATCACTGGGTTAGTGACAGTGTTTCACATTGATTAGGAAACAATTGATTTAATACACACAAACACACACACATTCTCACCTTGTCATTGTGTGTGTTTGTGTGTTCTTTACTATGGTGTTGTATTTTTTGTAGCAGCAGAAAGACAGATGGAAACTACTGGCAATGTAGAGTCACCAATTGACCTAACGAGCATGTCTGGACTGTGGGAGGAATCCAGAGTACCTGGAGAGAGCCCACGCATGCACGGGGAGAACATGCAAACTCCAAACAGAGAGGCCCTGTCCAACATACAATTCAGACTTGAAAAGCTTCTGTTTCTAGGTTATGAATTTCACAGGAACAAAATTGATTCATTATCAACGAGCACCTCTTCATAGATCTCTATTCACATTTACATCGTGTTATAAAGGTTTCTTTTTGGTACAATCATGAAGAAAACTTGAACAAAACAAGAAAGGATACTAAACAAAGTGTTCTTCAGGGTGAAAAGAGTTTGATAAAAGTCCATCAGTGTTGTTGTAATGTGAGCAGACTGATGAAAGAATGACATGTTGACAGTGAAAGTTGGTCTCAACAGGATGTTTCAGTTCCACTCCCCTCATTAGTGAGAGTCAGGAGGTTTTTGTACAGCCATGTATACAAACTGAATCACTGTGGTATTCGGACAAGGCACCAAGCTGATTGTGACGAGTAAGTACTTTGAAACTCATCATGAAATCAGAGAGATTTGATCATTCTTATTCAAACTGATCAGTAATCATCATTTGTTATTTAACTCATTGTTCAGATAGATTTGTGTGTCAACAACAGACATTTATATTTAGTTCTCTTTCTGACACCAGACTATGTCTTGGAATGAAACGGAAAGCTTTCAAAAAGGTTTCAACATTTGTATGAAATAGTTTCTGTCAATTCTGAAGTATGTTGATGTTTGAGGAATGTTGAACAGTTAAGATCAAATTACAAAATGTGACAATTCATGTCCAAATATAAACGGCATGTTTGATCCTTTCTAAACCTTTGTTGAATCATCTCTAAAATGTTTCTTACAATGTGATATGAAGAATTCAAACTTCTAAACTTCTCGTGTTTCAAATGTTTAAAGTTTTTGATGAGTTAGTTTTTTAAATGAAAAACATGCTCTGGATTATTTCCTCATTTCTAAGTGTTAGATAGTTGGTTAGAAAAAAGAATTGAATTGTTATTTCAGGACAGTTGTTTCATATTTCACAAAGTGTCTTTATGATATTGTTACTGTCATAAAAAATGATCCTGATTGATGAATGACTCATCATTTTGATAATCATCAAATCATGTGTGTGTGTGTGTGTGTGTGTGTGTGTGTGTGTGTGTGTGTGTGTGTGTGTGTGTGTGTGTGTGTGTGTGTGTGTGTGTGTGTGTGTGTGTGTTTCAGGCTCCAGCCTCTCTCCTCCTGTCCTCACAGTCTTCCCTCCGTCCAGTGCTGAGCTCCAGTCCAACAAAGCCTCTCTGGTCTGTCTGTCCACTCAGTCTGTGCCTTTTGCAGATGTGAGCTGGTCTGCTGCTGGGAGTCCAGTGAGCAGTGGGATCTCTACCAGCACGGCCGTTCAGCAACCAGACCAGACTTTTCAAATCAGCAGCTATCTGTCCATCCAGACGTCAGACTGGAACATGGACAAGGTCTACACATGTCGAGTGTCTTTGGGCTCCCAGACTTCAGAGAAAACCATCAACAAGTCCCACTGTTCCACTGAAGACCAGTAGAGGAGCAGAGGGACCATTTCTAATCTGCTTCTTGACTCTTTGTGCTGTTTGCTCATTACAAGGTTCACATCTTACAGTATATGTCTGCATGCTTGTAATACATGTTGTGTCTATCTGTCCATTAAACCTTCTCAAGTGTTAAGTTCCTCTGGGCTCCCACACCTCAGAGAAGAATTTGAACAAAGACGATGAATAGATTGATCAGCATTGTTTTATGCATAACTGTTGGTGTGAACACAGCTTTGCTTTATTGTACATGGATTATTTGAAATAAAAGCATTCTTAATTAGATACAAATCTGTTGAGTTTATTTTGTCTTAGGTAAAATGTTTGTATGTATATACTCAAAGCAATCAGGAAAATTCACACATCCAAATAAATAGGGCAGTTGCAGAGTCGACCCAAAAAAATCACTGAAGACAAATCAGACCGTCTGATGAGGAGTATAGTCGTGATCAAAATGTCACACTGGTGAAATACATTTCTGGTTTATTTAACCCCTGCAGTGCACAAGACGCTTTGTCTTTGTCTTTTGTATAAACTTATAGCTGATACAAAAACCTCTAAATCAATCAAATATGAATCTTAAGATAATTGACTGCACTTTAACTGACTCTTTTCAAACATGCACACATAAATGCATCAAGAGTTGTCTCCCCCTTGTGGTTGAAGTCAAGCCTTAGAGTTTTTTTCTTCCATATGTTATGTTTAAGAAAACCAATCTGTAAGTGATGACAGAATGTGATGTATTGAAGTACTTGTCATCCACTTACTGTTTGTCTGTGCATTTTTTTAACCCTTTAAAATAAAACAATTCTCCGTGCACAAGTATCTATGTTTCTGGATTTCATTTGTCAGAATCTACTTCAAGGCAGGTCCTGCAAAAAAGATTAAGCTATGATTAAATATACACAGCCTTATGGTGCCTTATAATCAGCATCAGTATGGTGCAGCCACTCAAAACTAAACCCTTAAAGGATTTAAATATGTAAAGATGATCAAAATTATTTTTTACATTTTAACTGATCCTACAAGTTTCTACATTTAAGGACATTGTTAAGGTATTTGTCTGATTAACCAATTGATCACAAATGAAACATCAGTGTGTTTCAGGTCAGAGACAGTTTTACAGTGAGCTGACCTTTGACCTCTTCATTTGCATGCAGCTATGAATAAGAAGAGGAGGCCTGCAGGTGCATCCTGAGGAGGAGGAGAGGGAGGAGCAGAGAGGTGATGCTTCACTGATGGAGGATGAAATCTCAGTTTCATTTGTTCATTTTATCTGATTATTCCAATAACACTTCCTATGCAAGAAACTAAAACTAGGCAAATATACAATAAACTGAAAAAGCTCTTTGTTGATGCACAGGTTGACCTATTTAAAATAGAAAAATCTTCAAATACTGTTTTTATTTAAAGACTGAATCAATTAAAATGTTTTTGTGTTGATTAATAACCTGTTGGTAAGACAAACATCAGTAATGAGGAAATAAACAGTTCAATCATTTTTTTTTTGTTATTTTTATTCATGAGTTCAATTAAAGAAAATTCTTCATTAATCACATTTTATATTGCATAATTAATGAATTTGTAGCAAGTTGCAAAGCTGATCCATCACCTCCACCTAGAGGTCACAACATGTATTACAAGCATGCAGACATATACTGTAAGATGTGAACCTTGTAATGAGCAAACAGCACAAAGAGTCAAGAAGCAGATTAGAAATGGTCCCTCTGCTCCTCTACTGGTCTTCAGTGGAACAGTGGGACTTGTTGATGGTTTTCTCTGAAGTCTGGGAGCCCAAAGACACTCGACATGTGTAGACCTTGTCCATGTTCCAGTCTGACATCTGGATGGACAGATAGCTGCTGATTTGGAAAGTCTGGTCTGGTTGCTGAACGGCCGTGCTGGTAGAGATCCCACTGCTCACTGGACTCCCAGCAGCAGACCAGCTCACATCTGCAAAAGGCACAGACTGAGTGGACAGACAGACCAGAGAGGCTTTGTTGGACTGGAGCTCAGCACTGGACGGAGGGAAGACTGTGAGGACAGGAGGAGAGAGGCTGGAGCCTGAAACACACACACACACACACACACACACACACACACACACACACACACACAGGACATTGAACACATGAGTACAAGTGAAGTCATTCAATACAAAGTATGACAGAGATCATCAACTCATTAGTTTTGTTCACAGTTTGACAAACAGGCTGCAGTAAAGAATGTTGTCATGTAAAAACATCATGAAATGATTATCAAAATGATGAGTCATTCATCAATCAGGATCATTTTTTATGACAGTAACAATATCATAAAGACACTTTGTGAAATATGAAACAACTGTCCTGAAATAACAATTCAATTCTTTTTTCTAACCAACTATCTAACACTTAGAAATGAGGAAATAATCCAGAGCATGTTTTTCATTTAAAAAACTAACTCATCAAAAACTTTAAACATTTGAAACACGAGAAGTTTAGAAGTTTGAATTCTTCATATCACATTGTAAGAAACATTTTAGAGATGATTCAACAAAGGTTTAGAAAGGATCAAACATGCCGTTTATATTTGGACATGAATTGTCACATTTTGTAATTTGATCTTAACTGTTCAACATTCCTCAAACATCAACATACTTCAGAATTGACAGAAACTATTTCATACAAATGTTGGAACCTTTTTGAAAGCTTTCCGTTTCATTCCAAGACATAGTCTGGTGTCAGAAAGAGAACTAAATATAAATGTCTGTTGTTGACACACAAATCTATCTGAACAATGAGTTAAATAACAAATGATGATTACTGATCAGTTTGAATAAGAATGATCAAATCTCTCTCATTTCATGATGAGTTTCAAAGTACTTACTCGTCACAATCAGCTTGGTGCCTTGTCCGAATACCACAGTGATTCAGTTTGTATACATGGCTGTACAAAAACCTCCTGACTCTCACTAATGAGGGGAGTGGAACTGAAACATCCTGTTGAGACCAACTTTCACTGTCAACATGTCATTCTTTCATCAGTCTGCTCACATTACAACAACACTGATGGACTTTTATCAAACTCTTTTCACCCTGAAGAACACTTTGTTTAGTATCCTTTCTTGTTTTGTTCAAGTTATTCTGCTTTTCTTGGATTGACTTAGTCAACATCTCATGTATGCTGCAGTCAGTCTGTCACTGAGGTTTTTGTCACAGTGTAAATCACTGTGATACGTACTCCTTAGCAGAGTTATCCCATGTCAGACAGAAATACTGAGCAGAGTCTCCTGTCTCTGCTCTCTTTATGATGAACTGATAATCTATGTTTGATGAAGATTTAGAGTTGAATCTGTCTGAGGAGAATCCTGATCCAAAGCTAGGTGAGCTGTCAGAGTGGTAAAATCTCAGAACATACTGAGGAGCTTCACCAGGAACCTGTTTGTACCAGGAGACAGAATATCCATCATATCTCTGGATGTTACATTGAAGATCAACTTGTTGTCCTGTAGAAACTGTGTGGACAGCAGGCGTCTGGGTCAGCACTATCACTGCATCAACATCTGTAACACACACACAGAGAAAAAGACATGAGTGAAAGGTTTGTGTGTGAAATGATGGTGTGTGAAAGGACTGAGAAGAATCTCTTACATGTTAGAGCAGTGATGAGAGTGCACAGGGTCCCCAGCATGTTGTCAGTGTGTGCTGTAAACGTCCCTTACTGTCCAACTGAGAGGTGAGCAGGGTTGGAGTGTGAGGAGAAGAGACACTGAAGCTTATAAAGACACTGAGGAGAGGAGAAGAGGAGGAGGAAGAGGAGGAAGAGGAGGAGGAGGAGGAGGAGGAGGAGGAAGAAGAGGAGGAGTTTACACACTCAGCACTGTTTTCATTCATAAATTAAACACATCATGCAGATTTCTAACATCATCTTGGATCATCTCTAAAATACTTTTTCATGTTGTTTACAAACCAACATGTTTTCACTTTACTAAAGAAGTTTGCTGATGTCCTGATTCCGTCATTTCTTTTGGATTCATAGTTAATAATGAAAAATGTTTAATTCTCTTTGACCTTAATTGTTCAATTTGACTTTTTCTTGTTTTCTTTTTGATGTCATTGTGTTAACAGACTCACACTAAAAGAAACACAGCATATACTATAAAACAGAAAACTATTTGATTGGTGGCTTCATGGTTTTCAAAATGACGTGTCATGAAATTTAAAGAAAAAGAGTCTGAAAACACTGAAATATGTTATGTCTTCATGTTTACTGATGATAAATAAATGGTTAGTGTTTTTTTTTTTTACATCAAAGTGGTCTATCAAGAATACACTGAGGACACTGGTTGGTAGTTACAGGGGGCTTTAGTTAATGTGTCAGAGAGTGAAAAAGCAGAAGTGTTCAGTGAGGAGGTTTTTGTCACGGTGTAAATCACTGTGATACGTTCTCATCAACAGAGCTGTCAAATGTCTGACAGTAATAAACTGCTGAGTCTCTCTCCTCCACAGTGCTGATGATCAAACGATAATCTGATTGTGACTGATGAGTGGATGTGAACTTTGGAGAGGAGAAACCAGAGCCATAGCTTGGAGAGCTCCAGGTGTGATAGTTCCTGAGAATATACTGAGGAACTCCTCCTGGAATCTGTTTGTACCAACGAGCAGTACTATCAGTCACAGTCTCCAGGTTACAGTCCATGGTGGCTGTCTCTCCTCTCCTCAGAGTCACAACAGGAGGCTTCTGTGTCACCAGCGTCACAGCACTCACACCTGGAAACAACAAGATGACATGGAGTCAAGAGAAACACACAGACTGATGAATCCAACATGAGCTCAAAGCTGCAGTAAGTCAGCCTCCTTACATGTTAGAGCAGTGATGAGAGTGCACAGGGTCCCCAGCATGTTGTCAGTGTGTGCTGTAAACGTCCCTTACTGTCCAGCTGAGAGGTGAGCAGGGTTGGAGTGAGAGGAGAAGAGACACTGAAGCTTATAAAGACACTGAGGAGAGAAGAGGAGGAGGAGGAGGAGGAGGAAGAAGAGGAGGAGGAGGAAGAGGAGGAGGAGGAGTTTACACACTCAGCACTGTTTTCATTCATTAATAACAGACAGGATTTATGTCTGTTTGTTCCTGTTTGTCATGTTGTTGTTTTTTTTGGAGTTCTGATGATCTTCTTTGAATCTAGTAAATAACCTGAGGGTCCAACAAAAGTTTATGTATAAAACATAAAGTCCATCTCTGTTAGTTGAGCTGATTAAAAATGTTTCATAATCTTTTTTATGAGCTGTAAATCTGTCCTGTTATTTCTGTTATTAGTTATAAAAATCAACAGAAACTCATAATGAGACACAAACATGATCTTCTTCTACATCGTATTAAAGTTCCTTTAACTCTGTACACACTAATATCATATTCATGTCACATTCATTTGGAGGTGATAGTGTTTGTCATGATTTTAAAACACAAACATCACAAGATGGTTTGTTTTTCTTTTCTCTTCACTTGTGTGATTTATATTCTAAATACAAGCTCCTCTTGGTTTTCAATGTTTCCAGAGATAAAGAATGAATCTGTGTGTTTCTCTTTATTTATCAATCAGTGGGGTATTTCTGCACTGAGCTCAGTCCAACTGTTTATATCAACATGCAGAAAAGATGAACATAGACACTGACTAAAGTTTTTTCTTCTTATGTGTAGTAATAAATGAGATGAGGTTTCTGTCCTTTAAGAATACATTTAAGACACTTGTTGGATGTCATTACAAATTCTTGAGTAGAGCAGTTACAAGGAGCGTTAGACGTGAAAGAGAGTGAAAAAGCAGAAGTGTTCAGTGAGGAGGTTTTTGTCACGGTGTAAATCACTGTGATACGTTCTCATTGACAGAGCTGTCCCATGTCTGACAGTAATAAACTGCTGAGTCTCTCTCCTCCACAGTGCTGATGATCAAACAATATATATGGTATATCATCATTCATATATCATAACGATATATGAATGATGGTTCTTCAGAATATATTGAGGAACTCCTCAGAACTCCGCCTCTGAAAGATATTTTATTTTCAGCAATGATCTGCAACAAGTTCCCCCTTATTTCTACAAAGAGAATTGATCATATACCATGTTTTAAAAATGTATAAAAAAAAAAGAAATGCTATCACATTTCTGAAAAGGCAAATCAGCACCGAGTTAAAACATAAATAAAGAAATAAAGTAATGTAGCAAACATATCAAACTTAAATCTTAATTTCTTTATTATTTTTCTTAGAAAAAACAATTAGCAATTTACTTTAAAAAAAATATGTATCAAAGTGTGTTTTGTCAAAAACCTTTATTGAGGTGTCATCAGATGAGAACCATTGGATCAGGGACTGGTGTATTGGAAGCTAAAAATAATGAATTCATTTTTCAATACCTACCATTGCACGATTATAAAGAAATGCAGAACAATAAAACAAACTAGAATGATTAAAGTCACAGCAGACCAAAAGAATAATTGACAAGGATTTTATTTCATACAACTTCAAGGCAATAAAAATATTTTTGTTCTTTTATTTATTTAATAAGTTTTACTAATTTAAGGTCCTAATTGTTTTATTTAATATTGGGACAAACCGGAGCACCCGGAGAAAACCCCACGTGCAACAGAAGAAGAAAAAAAGAAGAACAAGAAGAGTAGATGAAGTAGATGGAGCAAAGTTAGGAGGAAAGGGGAATGTTGGAAAGAAATGGTGAGGTGGGTGGGACAGGAAAGGAATTTTGTAGTTCAGGCTTCTCTCCTTGAACTATCTGCGGATAGGGGGAAGGCGGAAGTTTGGTTGCCCTGCGGAGGTCAGCCGGCCCTTAGAGAGAGAGGGTGCAGTTGAGAAGCGGGTCGGTCGCAGGTCACTAATCCTGGTCTCTTCATATCCGAGCCTCGTCTTGTTGTGATCCTGCTTGTAAAAACTGGGACTGACCCTTCCTATGACAGGGCGTTCAACGGCATTATGAATAGGTGGGAGGTGGAAGGGCTTCTGGACAAGGTCATCTCTAGAAGTGAGCTGAATTTGATTGATTTTCTTGGCCTCAGCTTGTTGTCTTTGATGTTGTCTTGGGAGTCTTTCGCGATTTGCAATGGCCGAGTGATCCCGTTCCTTTTTCTGATGTTGTTCCTTATCATTCTGATGCTGGATAATGGCTATGTTGTTTTGCAGTCTGTCCTGTCTCTTACTTTCTACCTCCTCACCAGCAAGCAAATTTGAATGTTTCTTATATTGCCTCTCACTTTCTTTTCCACCCTGCGTCATCTGCCCTATGGTATTAAGGAGTGTTCCAGCTGTACTGTGTGTCTCATCACTGGCTCTTTGGTCTTTTAGTGTCTTCTTGTTGTTAACTTTCCTTTCCACCACACTGCAGTATTTTTCAGAGAGTCCTGTAGCCTTTAACTCCTTCAGCATGTGTTGTTTAGTCTCCTCAACTTGCACACATTTCAGCTTATTTGCTTCAATCAAATCATGAGCCTCTTTCATGATCTTTTCGCGATTTGCAATGGCCGAGTGATCCTGTTCCTTCTTCTGATGTTGTAAGGCCTCTAAGTAGTTTGCTGCCTTCTTACGCTTCTTCTCCTCTTCCTCGTCCTGTTTACTGGCGCTGTACTGTGACGCCTTTAACACCCGCTCAAACTCTTCTTTCTGACGCATGACCTCTCTACTCTGGTAGTACTGTTTGGAGTGTGACTGCTCCAAGCGAGTGGTGCGCAGCCATGCGCCCTCTTGTACTGTCCTTTCAGCCAGATCTTTCTGTTTTCTCCTCCATTTGCTGTCTTCCATTTCATTGATCCTCTTAGTGTGGATCTCATCCTGCTTTGCCTTGTTGTCTCTAACTTCTTCCTGTCGAGCAAACATCTTAGCACGCTCCAACTCCCTCTCTTTCTTTTTGCGTTTCTGCGCTGCTTCCTGTTCAGCCTCCTGCTTCATTTTTTTCTGGATGAACTCTGCGTTTTTAATGTCAGCCAGCTTCTCCTCCTCCATCCTCTGCTTCTTGGCGAGCATTTTCATTGCCTTGATGTGCTTACGCTCTTCATGCAGACGCTGTTGTGCCTCTCTTTTCTGCTCCAGGGCTTTAAGGTCCTCCAGTTTCCATTGCTTCTCTCTCTCTTGTACGTTCTGTCTCTCCTGTCTTTTCATCTCATTCTGCAGCTGCTTGTTTGAATGAATGTTTTGTGATACTTGGTTGAGATTATGCTTGATCACTCTGTTTGCCTTTTCTTTGCGGAGCGCATCAGCCTGCTTAGTGGCCTCGATGGCTTTGAGGCGCTCCATCTCTAACGTGAAATTCAGGAGCTTCTCCTCCTCTGCCAACTGGGCCTGGATCTGTCTCTTCTCCGCGATCTGGACCTCATGTATCTCGTGACACTGAGTAGCCAGAATCACCGTGTTGAGCTCCCTGATCTCACCTTTTTGCATCATAATGAGAGTATTGGCCCGCTCCAATATCTTCTTTGAACGGTCCCGGGCCTGAATCTCCTTCTGAGAAGGTGGCATGTTCTGCTTGCGGATATTATTTACCTCAATTAATCTATGCCTGATGGATTCTCCTGCTTTATACTCCTCCTCCCTCTTCCTCTGATGAGCATTCTCCTCAACCTTGGCAGTAATCTTGGATGCTGAGAGAATCGGCTGCCACTCAGATGATGACAAGACGATGGACTCTCTAGAAGAATTTGATTTACCACGTCTGTCAAGCATGATTTTGTTCCCAAACAGGGATTCATCTACCTGAGAGGTAGGAGCTACTACGCGGTAGCGGCAAGCACCAGTGTGGTTCTTTGGGGCTTCACGACTGAATCCAAGTCTCATGGTTGTATTGTTGCAAGTCATTATTGGTTGCAATTTGAAGTGAAAATGAACAAGGTTTGTAAAACAGTTTCCAAAACACTAATCCTTTTGTATCATCGAGTCCTCTGGTCTATAGTCTAAAATATATGTGACATCATTACATTCCATTCCTTTAATCTTTATTTTATTTTGATTTGAAATTTAAAGTTGAAACAAACAACATGGACATTCTAATAGAATGTAGTCAACTGTTGTCATGACAACATGTTTGCAATGCAAATAATCTCTTCATAGAGTTGCTGTGATTGGCTAATTACATGCAGGCTAATCCTGATTGGTTGTTTGATTGAGACCTGGTATGTTATATTCAGAGCGTTCACGTGACGTCACACTCTTATGGAACCGCCCACCTGGAGGGCAAGAAAGTCTGTCTACCACTGTACGCTACTGAGAAGTTACTGGTCTCAGTTAATTTTTTCAAATTAAATACAAGTGTTGTCTAATATGATACACTAACTGGCGAGGAGACGAGCCCGAGTTTTGCTTCTACAGAATTTAATCTGAGAAAAAAAACAGAAAGGAGGAGGTTTGTGGATTAATGAAGTTAGACCCTCCACAGCCCCTGTGGGGGGAAACATCAGACTTCTCCTCATCCTGACATCAATTATAGTGTTGATTAATTCTAAATATTCCTACCGTTAACTCAAATTACTGCCCCAGAACACTAAGATTGACAGCTGATACTATCCTGATACTATCGCTAGCTAACTAACTAATGTTAGCTATGTAGCACTCACCGATGCTTGAATGATGAGGAATTTCTTGCCCTTCACTTCTCAAACAGCAGCATTATCGACCCCGATCAATAATACATAAAGCTGCCTGTATGTTTGTAGACTTTCATCCTACAGCGATGTAAGGGGAGGGATTCTCCTCTAAATATCAGCAATATCACTGAGGTGACGTTCTGGTGTTACAGTTAAAAGAGTGACCATGTTAACTGATGACTTTCAGACAATCGCGACTGAAAGTGTGCTAAAAAATGCCTCTTTGTTCTGTTTTTGTATTAGCATAATGTCAAAATTGTTTATGAGATATGTTTAAATGAAAGCCAAACAAATAGGCTTTTGATAGGACACGTAACGTACGACAACCAGACTCACTCAGCTGACAGTCACCAGTTATCATGGTAACTCTTTTCAACGTTACACTGGCACGGACTTTGCCGTTTCGAGCGATATAAATAGTGTCCCGTATCGCAAAGTATCGTTAAAGTATCGCAAGTGCCCAAAAAAAAGTTTATCTTAATATGGTTTTGCTATGGTTGTCAGGTGATGTAAACATGTGTCGTTTATAAGAGATGTTAAATTAAAAGCCAGTGATGCAGTTCTACAGGGTTTTCAACGATGGCCATTACTTTCCTGAGCGTTTTTTTGCCCTCCAGCCCTCCGCGCTGATGACGTCACTGAAAGCTATGAATAGGTTACTCGTGTTGCTACTGTGTGGCACTCTCTTGTCACAAATGTCGCATCTTGCAGTAGATGTATTTTCAGGTGTAAAGTAGCACCACGCCACGCTACGTTTCCTTTCCGGCCATTCTCAAAGTCTCTCTCTCACATGTAGTTTGTTGCTGAAATGCGGTATGCCGTCTGTGTGTGTGCATCCACCCTGCTGCTTGGCCTTCGCTTCTCATGTCAGCAGCAGGTTTCCAAAGTCATGTGACACTGACAGGATCCGTAGTTACCTAGTGTCATGTTTGGTTTTTTACTCATTTATTTAGTATTATTGTCTGTTCCTGTTTTATTTTGTACTTACCCTTGTCTCTGTCTTTCAGATCCTGCTCCTCATGTTTTCCTGCCCTGATTGTGCTCACCTGTGTCTCGTTATCCCCTGATTGTCTGTGTGTATATATCCCTGTGTTTCCTCCCTCATGTTGCCAGTTTGCAGTGTGTTCCTGTGTGTCACCTTGTTCCAGCATTTTTCCGAGTAGACTTATAGTGATTTTTGGCTGTGCCTGCCTTACCGTTTTGCCTTTTGCCTGCTCCCTTTGGATTTGATTGCCTTGAAGATTTGCCTTCCTGTGTACCGACCTGGACTGTAATTAAACTCTGCCTTTTTCTGAACTCAGCTGCGTGTGAGTCTGCTTTTGAGTCCCTGTCTCTATCTGGTTCTGATATTAATCTCAGTGTTGGTAACTTCTTCAACCTTTGAAAGAAGGTTTTAATTCTGTTTGGTGATTTGTTTTTGTTTCAATACACTCCTGCAATAGTTAGGTATTTACAATAGGATGCCTTAATTCAAAGCATTTTGTTGATCTTTATGAAAAAAATAAGCATTGTGTACAAATTATTCCTTCACTGCTGTTACAGTTTCTTTTTTATATTCTTCATAGAGAGCCCCTGGTGGGATTTAATCAATTCTTCTTTGCATTATCATGTTATTGTTAATTTTAATGAATTGATATGTGTGGATAAATATAAAAACATTGAGGAGACTGAGTGATCATCCTAAAGTCATGTGTAGTTACAGGGAGCATTAGTAGATATTCTTAGAGACTCAAAAAGCAGAAGTGTTCAGTGAGGAGGTTTTTGTCACGGTGTAAATCATTGTGATACGTACTCGCTGACAGAGCTGTCCCATGTCTGACAGTAATAAACTGCTGAGTCTCTCTCCTCCACAGTGCTGATAATCAAACGATAATCTGATTGTGACTGATGAGTGGATGTGAACTTTGGAGAGGAGAAACCAGAGCCATATCTTGGAGAGCTCCAGCTGTGATAGTTCCTGAGAATATACTGAGGAACTCCTCCTGGAATCTGTTTGTACCAACGAGCTTCACTGTTAGTCACAGTCCCCAGGTTACAGTCCATGGTGGCTGTCTCTCCTCTCCTCAGAGTCACAACAGGAGGCTTCTGTGTCACCAGCGTCACAGCACTCACACCTGGAAACAACAAGATGACATGGAGTCAAGAGAAACACACAGACTGATGAATCCAACATGAGCTCAAAGCTGCAGTAAGTCAGCCTCCTTACATGTTAGAGCAGTGATGAGAGTGCACAGGGTCCCCAGCATGTTGTCAGTGTGTGCTGAGAATGGCCTTGGAACTTGAAAAGTGAGCTCACTGCTGACAGATCAGAGGCTTCGGAGGATGAGGAGAGGAGGTGCTGGAGGAGCCATTTAATACAGCACAGAGACTGAGAGTGAGTGACAGGAGGAGGAGCTTTGATTCAATCTGAAGGGTTTGCTACATTTTCACTCCCCCACCAAAAGGAAAAAAGGAGAGGTTATAGGTCAGGTTTCTTATCCTATCCATTTTAATAAGGTGGAATAATTTCTTTAAAAAAACATTTTTACTTTCTATCAAAGTAGGTATAGTTCAGGACATGATCTCTTTTTTGGGCTCATGTACAATGACATAAACCAAAACTTATAAAAAAAATTATATTAAATGAAACATCTGCCTTCTTTCAGTCAAGCACAGTTTCTAGAGTCGATACTAAACCACTTTATTTGCATGAGTCTAAATGAAGAGGAGAGGCATGCAGGTGCTTCCTGTAAATTGAAAAATGACAATTTGCTTTAGTCGAAACCAAAGTGTGCGTGTGTATTATTTTTTTTTTAAATCAGTCAGAGTTCCCCCTTTGTCTTTCCAACTGTAATCCAGTGCTGCTCTCTAGTGCATAACAACAGAATAACACCCCACTCTAGTGTATATTGACCTCATGTATTGTTGTCAGGCTGTGCAGATTAACTCCACAATGATCAACTAATAAAGGTTTCACATATCGTATGAAACACATTCAATGAGACTATTACAGACAACTTTGGCTTTAATGCAATGGTCTTCTGCATTCAATGCACTATATCAATACTTTTTCAGTGAAAATGGTTGCTGATGCTACTTGTACTTTGGGTTCTGCCAAGGCTACTAGTTGTTTTTCACACACTCTCTGGGGGATCGTCGCCTACCAATCGAGGGTTATTATGACACCTGAATTTTAAACTGATACGATTCTAGTAAAAAAAAAAACGACATCCATATCTCGTTTTGATACCACAAAACAAAGCGAGAAAGTCCTAGGCACCCAATGATTGGTAACTCCTTTTTTTAAATGACCAAATATTCAGACAATCTCCTCTTCTGTACAGAAACAGTCACACATTTATTTTAAGGTTAATTCTTTGGCCTTTATGCATTTATTTTAGAGACAGGACAGCAGACAGTCAGGAATCAAGGAGAGAGAGAGAGTGGGGAATGAAATGTGGGAAGGGATTTGAACCTGGGCTATGCCCTCCATACATGCACTAACCACTAGGCTACCGGCGCCCCAAACAGTTGACAATTTTGGATGGACCCATTCCTCTCTAATCTCTCACTCACACCTGTTTTATGAAATACTTGTTGTTTTTCAAAAATACTTTTTGATCCTTTTGATCATTAAAATTACAGACAATGTATAGTTTTAAAAATGTGTTATTGACCTTTTAACAACCATACTCCAATCTATCTTGGGTATTTGTGATGAAGTTACCCCATTACCTCATTTGCACTTTACACATTTTAATTGATCTCTCTAACATAGGCCTGACAATGAAACAAAAAGGCTGTTATTTAGTCTAAAAGCACAGAATAAGCATATTGCCACTTGCTGGAATATCCCAAAATCACTTTCTTTTCAAGTATGAGTGTTAACGTACCCAGACATCCACAGCGCGAATGCAGGGGGTCAAGAAGACTACGGTTGGGATGTGGCAACTAGATGCACTCTGTGCACATCTCTAAAGCCTTCTGGTGGATCATCTCTTGAAGAAGGTGGCCTGGGGTATTCTTTCATTTTATTTATTTTTTATTTATTTTTTTTCTCCTATGCTTAGTTTTGTTTCTTCTGTTCCGTTAGTATAAGACTCTAATTTTGATAAACATACTGTAATGGATGTATTGGTGTAAACCATCTCAGTATATTGTATGTTTGACAAGGGTCAAACATACATGGAGAAAATAGTAATGCGTTTCATAAATGATGGATGGTATTCAGAAATGTAAACTTTTATTTTGAAGCTTAGAAGAATGGGGTGGCAGTTTGTATTCCATTCAAATCGATGTACTTTAATGCTGACAACCAGCAGAGGGCGTATAGCAGACCTCAATGTGTTTAAGACTTTCAGTCTATGGTGTAAGCCTGAGAAAGGGAGAAAAAGGACGGGATCAGGAGCTGTTTTTTTTGTATTTTTGTGGTTCTAATGTGCCTAAATGTTTTGGTGTTTAGTGTAAGATGTGCCATTTTAAATGTGATCATGTCTACAACTGCTGTGACATTTGGATTTTATTTAAATAATAAGTCAGCTATGTAGGCTATCTGACAACTGGTGCATGTGCATTGCATAACTTGAATGATCTTGGCCATATTTTTCAAGTAAGAGCCACTCAAAAGGCAAATGCCATCTTGGAAGACCCTCAGCACCCTCACTTATGTTAAGAGGGCCAAATCTAACTGATCCCTGAGGTCGTTTGTCCCTTCAGCAGTTGGGGTTTTAAATAAGCTGTAGGTATTGTTGCCTGTACACTTTTACTTTGTACTGTTGGTCTTTCTTATCTCACTCACATCCATCATGATGAAATCCATGGTAGTGCTGCTCTAAGAATGTCTATTGCCTGTATGGACCTCTGTTGCAAACCAAATTTCCCCTCAGGGACAATAAAGATTTTTCAATCCAACATTGCTTTTTTCATGACTGCTATTCCTCACCTGTCCACTAGTTGCCTTGTTCTGTATTACGCTTCGGCCAGTCACATGCTCATCCATTAACTTCCCGCAAAACCTCATAGTAATGGGCTTCCAAATAAAACTGTCTACCTCATAGTAGGTCTCCAGCTACTTCCGACGGTATTACCAGAACGACCTGCTACTTCTGTCTCAGCAGACTGCTTTACTGGCCTGGTTTCTCTAGTCCCCAAAGTGGTCTCTAAGCCGGTGCCCATTCGTGTCCAGTGTTAATTCAATTAAATTCCTCTTTGTTTATTTTTTTCTCGTTAGAATGTCAAAGATACAAGATAATGAAAAACTAAACAGATATTCGTTGGGACACAAACCCATCTTCAACATCGGTCTCTTAAAAACATGTGGACTGACTTGTGCACCGAGCTACCTTGTCCTTCTTCCTCTATACAAACCAGGTGAGTGTGCGCACCGTAGTTTTGTATTATCGGCCAAGTCAGAGGTTCCAACCACACTAACTTCACTATAAGCCTGATTTAAAAATAACATATAACTATTATGATGGGTTTAGTAATGTTTTATTTTGAAACCGGATGCACTTTAATGCTGTGTGTGGTGTCTTTACACTGCTGCAAGATGTCGCTCACTCTGACTGTGTAGAGAAGCTGATACCCAAATGCGCATCGCTTTACCGACGCATCTTGTTAAAACCAACTAACTGCTCTTCAAAAAAAAAAAACATTTTACTTCTGATAAGGGGACGACGAGCAACCAGAGAAATATTCTGAAAGGACGTACAATGTGAGATGCCAAATATTTGCAGCAGTCAATATCTTACAGTGACTAAAATCTGTCCCCCCAAAAAAGGATACTCGTTTCGCCGGGTGACCGAGTAGGTGTACTTACACTAAACCTGTTCAGATTAGCTGTCGCACGACGGAGGCGCGAGGTTAGGATTCGATTGTCAGACAGCAAACAGATGTGGTGAAATGTCAACATCTGTCTCCGAATCCGTTCGAGCCGAAGAAAGAGCAGGATTGTCTTGGGTCTCTCTGTGAAGTGCGATGGAATAAAATGCTGCGCATTACTGCTTCTACTACAGGTTACTTGAATCTTTGACGCACCGAAGTCGGAGATTTATCCTCGACCTTGTTCTGTTTAGGCTTCTGCTCTCTTCTGCAACGTAACGAGGAGGATGGTCTTTGCCCTACATGTGATTGTCATGTCTTCGGCGTTTTTCAATCCCAGTTTTGCCTTCAGCTCCCACTTTGACACAGGTAAGGGTCAAACTACAGAATGAATGAAGAGGGTTTGTCTGTTTGCTGGAAATCTTAATATGTTCCCTCGGGATAAATGGTTTCTGCATGTGATGCAAGGCCATACATTGTGTATTGGTGCTATATTTACATCATTTTCTTTCAGCATCATTGTTATTATATCATCATCATTAGCAGCAGCAGCAGTACTTAAGCATAGGGCTCAGATCAGGTATTGATTTTGTACATTTAGTCCCATAGCTTGGTGACAAGAGGGTTAAAAGTGTCTGCACATATTCTGCATAGTTCTACATCCCTGCAGCTGATTGTGAAAGTGTGTTTGTTCTATCAAGGTGTGTGTGTGTGTGTGTGTGTAATGACAACAACATTACAGAGGTGACCCCCTGACAGAGGTGTGTGCCTCTGCTTCTTGAGGTTGCGGCCCTTGACAATACACTTGGACGCAGTGTCTGATCATCTCCAATATAGGAACCTCGGCAAAGGAGGACCCAGGTGCTGCTGCAGTGCTACGGGACCACCGAGCAGGAAGTCATGGCCGTGCTGCTGTGTGAGGGCTTGAAGTGGAGCAGAATAAATAACTGTGTGCGAGTGTAAACAGGACTGAGAGAGTCCCCGCACTGAGCTCAGTGTGCTGGGCATACAAATGACGGTGAGCTGAGTGACTCGGGCCTTATTTGTTCTCCCAAAACAGCACACTCTCACTGATCTTTTATCCCTCCTCCGATCTCTATCTCTATCGTTCCGCAGAATGTGACACTAAAAGGCTCCTCCATTTAAAGCCAAATGGGTTATTTATAAGATGCATGCTGTCCCTGTGGATTCGGGAAGTTTCTGTGCTCACAGTTGCAACAACATTGAGCAACATTATAGCTCTTGAGTATGTAAGACTTTAGAGGATGTTTTCATGAATAATGATATGTATGCTGTACTCTGATTTAAGATATATAATGCAAAGCGAAACAGAAATTGGTTTAGTGGCATATATATATATATATATATATATATATATATATATATATATTGGGAAAACCATGACAAAAGCATTTTTCAGCACAGAATGTGGAGAGGGTGCTGAGCTGGCGAGACCTTGTTCTGTGCAGTGAAATATGATACAAACCTACCCAAGGAGTGTAGTCTTTTAATTTGAAGCCAGATAAATGGTTCCCAGCTGACTTACGGGTAAAATGCCTGCTTACTGTGGCTCTTCTGGGGCATTACTTAATTCAATTTATCTGTCTTGGTATTTTTTTTTTTCCTGGAGGACAACATCCCATAAGGAATGTGCAGTGCAACATTCATATTTCTTTCTTTGACTGACAGTCGCTGATGAAAAGCCTCGGTGACATGTCAGGATGAAATCAACATGTACATGTGTGTAGCTGGACCAAAGGAAGGAGTCTGGTTTGTTAGCTCTTATAATGATTTACATTTTTCATACATTTTCAAGCAGCACCTGACAAGCGACCCTCTTCTTTCCTAGTAATTGCAATGAGAATCAATGTTGTCTAGGCGATGGAGGTGGGCGGACGAGAAGGGAACCAATCATTTTCATGGCCAGTGCTAAGGACAGAGAAATGCAAGAGTCCCTTAAAGGGGAGGGACACAAGGCATTCAATCACATGTTCTGGCTGAATATGTTTCATTTGATAAAAACACGCCAACATATACAAACAGCATTTGAACTCTAGCACCTTTAAGCTCTTTTTCTATAGCTGCACCTCCTCCTTGTTGGACTGCATAGTGTGCTCTAATTGTGAACAGACCAGACAGAGGAAAATAGCTATTGGGCTGGGTCATTTGACACATTGCACAGCATTAGAAAAGACGTCAGCAGGGAACATCTCGAGGTAAAAAGATCCCTTTTAGCAACCCTGTCATGCCTGTATTGGTGCTTGGTTTGTGTGCATTGGCCAAGCATGTGTGGCATTCTGCACCAGGGACAACTGCATCTTACACCTGGCTTACCACTGCTTCAGCACCATGGACAGCTCTCCCATCAGGAGAGGGGGCAGGCATGGGTGTGTTTGTGTATGAGAAGGATAAAAATACCTGGCTGCTTGCAGCGTGCATCACTTGACTGTCAGGGCAAACAGGAGACAGGCTGACCTGGAACGCGACACTGATACCAACCAACGAGCTGACAATGCAGCACTGTGGCGGGACTGTCTTTTAGCAGTGTCCTCTGGTGCCTGGAGGTGGCGGTAGCAGCTAGTGTGCATGTAGCAGACCATATCTAGATGTAGATGCAATGCATACACACATTTTCTGCCACTTGCACACACATTGGCATAATGCATAATGCACATGCAGGAATGCTTACACGTGCCCTGCCTTACACACGTGCATGCCGCTGCAGGCTGTGATCACGGTGTTACTGATATCACAGAGGAAAAGATGTTCAAAGATGTATCTTGACTTGCACTCAAAGCTCCTCCCACTGACTCGGTCAGTACAAAACAGCCACCGCTGACTGTTTGATTATTTATCTCTCCATGTGTAATATGGGGCACTTTAGTTACATAACTCTGCCTCTGGGGGAACTAGAATAAGAATGAAGTGGACTCAAGCAGTCAAGGGGAACCATCTATGGCTCCTCTATGTGCTCTCTGTGTGATGATGTGGGTTTTTGTCTGAATCTACTGTGTTAGAGGTTTGTGTGCGCGCAATTGCACTTTATCCCATTGCAGGATTGAACTTGTCACCATGTTTCATTTCCAGCTGTGGAATTAATATGTGAGTTAGAGCCGCCTCTCAGTAGCATCTAGCAACACCTCACATGTTGGTAGATGGAAGTGGAGAGGTGTGCCAGTTATGATTCAAGGTGCTGCTGACTGATATAAGAAGCATTTCATGTCAGAATTATTGATACTGGGGGTTGCAAGTGTATCGTCACAAAATGAGCAATTGCAAGAAAACGCATCATGGAAGTCTGAATTCATAGCAATAGATGAGAAAAAATGGATGGATGGAGGTCTGTGTATTCTGGTTTTGCACACTTTTGATGTAGGCAGATCAGTATCAGAATTCGCTATATTGATCAGGTATGCTTACACATACAAGGAATTAGACCTTGTTTAACGTGTATGGGCAATCCTACAGAACACATTAGATGAATGAAGCTCAAGCTTGCCATAAGCTACACTCAAATTAACAGGTGCCAATTAAGTGGTGAAATTGGTTTTTTTTTTAATTGATTTTGGATGGCAACCAGGTATTGTGTGAAACATGAAGAACATGCAGATATACATAGAAACTGTGAGTCATAGATTATATGCACTAGAGCACGACTGATTAATTGGCCGGCCGATAATATCGGCCGATATTAGCTTATCAAGTGACTGTCAGTATCGGATAATGCTATCTCAGATATGCGGCTATATAACTAGATTTATTCACTTTCATTTTAAATAATTGTTTCACACTAGCAGTTCTCTTTCACCAGCAGTGTGAGCTATATGGACTACAACAAGCATTATAACTCTCCAGAGTGTCAAGTGGTGATGCATATATGTGCGCAGTTATTATACAGCTGAGTGACCATCTTGCTTCATTATATATATTTTCCACAAGAGTATGATACCTGCATTTGAGGGATCAAGGCAATATATCAGTATATCTATATCTATCTATAAAGATCTAAGATGGATCTAAGAAAGATATCGGCCGATATATCAGCATCAGACTTTTTCTCTCCATAATATCGATAATGGTATTGGCCCCAAAAATCTCATATCGGTCAGGCCGTAATATGCACGCTTCATTATTTTGTTCTAATCCTAACCCATTTTTTAAACTTGATATCAGTTACAAAATATTGAACAATGTTACTGCAAATCAATTGTGAAGTCCAATTTTAAATGATATTTTATCCTTACAGATACTGATTCTAAAACCGAGACTTAGGTAGTACCTGATTCTGAGTTACCCACCAATACACAGTGCAAAATACTTAATACTTAGTCCTGGGGGGTGGGGGGGAGACATTGATTCTCTGTATTTTTGCTAGCTTTAACTTCCAAACACTTGCACTCCTCTCTAGAAATTCACTGCTGTCGTTTGCTTTCATCATGATAATTAGTCGGGGACAACTTCACATATATATTTAGTGATGATAACAAAGCATTGACTCACATCAATGCATTGAGCCGTGCATTGGCTGGCACTGACCAAATACCACACGCTCATACCTGAACAGCATTTTAAATTGTACTGCAGTCAGGTATCAAAAAGTTTTTTTTTTTTAATGGCAACGATGGCATGACATAAAGTCAAAGCAGTTAAATTGATGTTGGAAAGGAAGTTCTTCAGATTGGTTCACCTAAGGCATCTGTGAAAAGTGTGTGTCAGAGTGGAAGAGTTTACACTCAGCAAAAGGAAATCAAAGTGAAATATAGGAGAAATGATGTGTGCACGGGTGTCAGCATAGCTCCACTAAATTGCTTTCCTCAGGTATATGTGTGTATTTGTGTTTTCTTCACACATACATATTCACCGACATTCTCCACACTTATGTACGCACACCGCTTCATTGTCTGCATCATGAGACCCAGGCTTGAATGTCATCTGAGGTGCACATTTCTATGTCTGCATATGGTTTGCACATGCATCTCATTTGTGTTTATAAGCCAGAGGACTAGTAGTCATGCACGCCTTGATCACTCCATCCTGCAGTGTGTGCAGAGTGACGTTCTGTCAGGTCTGTGTTGAAATGCTCTGGTCATAGATGACCCAGTTACTAAAATGGTAGATCATCATCAGTATGTAGCAAAGAATATGTTGTAGGGAATGCAAAAAAAAATGTTCTGCTATTTTCAGCTATCCTGTAAAAGATGTATTGATGTAGTCTTTATCTCTATAATACACACATATTTTAAGTAAAGCACATTTCTTTGTGTCACAGTATAGAAATCAATTCTATTTTGCCTCCTTGACCTTTTTAATGCAGATTATTTTTTTTAAGTAGGCCGTTAAAATTCTTTATATTACTTACACATTGTCGTTTATAAGTAAAGCAGTAGTGACCTGAATTATAGAGCTCTCATTGACTTGTGTAACCTTTTCATTTTCAGACTCATAGCCTGGAGAGCAGCTTTAAATTTAGATCGTCTCCACTCGAGCCCCAAATAACAACACAAACCTACTCTATGAACTAGAAAAATACAGCCAACACAGCATGGACACATTAACTGGACATTTTTAGCAAACAGTGTCCAAACAAATTGTTGTAAGGTCATGAAATGTTCGAGCTTAATTGGGAATAAATCAGTGGCATTCATTGTCTGTCCATGTTACCATGCAACCAAATGTGTGACCAAACATTTCCGCCTACTTACTCTAGTAAATTAAGGACGACACTAATGAGTTATGTGGCTGTTTAGGATTAGCGGAACTTTATAAATGCATCTATAGATTGAACATTGTGTCTGCTAATCTGTTACTCCTGCAATCCACATATTGTGCAACCGTAAGAGGGCCGTAGTATAAATTTCAATTTCATTGGTCTCACAATATGAACATTTGGAATATACACATCACAAAATCCAGAATTCATCACAATAAGTAAGAATAAAACATTTGACGTAAACAAGCAGTGCTTCCTCACTAAACATGTATTATTTTTAACCATGAAATGGAGATTTGGCACACATTTTCACACCATTTTGATGCAGTCAGATACGTGTGCAAAGCTGTGAGAACAAATTTGTCCCCTGTGGGACAATAAAGTATTGTATTGTATTGTATGCTAAAACGGAAAATCATCAGTTTCAGTAGTATCTGCTAGATTAATAAAAGTCAATTAAGTTTAAAAAAACTGCTTTGTGGAGTCGTCGTTTTGGACGCCCCTCTGTTTACCAGGGAAAAACGACAAACCAACAGGTGTTGCAGCGATAGCGATAGTTTTGGGAGCTCTGAGACTTATTTAAATGTGTTGAAAAGAAAGGATAATATGTGACCTTTAAATTAATTTGTATGCAATGAAAAACAGCTTTTCACAAAATGGTTAAAAAGGTATTTATCACATATGGCCTTCATGGTTCTTAAAGCCTGTCCTCTTCAGAATTTACATTTTTTATAAACTGTTGCAAAGAGAATCCTTGAGTCCTCAGTCAAGTCCCCTCTCCTGCTCGCCTCAAGAGGATAAACATATTTCCATCCCATTCATTCTCTCCTTCAGCTGCATGTTTGCCAGTGTGATAAACTGTGAACAGCTTTTGTTCCATTTGTGCTGAAGGAACAGCAGCTCGGATTCGTTTTGTGCTGCATAATAATCACCCAATTCAGCAGATTTCCTTTCGAAATTCAACCAAACAGCCCTCGATGGAAATACAGAACAGATGCCTGCCAGTCCCCGCTGCAAACATTATGCTCACGTTAATAAAAATGTCTGGAATTAATGATTTCTTCCTTGAATGCTTAAACTAGCAACTTTAATACGCAAAGCCCCCGTCCAAGAGGTTAGCCAAATTTACCTTAGATATGTGTGCATCAAACACAGCCTTGATATTCAGACTCTTGCTTTCCGACAGCATGCCCTTGCAGGAGCTGTCAGGGGACGGACATGACAGGCCTGTAATGCTGATACATGGTGGTCCTCCTGGGCTCTCACTCCCAGCTAATGACAGTTATCATGGCTCTCTGCAGGCCAGCGCGTCCCACTGCAATCTGCAGTCTTTCACAGAGAGCATGACTAAAGAACAGAGGAGAGGATGTAAACCAGGGAAGGATACTGCACCCTGCCATTAATCACGTCATGTTGTTCCCTCTGCTGTCAACTGTACCTGAGAATGACATATATGTACACGTGTGTTTGTGTGTGGACAGAGTGCTTCCTCCTCTTCATACACTCTGATAGACAAAGAACTAATCCTTGAGAATAGTTGCTGAAATAAGACAGTGACACAGTAAGATGAGCTAACAACTTGAGCCAGGAATTGATCCATAACGATTGTCCTTATGCCTTTCATATACACAAACACAAAAGCAGAATCAATATTAAGCTTGGCGTGTATAAAGGACAGCAGCTTTGTCAATTACCTGTGACTCTTATTCTAATTCGGCTGCTGTAACCTGATTGTTTTCATCATTTTCGGGTTGTAAAGCTGCACCTCTCATGCAAGAGCTTCCACTTAAATATCACTGCAGCTCTGACGCTTTGTGTTCCTTTAGCTATAGCGGATAGAGCTGCTCGATTATGACAAAAATCATGCATCACATGCAAACACTCTTCACGCTTAAACATTCGCAGCACTTTGAAAAACAAGCAAAACATGAAAATAGACAAGTGAAGCAAATCTAAATATATACAAAATTACAATTTATAACAATTCATGAACACAAATTGAATAAGAATAAATCAACTATTTTTCTGAGGTATGGTGATGTGCGCTTGTGACCAAAATATACCAACAAACACCTTAAAACATTTACCACACAAGACAAAATGGACAAAACGATAGCAGCACTGCAAGCACCATTTTTTAATCTTGTTTATCTTGCTTTCATGATTTGGTATTTGAAATTGAAACTTCTATATTGCTCTATGAGTGGATGTGAATTCTCCGCTTCAGTCATACTGCTTTGCTCCTGCGGCCCTCTGACTGTTTAAATCTTACCCCAAAGGTCACACTTTGCTCCTGTCTAAATAGATCTTGTCAGCTGTACCCTGAGCCCCCTCCCCAGGATTCGTCCCATACATCACTGTTTGCGTTGAGAGTGTGTGTTCTTATTGGGTGCCACTTGGTGCAATCCAGGCAGGCAGGGCAGATGGAGTTTTTATGCCCCTGAAGCACTGTCCTGAATGTAAAGTGGGGTCAGAGAGATTTGGGACTTTTTTTCCTTCACACGTTGACACAATTGTTCTGTGTACTGTTAGAGCGTTGAGGAGAGGTGTTGGGACAATTCCAGTGGTTAAATAATTGCAGCTGCTAGTCTCCTGCAGCGGGAGACTACAGTGTTTACCACAAAATGCATGAAGCTCATACAATAATACATTTAAATTATTTCTATAACCTGTGTGTGTGAAAATACACATTTTAAAAAGACACCTGCATTGCTTGCTAAATGCAACTGTTGCAACTGCTGCATTAGGGTACTTGCACCTTTTTTGGTCTAATATTGTCAGGGCTGAGATTGTTTTATGAAATATCAGACACAATATGTAGAGAGATAAAGGCCCAAAGAGTAAACAGCAAGGAAGGAATGCCCAATCTCGGAACCCATTCCACCATATAGTTCACCTTTCCTCCCACCAGTTCTCACTTGAACACAAACACACTCCTCCTCCTCTCTTACTACACACACATCTCCTTTCCCCTTTTATTTCATGTTTCTCCCTCCATATTATGCGTCTGCTCTATTGACTTCTTTTATGAGCAGTATGTTTCCACATGTGCACACGTGGAGGAGGCTTGTTGTTTAGGACAAAGTGAATTACAAGAAATGAACTGAAACCAACAAGTTTGAAATGGCATCAGCACCAACCGGCTGCCCTAACAAGCTTTTAAAACAGCAGCGTAAGAAGGTCAATATCAAACAGGAGAAGCTGAAGAATAATCAGTCAATCAATTTTGGAAAGCTTAAGATGGAAAGTGCAATTACCGTACATTTGCACAGCATGCAATGTTAGCCAGCCCCAAAACCAGCTTGTTTCCATTGTTCCATATATTGAATGCCCTAACAGCGTACAGTATCACAATGTAGCGTGACCTTTTTACTCCAGCGTCCCTTTCTATTTTCCTAGACGATGATCGAGGGAGATCGACATGCTGGGAGTGTCCAACAGGAGAACATACATCTTTTCTTGCTTAACAAAGCTAGTTAAAAATGGAGATAGCAGTGCACTAATGATATCCATACAGATGATTTAACGACATTTCTGTTTCTCCACGTTCAAAACAAAAGCACCAGATGTCACTTTGCTTGCAAGGGGAAACTGAAATGAACAGAAAACACTTGTGTTATGTGCGGACACACTGTAAGTTTCCAATGTTGTTTTCTACTATTGTGTTTTGGGGAAAACGTCCTTAAATATGTTGTCGTGGTATTACCCAGAAACAGTCGCATTTCAGGCACTCTCCTCTTACACGCTCTATCAAGGTGCTCTTTCTCACCTAAAACTAAGCAAGTATTTTGAGCTGTAAGATTCGACACTATCTACATCTGCAAAAGGTAATTCCTGAAAATGTCAATAATTGCCCGGTCCAGAATGTCCTGAAATAATCAAGATAATGTCAGGAGGTAATGTGTGAAAGAGGATTCTGTGTTGGAAACATTGCACAGTTTCCCACACATTAATGCCTTTTCCATGCAGCAGTGTCTTTAAAGGGGCCATCTGGACATGTTTGCAAGTTATGCACGTTTTTTGTATTCCAGCGTGGACTGAATGTTCTCCATAATACTGAGCAAAGTGTCTGACAAATAACAATGCCAACATGTGCTGTTTGGATTGGAAGGTTGTAAACCCTTAAAGGACACAAAGCTCATTCTGCGGCCACTGACCACACTTCATCCAGAGACTGTTTCCTTTAACACTACCTGTATAGAGTGTACTGCATGTCCCTATTTGCACCCGATCTTGTGAGCATTAATTGCGGTTGAAACGGTATATCTTTTCCCTCCCTCTCTCTTTGTCTCCCCCTCACCCTTTCTCAGGATGATTTGATAGCAGTGGTGTGTAGCTTGGCAAGGTGCCCGCCCTGCAGCAGTGTCATTACTTGGTCTCTTGGTCAACAACATAAACAAAGTGTGTATGTCTATATATGCACTTGTGCATTTATAGCAACCGTAACAGCAAATGAAGAGAGATATGGCTTTAACTTTTGTTTTCTGGTCTTTATCAAAGGATACAAAACTATTTGTGGTGCAGGATTGAAGCTATCAGTTTAAACTATAACCTGATACTCTCGGGTGCCACAACCAAAGTTATTCTATGCAGCGAAGTCCAAAACCTTGACTGAGCTCTGTGTGTGGGTGCATGTTCCTCTGCTCTTGTGTGAACATGAAAAAACACATGGCTCAGCCCCGGCCTTGCTATAAGAGTGTGGGAGGCATTGTAATATAGTTCACTCTGCTTCAATAAATCCCTGTTTCCTCCCCGCAATCCTCCTTGCCCTGTTCCTCCCTCCTTTCCTTACACGTGTCCATTTAGAGCAGATTGTTGAATGCATGATGAGCTCTGCCGTGTAGCTGCACATAGTAAATAACCCAGCAGCTGTAACCCTGATGTTCAGCTGCTGCATCTGCACGCTACAGCTGCACAGCAACAGAAAGTCCTTACTTCACTGGTGCATGCTTTATTAATTATCTACCATGAACACACACATGCATACGCACAAACACACACACACACAACTTTAAGGCATTTCTTTGTTATTGCTGCTTCCTCCTAGATGTTTTGCGTCTAGAATTTTATAAACTGGTCTCAGTAATGCCGGAATTGGACCAAACAAAGCGACAACTACGTATTGGATTTTTTTCATTATTTAATTCCTATTGTAGATAAATTGCATTTGATTCAATTGTCAATTTGTATCAGATCAAATTAAACCATACTGAATTGCTCTACATTTTACAGTCCTTGAATCGGATTGTAGCCCTAGATTATCAGATCGAAACAAATCGTCTTGTAGAGGAGAGACGCACTCTCCTAGATGTTACATGAATTTCAAGTTTTCTGAAACATATTTTTCTGGTTGTGAAAATCACGGGAGATACCAATATTTTTTTTTTCAAAGAAGCTATGTGATGTATTTCAATTGTTTTAAATAGTCCCTCCCCCTTAAAAAATGATCTTTCCCCGAGATGGTGCATGACCCCCACTGTGTCAACATTTCCTTTCGCCTTTGACCATGAAAACGAATCAGTTTGTCTTACATGTGACTTGTTCTACCCAATAAGAACCTCTTCTCTGAATCAGCAGTAAGGAATACTAGCTTAGAAGCTTTAACTTTATGTGACACAGCAGATACACATCCTAAATCGGTGCATGCCACATTCTTTGCCATTCTTTGGCATCAGGGCTGATACATCGGCTGATTCTGATGTTCCAACCCATACATTACAAATCAAATGGTATAGAAGTAATAGAAGTATTGAACGGAGAGAAATCAGAAAAAGGAAGGAAGAGGAGTAAGCGTGGCAGACATGATGGTGATAAATGCAGGTTGTAGGGCCCCCAATGTATCTTTCCTGGGGCCCCAGTAGACTCTAGAATCGCCACTGCTAATGCAAACACTAAGGTTACAGTTACAGATTAGTTGAGATAAACTCATATGAAGAACAAAGTCACACGAAATGAAGCTGGACTTTTGGGAAATAAACAGCGATAGCCTCCTCATTCATTCATTGTCCCTTGGCCAACTCATTTCTTCCCTTTCTTCATCCCACTGCGTCCTCCTCATTGTCAGCCTGAGCTGTTGAGGTGGCGGGGTGACTCCAGCGCTCTCCCTTTCTCTCTGTGAGGACATTGCTTACCTCTTTCTCCAGTCCTGAGGACAGCTTTTTAATAAAGCGGGAATGAGCCGGGCTTTAAGTGCTTTATTTACATTTTGCCTTGCAGCTGGTGTAGTAATGTGTGCTGCTCAAATATTTATGGAGGACCCAGGGACATTGCTCTCTCACAGTTTCATCAGGGACAAAAGAGAGAGAGAAAGAGCGACAGTGGAGGATGGATTTCCAAATGTTGCTGTTATGAAAATAAAAGTCACTGATTTTCCTTCTCTACAACCTTTAGACATACTGTAATGGTGGACTTGTTGAAGGTTGATGCATAAGTTGCAGTTAAAAATGGCCGAAATAAATGTTATGATTCAAGTACCAACAAAAGGACAGCGCATAAAAAGGACTATGAATCTAAACAGAGGCTATTTTAATCTATTTTTAAATAGTTATTCCTGATTCATGTTGATTCACAAAATGTTACAAACAAGCCTGACTAGAAACCTCCATGGGTAAACGAACAATCTGGCATCGAGTGGAAGACTGAGCCGGCTTTTATACTGTGGAGTGTGTCACATACACAGGACAAATGAGAAAACACACAGAGAGGGAAAATAGACTGGGATCCTCACACACTAAGTCATTCGATCAGGACCACTGTGATGGCTCAGTAGTGGTTGTGATTAGAGCTATGTAAAAAACTACGTACAGCAAAGTGTCAATTTGTTTAACAAATTTAAAATGAGAGAGCAGTGGTGGGCAAGAGACATAGAAATGAAGTGAAGAAAGCTAGCATGGCCAATTTAAATGAAGTGGTAAAAAAAAGACTTTATTTTATGATTGTATCACATAAGTTCTTATGATCTAAAGAACTAATAAACATGTCTATAGGGGGGCATCAGATAGCTTAGCGGCTATGACGCACACAAATGCATATAAAGATGCCTGCATATAGAGACACCACCACAAACTTCAACTGGATTATAAGTGATAATTGAGATGTCATGTTTTAAGTATCATCAAACTAGACTCTGTGGGTTGTGTTACGTGGTCTCTAGTACTCTGAAACAACATATCCCACATGCATAGCACAACATCATCAGCGTAGAAGGAATTCCACAATTTCGTCGCTTAAACTAACAATTTCCAGATCTGGGGTTCAATTTCAAAATCCTCCCTATCTAAGTCTCTAAGAGAACAGGTAGCAATTTACACTCTCATCAGAGTTCAGTGTTCATTTGGATCTTAAGTACTGTTTGCAAACACTGTCAACGTTTGCTCCAAATGTAGAGGGACAGATGGCCCCTTTTGCTACTCCACAGGAAACACATTCATTTGCTTTCTCCAGACTTACTAAACAAACTTTGGCTTGTTTGCCAGTTTCCAAAATCCCTCCATCCATTATCTGTGGAAGAGTAAAAAGTTAGTCCACTGTTCAATGCCCGTGTTCAACCATCTGCTTCATCAGAGCCTGTAGAGGCTTGGCAGTTGGCAGCTAGCTCTGCCTCAGGCTAAATAACACTTCAGGGTAGACAGCTTATCAAGATGAATGAGGTTTAGTGGTAGGGATATGTGACCAACCAAGGAGGTAGTGGAAAACTTTTTTTTACACTTTTTACCTCAAGGTGAAAAGTTAAATTTTTATGTACATTTTATTTCAAGGAAATATTTGTGAGTTCATATTGTTTATGAAGAAAATGAGAAAGACGATGGGTCATAATTGGCACAACATTGAAATTAGAGAATTTGATCATCTTCAGACTTTGCACATCATGACTGCTGACTCTCAGAAATGACGTGTGCATGTTTATTTAAGGTACCATTTGAGTCACCATCTCTGATTCAGCATGTGCCATCACATCACCGTCATCGTTTCTGACACCATCTTCCTTGTATTCTTCCTCTCTGCTCTTCTTGTCCTCCTTCACATTAACCCATCTACACATCCACAGGTTTAGTAATACCCAAAGGTAATTTATATGCATTGAGTTAAATAATGCATGCAGACCTCCACTGAGTAAACAACAAAGTTATAAAATGCTTAAGCTGCTTTGGAAATGAAGCATTTTAATTTGCTGCTTTGGGAATTGAACTGGTAATTTAGCTATAATGGCATTGAGAAGGAATACATAGTTGGTAGAGTTTACATAAATTGTTTGCTGCTTTACCAGGATACTAAAGGGGCTCATAGAAGCTGTTAATATGCACGTTTGAATGGAAGCATGATTTTAATTGTACTTCTTCACAAATATCTCCCGTCGCCACTCACCTGAGCTGTGTGTTTTGCTATGTGGTGACTCCAGACTGGGATCTGCTTGGTTCAGTTTGTTAATCTCCTTTTCCACTTCACAGACACTTTCGCATGTAAGCACACACACACACACACACAAAAAACACACACTTCATAATCTAGGGAGACAGACCGGAGTGCCAGTGTTTGAGGAATCAGCAAAACTGTGGTCCTTCTAAGTGGGGAAATAAAGAGGGGGCACAGGGTTTACCGCACCGTAAATGCCAATCAACTAATGTGTTCTGGCCAGCAAGGTTGTTGCCATGGAGATGTGTTGGTTAGTCAGCACCCACACACACTCACACATACTTTTTTTTTTTAAACCAAGCTTTAAGTAGGAACCTGTAGTCACAGTCCATGTCGGTATTCATCATCTGCCCATGTGCGGGTGTGGGCTTTGTGGCCGTGACCTCGGGGGTCAAGCTTTGGTTTGGAGCAGTGCTGTTTGGGCCGCAGGAGCTGTCAGGTTTGGAACAGTATGTTCCCCACAGCCAAATGGGTCAGGACCGCCGGGTCTCAGTCAGTGAGCCGGAAAAATACTCACACACAAGCATCACACACATAATTTCCCAGTAGACCCAATAGGAAGGGAGGGAAGTGCTTGTTTTGATCTCAGAAGGGAAGAACAATCAAGGGCCTTAGTGTTACAGTAGGATGGTTTCACACTAGGGACCCGGGCCAGATCTGAGTTTGGGTTGACCCCAAAGTCCAGTTCATCTGATCAGTGTGAACACAAATACTGTACTCGTACCATACTGGGTTTTCCGTGCCGAGTCCGCTTGAAGATGCGGTCTCGGGCACAATTCATGTGTGCTCGAGTACGGACAATGTGAACGCACCCGTGCTCAAACAAGGAAGTGGACCGCTGTATGATGTAATTCTAAGCGGCTCCTGTCACTTCAAATACCGTTGTGTCCACGCAGCACTGGCCTTTGTCGTCGTCTTAGCTGAACGGTCGATGGACGAGGATAGCCAAGTGGTTAAGTCGTACGTCCCATGTGCTGAGGCTACGATCCTCGTTGCAGTGGCCGTGGGTTTGAATCGCCTCTTTGCTGCATGTTGTCCCCTTCCTCCCCTCCCGGCACTTCCTGTATCTTTTCATCTGTCCTATCTAATAGAGGCAAAAAGACCCCAAAAAATATCTTTATTAAAATGACAGCAGGCTAAGAGAGTAACTACTCTAAAGTTTAAAGGGACTATTGTGACACAGAATTGACCCACAATAAGTTGCAACTCAAATTATGAAGAGAAGAATTCTCCACTTCCAATAATCAAATATGACTTAAGGTCAGATATGAATGTTCACTGTAGAGCTCTCCTCATCGATTGCTCCCAGTAGACGGATAATGTAGGTAGTGGTTAGATGGTGTAGAGAAGTAGCCACTTGTTCCTATAATTGATTGATTAATGTTAAGTGCCTCTTTTGTTTGTTTGAATGCTACAGGTGCAAACGCTTGCTTACGGAGAATACTGTGGGTGTAAATGTGGGTGTTTTGTCCACAAAACAGATCAGATTACTAAAGAAGTGTAAAGAAAAAAGTCAATGTATTAAAAGAAGGATCATTTCAGGTGTAATTAACTTCTTCATAGGTACAGAAATACAAGTGTGTGGGTCTCTATCATATTCCCTCCAACTCTCTCTCTTTCTTTTAGTCTTTCTCTCCTCCTGTCTCATGAGTTTCCAATCTTTCATCACCCCCCCCCCCCCCCCCCCCCCCCCCCCCCTCTGTTATCTGTGTTGGCAGGAGGTTTGAAACTGTAAATGAGATTACATGGAGGTGTTCCAAACTGTGACATCTGGCCCCTCTGGCCTGTCTTTAGCTCTAAAAGACAATCTGACACACGCATGCTGCACATTATGCTCCAGAAGATAATGCCAGATTACAGATAACTTGCTGAAAGGGGAAACAGACGCATGTGTATGCTTTCTGTTATTGGTCAAACAAAACATTTATTTGATAAACTGATGTTTAAATAGAACATGTGAAATATGCTGTGCACTCTCACAAAACGTTGTCTCATTGAGTGCACTGTTCCGTAAAGCTGTTACTTCAGTGGAATACATTTTTAATTGTACTTTGAATTTCAAACATTGCTGTTCGGGGGGATTGTGCAGCACATTGCAGGAAGGAAAAAAACGATTATAGATTCACAGTTAGCATCTTTGTTCGTCACTGTTGTTTATTGCTGAGACGTAATTAGCAGCTACATCGACTCTACTGCTGCTTTATTAAATTATTATCCGGAGGGACTAATTGTGCTCGTGGCTGGTGAAAACTTTTAACCCTCTATGACTCAGAGAGCATAGTAACTACTGTAATTAAGCCACAGCAGCCGGCCTGCTATTCAAAGTCACAGATGAACAGAAAGCCGAGGAGAATGAGGAGCATCTTTCCTCAAGCTCCCAAATCAAGTCACATCTCATCTGTGTGTGTGCAAAATCACCTTTATCTCTATTTTGCCTTTAATTTCCTGTTTGACTGCTGCAGTTCACCATCTGATGCTAGTTACGCCTCCGCCCTTTAAAAACCTGGAATTATCTTGATCTTGATGTTGCAGATGGAGCCCCGCTGAGCGAGCTGTCATGGCCTTCATCCCTGGCGGTGGTGGCTGTCTCCTTCTCCGGCCTCTTCACCTTCGTCTTCCTCATGCTGGCCTGCCTCTGCTGCAAGAAGGGAGACATGGGCTTCAAGGTGAGCTCACTCCTGCCCCCTGCTGGAAGTGGTGAGAGGTGAACATATTGAGCATGCACAGTGTATGACACAGGAGGGAGGGGAACTGAGTCAGTGTTACTTCTGAAACCAGCAGAAAAGGACTAGTTTCATTTCTGTAAATTTAAAATGTGCATTGCCAGCAATGCAACACAACATAGGCACATGACAAAAATAATTTAAGAGACCACACTTAGTGTTCATAAACTGCTGTTTAACTTCTGTTCACTGAATTACAGATATTAATGGTTCAAATAAGTCGGGCTGTAGATGATATTAATTCCTGAAAAGTTCAGTAATGCCCTGATTTTTGTCTACATGCATCCTTAAGTCTGCATTCATTTCCACCACTTAAAATGATATTCTTGTTATTATATATTATTACCCTGTCACACACACATTTGTACACTGATGGCAGAGGTTGCTATAAGCAAAGAGCCATGCCCCCATCAGTGCTGATCTCATCATTCACACACATTTTTTTATTACTTTCTTGCAGGTTTTAAATCTAAATGTTATCACATTAAATCAATAATTTAACTCATCCTGCCACATTTACTCATTTTAGGGTTAGGGTTAGATTAACCGCAAAATGAAGGAATAGAAAGTAAAGATAGAGGATGACAGAAAAACGGGTCAAAGTTTAAAAAACACAAAAACAAAGCAATACTTAAAAAAAGGAAAAAGAAAAGGTAAGAGAGGAGGGCGTTCCGTCTGTTCTCTCTCAGTTTGAATTCATTTATTTACATTTTACTAATCCCCTTGACCCATTTCCTTTCCTTTCCAGTTTCTTATGAGCTCCTTGTCTGTCTTTCTCAACCTGTAAAGTGATTATTTACATTTCTTTAATTTCTTCAACTACTAACTAAGCATTGCAGATGCTGATTTAACATCCACCAGCTCTTCCTGCGATTTGCTTTAATGGAGCAGTGGTATCATTGTATACCAACATATATCCCTGATTGGAGGATTCCTCAAATAATATTGGCTGGCTGTAACCAGTTTCATTAAGATAATCTCTCTAAGGAGAAGTTAGCATCACCATTGTATTCACGATTCAGCATTGATCTACCCAGCTCCAAACTTTGCATTTACTGTAAATGTTCAAGACTTTTGCTGAGAACTTTTACCTCATTATATGCAAGTGCTGCAGCCGAAAACCCCTTACCCAGCCTGGCACACATTGTCTTTGTGTCGCCTTTAGCTGCCAGCATGACTCAGCCCTGCTGTGTCAAACATCAGCGCTGAACTGAAGCGGCTGATGAGGGCGACCACAGCCTGACACAGGCAGGGGGCATATGACGAGCGAGCTAGCGAGAGAGAGCGAGAGAGAGAGAGAGAGAGAGAGAGATAGGGAGGGGAAGCTCTAGAGTCGCTGTGCTTTCTTCTCCCTGTCGCTACTAGCTCCCCATTGTTGAACAGCTACTCATTCTGTGGCGTTAGCATCAAAACATGGTTTCATGTTTGTCATGCTTCTTAATGTCTCTAATTCTTCAAGCTGCAGGATGGATAAATAACAGCCCCGACTGAACAGCAAAGACTTCTGTTAAGATTACTTATGCAAATTTGAATCCACAATATTCCTCGCCCCCATAATTCCTTGCATGAATCATGGGGGAACAGAATAATGTGCATAGAGTTAAATGAAAACCATGTTTGGCTTTTTTTGTTGATGATCAGAGAGCCACAGAAAGCAGAGGAGGGGGGGGGGAGCGGAGCAGATTGTTTTCTTATCTATGTATGTGGTGAGAGTGGGGTCTGTGCTTCAGCATTCATACTGAACAGCGTGTGGTAGGTATAGAGGCTGCAGGAATAACAGTGTCGCTAATGAGCACAGCAAAGAAAGGCACCATTATCAACTTTTTGACTTTTCTTATTCGATGCCCACATCTCTTTCCAAAGCAAGATCTCTTCTGCCTTATTACTTGAATCTGTACTGTTAAAACATGTTGGAACAGTGCAAGGCAAGGTATGTGTCTCGTTCTGATTGGCCGGCTTTTTACTGTGACGACAAATAGGACGATAGTTGACTTATTTTTACATATTAAACCGTGGCTCTGCCTGAAGCCTGATTGACATATCGATATGAAACTATTGATTTCTGCAGAGATATTGAAAATATAGTAAAGCTGCCCTTGAAGCTGTTAGACTCAATGTCTAATGAAGGGGACACGTATGCAGGGAAGAGTTGTGCTAAACACACCTACTATACTGTTCTAGCATATATGTTATTGTAACTTGACTCACCTTTAAATACAGCATTTTTGAGACCCTGCATATTACTAACTCCCTCTAAAATCATTGGATAAATACAGCAGAGCTTGAGTCTATGAGCTCTCAACATTAAGAAGAGTTAGAAGTTTATAACTCTTTTTAATGTTATGAATAAGTTGAACAAAATAACAGGTGGAGACTGAAGAGCTCTAACGATGAGCCTGATGTTACTTAAACCTGAAAGGTGGGGGTCATTCTCTATATAACAGTAGCTGTGCCCTAATTACAGAGAAGACATGTAGGTATGATGGTAAGTGCATTTTAAACGTCAAACTTTGAAGTGATCAGATCCTCATCTTTGGCAGCAAACATCACAGATTGGTTTCACAGTTTCCCACTCTTTCCCCGCGCCTCTTTGGCACCAGCTCGTCACTCAACAGCTCACTTGTAAGGTGTGCATTGGTGTGGGACCGCAAAAACCGCACCGCTGCGCCGTCCAAAAAGCTTCATTATTCCCCCCCATCTCCGTGCTCTTACTGGAGCGCGGAGTGCAAGGCCGGGTATTAAGTGCTTTCTAAACTGAAGGCTCTCTGGGGAGCTATGCAACGCTGACTCACAGCCAGGTGCTCGCTTTCACACTCGGCTCTGAGGAGAGTGGCAGATGGTTCTGCTGAATGAGAAGCACACTTGCACACATTCCTATATACACACACTAGTGTTTAAGGACACGTGTAAATACACACAAACACACAAACAAAAAGCCATTCAGATATTTCATATAAATCCAGCCTCTTGTGCACTTTCCTCCCTTCTTTCTTTTCCTCCTAGTTTCTCCTCACTTTGTCCTCCTCTCTTTACCTCTATCGTTGCTGAAAGTGGAAGATAGGCTTGTTATGGTAAACAGTCCTTTAACCAGCGGAGAAATGGATGGATGGAAGGCTGCATGATTCGGCCCTTGTGACTGTAGCCTGATGCAGCATTGTGAGCATATAGCCACATTCTTCCAAATTGCTAACAAGATCGATGTGAATTGCTGAGGGATGCTACTTCATGTGAAGAGAGCACATGAAGATAAGACCGGGCTCTGATTTATGGTTCTGCTACATTAAATAAAAACACAGGGGACGAACTGATTTAAGAGATGGTGTTATTCAGTAAGTGGACGCAGTGCTTTTGAGATTGTGATCGCTTAAAAAACATGTGAGGAACTTCCCTGTTTGTGTGGAATTTGGCGCCCCCCTGTGGACAAAAGTCTCTGAATCTCTTGGCTGATCTTGTCCTGTACACGTTAAAGTAGTGTATTCTGACGAAAAATCACTTCCTGCTATTTTTGAACTTTCAAATGTGTCACTCATTGTAGTTATTATTGAAGTTATCTTCACTGTTTTTACAGTGTGCTGTAAATCGTCTTCTCTGACACCTACCCTGTGGCAGTGGTTACAAGCATTAAAAAACAGCAATATAGAAATAGTCAGTCGTGTTGCTGATGTTCTTGTTTGCTTTTGTAGGTCTTAAAAAGGCATCACTAATTATTTCAGCCGGTTTTATAACCTTTTAGAAACTCCTCACAGGGGCTTTAAGTTCCTATTCACCACATGCCTTTTAGTTGGAATAAACCTTTGCAAATGACTTACTGCATTATATTTTACTGGTTATTTTATGTTGCAACAAAGATTATCTATTACTGGTTTATTGTCATTATTATCATTGTACAGAGTGTTAGGACCATAAACTGTATGAAAGTGTCAATTGCATCAACCTGGTTTCTGAAGAGGCGTTATGAAGCCCCACATTGACAGTCCCCATGTTTTAAAGTCTGTCTCAAACTAACTTTAGAACAATCTAGTAAAAGGCAAAGAGGGGGAGTTGAGGCAGGCCTTAAGCCTCCTGGCAAGCAGCTATAACAACTCCACCTGTCAGTCATCTGAGCCACGCCCCTAATTATGCAACCGCATTTTAGGCTTAAATAAATCAAAACAGATGAATTATTTATTCACCCCTTGTACAGTGTGAACCTCTAAGGAAGTGATCAAGAGAGACCACATTTGTTTCATGAACCAGGCTGTAAACGTGTTTATTTCTGCTGTAAAAAAAATAATAGCTGTTTTAATATGGAAGCTCATGAGGATTCCTAGGCAATTGAAACCAGCCTCAAGTGGACACTTGAGGAACTGCAGTAGTTTACACTTTCACATTTTTCATCACTGGAGGTTGGGGCTTGAGTTAGACTTGCTGTCGTTCATAAGAGACAGTTGGGACTCTAATATGAGATTGAAATCCTGTGTGTCATAATTGTATGCTTTTTCTGTTAAATACTGACGATAATTTAGAAGAATGTATTTTTTTTCATTGCATAGATAAACGTGTTTTTTGTGTTTTATGTTTTACGAGATTATGAAGGGGTACTGTTAGAAAAAAAAGCATCTAGTGGGAAGGAATTTAATGTTATTGAAACAAATCTTTGTGAATCATTTGAAGCTCTGTTCTATAAAACAATCTTAATATATCAACTACATGTGAGTGTGTAACAGTCTGTAGTGCTGACATGAGGACAATCTGTGGCGTGCTGCAATTTTAGTTCAAATCCTGTTGTTTTTTTTTAGGTGTAGAGTACAGCCACACGTGTGCTATTAATAGTGTGTTTCTGCTGACACGTCTTCCAGGAATAAAGGGAATAGATTCTGAAAAATCTTTCCCGAAGGTACTGCCATCTCATGCAACATAATTCACTCCTACTTCCAGCCCAGAGTGAGTAAAGCTTTAGACAAATATCTCAAGGACTAAAAGGAAAACACATAAATATACAATTATGCCATAAAAAATGGAATATGTAGGAGTCTCTTATATTGGCTAATTGTGTTGTTTACTCATAGAAATCTTGACTCAGCCTGACAACACTATGCTTATCTACCTTGTGATCTGCCTCATGCTGCAGATTATGCAATTTGTCTAATGCAATGTTAATATCCTTGTTTCCTTTGGCTGTGTATCTTCCACTGCTCTGCTGTTTTTATACTAGCATTTATGCACAGAAAGTTGACCCCTTTCTTGGTTTTTAAAAGCAAAATAATATCTATTTTGGAAAGTGACGACTGATCAAAATAGGAGCCAACATGTGGAGGAGATGAAGGAGAAAGCAAGTTTTCTCTCAAACAATCAAATATGTCTGCTTCCTACTGTTTTGTTTGATGCATTTATGTACGTATAAGTGTTACAACATTTTTATACATACAGGGGTTTGGAGAGGCTGGGTGCTACAGGGAACACTACAAAGATTAGGGTGCAAGGACACTGCAGTGGAGCAACGACGGATGGGTGCAGAAAGAAGGGTAGCAAGGAGACAGAGCAGAGGATGTGGTGATGTGATAGGGTCACTGTTTTCCGCTCCCTCTTCTCCTCCTCCATATCACTAGGAGGGGCGAGGGGGTTTAAGTGACTAGAGTTTTTGTTCTGCCCAGCTGAGGATAGTTACAACTTTTCTTGTTCTTATTTGAAAGTAGTTTAGAAAGTAAACCACATTGACTTTCTACAATGCAATGCAGAAGACGGATCATCAGCAGTCTAGGATTTTGAATCAGCACCTTGGTGTAGGAGAAAACATTCCACAGAAAGTTCTGGTAAAAAGATGATCAGCCATCACAGAGAATAACAGCTCTTTGGTGCATTTGTCCAACATTCAGCTTTAATGAATCATCATTGTTCAATTAAAAAAAAACCTTAAAGGTGCACTATGTAGTTTTGGTAGAGAAATATGGAATTTTGAGAAATGTACATATTGTGTGGTATATGTTCATAACTATATACTCAAACTGTCCTCAGAGGAAAATTTGGCCCCTGGAACACTGAAGATAAAATGCTACGCGAGAAGTTGTGGTGGGGGGGCCGCAACAGGGAAACCGTAAATCTCTCGGTAGCTTTGTATCTCCAAACAGTGTTCAAGGGACACATTGTTTCTTTTGAAATTGTTTTGTGTATTTAGTTCAGAAAATATAGTATGGAATTGTTTAACTTCTCCAACTTCAAAAATTTCACTACCAAATCTACATAATTCATCTTTAATTTTTTATTTTTTTGTTGCAAAAGTCACAGACAAATTCAAAATAATCAGAGCAGTGTTTGACTCTGATGCTCCGTTCTCTTTTCTGCTCAGCAGTGTGTCCTTTATCCCTCATTTGCTGATACTGTGAATACGTACAATAACATGTAGCATTGATAGTAAGACAAGAACTGTCATCATAGTGTTGGCCCTTTATATGTCATGTCCTGCCTCCTTAAACCTCCCCTCTTCTGACCGACAGTGAAAGTGTCCTGCTGTGAGGTGCATGTGTGAACAGGCAACTTAGGAAGATTTCAGGGACAGCCTAAAGTTTTCTTGGAATTTTCTGGAGTGCATGTGTAAAAAAAAAAAGGCTATAGTGTGTATTGGGGGGAAGAAAGAAAAGAAAGAAAGTCTTTGTGTATAAGCTCTGAACACATGCATTAGTGTGTTTCCCCCTACAGCGCCTTTGCAGTCACCCACACAATACACCCACACAATGTACATGACTTATGTATACGGCTAGGTGGGCGTGCCTCGCCACATTTGAGTGCCTTCACAGTTGCACCATTGTCTCTCACTATTGCAGAGTAGGATGGTTTGGAGGGAGCGGATGACTAATCCCAGCATGTTTCTTTGCACCAGGAGTTTGAAAACACCGAGGGAGAGGAGTACCAGGCAGATCTCTCCGCCCTGGCCTCGCCTTCCTCCCAGAATGGCCCCGAGGTCTACATCCTTCCCCTCACTGAGGTCTCCCTGCCTGTCTCCAAACAGCCTGGCAGATCCAGTAAGGAACCACACAACACCATCATATTAATTATAGAAACACCTCCAAGTTAAACGGTCTTGAACTTTTAATGACCTGTTTTCAGTTGTTTCATGGTGGGTTTTTTATTTTTTTTCATTTCTTCTTTTTTTCTACTCCACCCTATTTTCTCTCTTCTTCTTTCTTTGCTCTGTTTCATATCTCAAGAGTGAATTCCTGCCAATGCTAAGGTTGTCCATCTCTGGGGGCATAGCACAAGTGGATTATGAAATACTGTAGTTATTGGCTCAAAAAGCATGCAAAATTTTTGAACCTCCGTTGGAACAGATGTGGCCTCTTCGATCTTGCCTTACACGTCCTTTTTCTTGGTTCCCACACTCATGAGAGACAGACATCTGTCCATTGTGTAATGTATTTAGGATTGGCCTACTGCAGTGCTGCGATGTATACTGTGTGTGAAAACTGCAGCCCACTGCAGAGGAAGGAATCCGACCTAACCCTAGTGTTTATTACTACATGTACATACTTTAGGGGCTCTGTGAGTGTTCCACAATACAATCTCAATCCCTAAAAAAAAAAATGGATGGCTGTGATCTTGGGGCCCTCAGATGGCCCTGCATTAAAATCTGACAAAATATGCAGCAGACATCTCTGCATGGGCTCATGGACGCAGCTGCCTTCTCTGGTTCTGAGCTTATTTAAAATGGACTGAGGCGAGGTGGAAAACTATCCTGATTTTTTTTCCCAGACGCCCCTTTCTCTGTGCTCAAGAGGAGAGGGACCATTTGGCTTGTTTTCAGTGCGTATGGTTCAAAAGCCAGCATCTGTTAAGGTTGTGAGGGTGCATTAGTGCACATGAAATAGGTAACCTGCTGATTTGTAAAGGCACCAATAATTTGGAAGCATATAAACAGGTTTTGTAGCAATATATTCTGCCAAACAGACAAATTAGGCATTGCTTATTTCGGCAAGACGATGCCAAACCACATTCTTGAGGTATGAGAACAGCATGGCTTCATTCTTTGCTGGAATCAAATTTAGAATGGGCACATCATTTACCAAAAACAATGACATTTCTCAGATTCCACATTTACCTGTAGGAACCATGGTTGTATACTGCTTTAATTCGTCATAAACTCAGATTAATTATCTTTAGAAAATAAGCCTTTTATCTTGAGTTAATAAAATAAGACTGTTTCCTTTTATGACTTATGATGCACCTACAGAGATTAGAGTATCATGTTGTATAGCTTCCATTGATGGACTTGGGCTGAAAATAGAAGAACAAGCTGTAACCATACTGATCAGTGCAACAAACTATGATTCAATCACTGTTCTGTGACGAGTGCTCCCTGAGAATCATGACAACAGCCTTGAAGGCTGAAATCAAATGTACAAACCAAACACTCATTTCCAAATTCTTAAGAATGATCTTTTACTCCTAGAAAATCAACTATGTATCCCTTTCCGTTCTGGTAATCTTCTGAAATCTGCCTTCTTTCTACTGAAACGACGCTACTATAGCAGTTTATCACATGACAAAAAGATTCATCTTGAGATATCAAAATATCTATCTGAACACCTTGAAGTACGGTAATTGCATTAAAAAGGTAAATACACAGCTGTGCTTGGCTTCTGTATGAACCTCATATGACACTATTTTTACTGAATCTTACATAATCCAACCTCAGTACTTCAGCACACGCTCGAAACATATTGCTTAATTTGTTTTCTACATCCATGATCCTTCCCTAGCAATGTCACAGCCTGTTTTTTCTCTCTTCAGGTCATTCTACCTCAAACATAGCCTTTTAAAAAATGTCTTTTGTACTTGTATGTAGTGTTTGTGTGGAACTCAGTGTGAGCCGTTTCCTGGGTGCTCTCTCTGCCTCTCCCTGCATGACTCACTGGCTGTCTGCGCAGCGCTGTGCTCAGCCAGAAGGGAGGCGAGTTTGGGGCTCAGCATCCTAGTATGCAAGCTTCAGCGAATGATTGGACGCGGCATCCTCAGGGCTGTCAGCCAATCGCTATCCTCCCCTCTGTCCTCCGTAGCTACGGCTGTGTGATTGGTCCAGGTGTTGCAGGGCGAGGAAGGGGTACATGGTGAAAGGCGATCGTGGAAGAGGAAGGATGTCTGGGTTTTTTTTTTCTCAGAGTCAGAGAGAGAATTGTACCTCATTCTTGTTTTTTTAATGCAAATAAAACATGCTATATTGTTACATTAACTTCTTCATGTAGATTTGTTTATTTTGCATACTTAATGAGTACGTTTTTGCAGCCTAGATAGAAAGAATTTGGAAGCCTTTGTATTGCACTGATTATCTGACAGATAAAAAATGCAACTATTGCAAAGTTTATGTCAGACAATGGCATATATTAAAAGCATTACATCAATACGCTTTAGGTCAAGGACTGAACAGGCCTCTCAATCCAAATTAGCATCATCACCACGTCATAAATCAGCCACCCTCACCCTCGCACGAGGAAAACAAGCGTAGTAATTGAACGTTGAACAGAAACACCAATGATAGAGTTAATACTCCACCCATGAATGGTGTGTTCTATACATGCGCAGCATCGATTAAACACCCGTATGAACACACGGCACAACGTTGCCATTCATCTGACAGTCGAGCTTTTCACTTGTTGCTCTAATCTTTTATTCAGGAGGTCATGTAAAGCTTTCATGCCCACCACAAGGGCGCCGTGCTTCAAAGTGAAGCGATTGTGTCCGCCGATCATTCCGCCGATCCCACAGTGTCAGTGTGAGCGTCCATTTTCTCTGGCAATGCCACGAGTGGGACGGGAATGCACACTCACACATTCCACATTTGGAATAATACCACTTCTTAATTTCACTCTGTTAGGGAGGGGTCGTGGATGGGGGGGGGGCGGGGGGTTTGTGGTGTGGAGAAGTGTGGGTCTGTTATCATCGTGACAACCTCTGTCCAAGTGTTCCAGAGGAGAGAATGGGCCTTGTGTGCGCCTGCAAATGGGTGTTTGCGTGCCTGTATGTGTGTGTGTGTGTGTGTGTGTGTTTGGTGCACTGGGTACCAGGAGACGCTGCGTGAGCGTGTGAGTGAGCGGCCAAGACAATGGCCCTGATTTAGGCCGGCTGGGCTGTGGGTGAGCATAAGGCCGAGCTGAAGCGTCCGTGGAACGCAACAGAGGAGGATGGGCATTATAGGCAGAATACAGTGAGGGGTCTGTGACAGAATGAGGAGAGGCAGGGGAAGGGTGGTGGCATGCACCAGGGCCTAAGAGTCAGGGAGGGCGGGGGGGGGGGGCTTGAGATAGGGTGTGTATGACAGAGGTCTTTTCTGCATCTGACAGAGCAGTGTTTGTTTCCTGTTTGGCTGAGGAATGTTGCTGTCCTGGGTGACAGGGGGGTATTATGTGCGCCTTATGTCACTACTGGGTGTCTTGAAGCTGCAACCAGAGCTGGCAAGTCAGACGGCACACTACCGACATGCGTGACGGTCACATCAGCCTTGATACAAGACCAAGAAACTCTCAGGGCAGTCTTCCTCCAAACTTCTGCCTGGAGTCGCTTTCAGATTGGTCCACCGACTCGGAGCTGTGAAAAACTTTCATAACTGAAGATTTCAATGTCTGCATAGGTACCCAGGATTTCAGTGTTTGCGCGACAGCTGGAGAGCTCTAGACAGGGACAGTTTGTGTTTGTGTGTCTCCCAGTTGGAGGATGAGCTCCGTGCAGACGGGGAGAGGCAGCGTGGCGAGCTTGTTCAGCTGTGCGAGGGCTCCGAGGGTTAAATCCTGCCGAGGCTCTCTCTCTCTTTCTCACACACACACACACGCACTGCGGCCGTGGGCTCTTTCTCTAACACACACAATGGGGCTAAGACGCCTGGGGTCGTGGCTGGGGCCACAGGCTCTCGGTTCTCACACTCTGAACCAGTACTTCATCTCTGCCGGGGACTCGGGCTCAGTCCCTGTCACGGCGCTCCGAGTGGCTGGCCGCTCCACTGCTCCACCGCCTCTCAGTTTACCATCAGCATCTCCAGTCTTGAAATATGAAGATCCATGGAGGTATTTGAATTTTGCAGAACAGTGGTGTGAATTTTTGTGTGATTGCTGTAAGCATTCCTAGACTTCCATTCGTGTTTTATTTTAGGTGAGAGGTTACATATTGGGTTTATTGGGTTCAGGACGTTTGCTTGCAAGGGTTTTCAATTTCATCTCTTTGTATCTGTCTGCCCCTTTTCAAAACCTTCTTCTTTTTTTTTTAAATTTAATACATCCAAAGTTTTTCTTTACAGAAGTGTCTGTTGTTTCTTTCATCTTAATCAATTCTTTCCAACTGTAACAGCCTCGTTTTCTCCGTCTAAAATTAATCTCATGTCTTTCTTCCCGTTTCTTTCCAGTCCAGCTGCTGAAATCATCAGACCTTGGCCGTCATAGTCTACTCTATCTTAAGGAGATTGGCCATGGCTGGTTTGGCAAGGTAAAACATGCTCTTTGTACCTTTTTAATGTATGGTCAATACTCTAATGAAACCACCTTTGTGCTGGTTTGTACTGGCTTTAACTCTTTTAATTGAATTGTCTTACTGTGCTGACTCCAATGTGCAATCTTCCTTTGTGTAGAATGCGGGTGTAATGTGATGATGATCTCATTCTAGCGAGGCAAATCTCTGGCACTTGTGTCACGGTGTTGATTCCATGGGCGATGAGTTAAAATTACAGACACAGTAAATTCCTCACAATTTTTTTTGTCCGCTGCAGGTTGCTGCTCAACATCTTATTTTTCCTTGAAATCTCAAAAAATTGTAACTGCATGTTGATGCTCCTTGTCATTATGTATTTAAATACCTGCGTTTGCTTCAACGTTTGGATTCTGCTCTCCCTCCTGTGTGTACTTCACAGGTTTTGCTGGGCGAGGTCAATGCGGGTCTCAGCACCACCCAGGTGGTGGTAAAGGAGCTGAAGGCCAGTGCCAGTGTGCAGGATCAGATGCAGTTCCTGGAGGAGGTGCAGCCATACCGGTCAGTTTCTTTTTTTCTGAAACATCTGCGATCACGAGGCACAGTTCCTTAATCCATAAGATCACACCCCATAGCAATAAGAAACATTAACGATAGATCTGATGGTTTTTTTAATGTAGTGTATAATGAAACCTGTTTCCTCTGTCAGAACCCTTCAGCACCCTGCCCTCCTGCAGTGCCTGGCGCAATGCTCAGAGGTCACTCCTTATCTGCTGGTCATGGAGTTCTGTCCTCAGGTGAGAAAGGATCACACTCTGTTTATTCACACTCCGCCTCCACCTCATTATTCACTCTCTTACTGTATTGTCTGGTTTAACAAAGAAGGTTGGATGAGCTCACAGCGTCATTTCCTCTTTCCTCTCAGGGCGATCTGAAGAGCTACCTGCGCAGTTGTCGGCTGGCTGACTCCGAGACTCCTGACCCGTTGCTCCTCCAGAGAATGGCATGTGACATTGCCTCGGGGCTCCTGCATCTCCATAAATACAACTTTATTCACAGGTACAGCGAGTCAGTCGGCTCAGCTCGATTTTACCTTCATCAACATTAGAGACCTAACAGGGAAAAAAATCTACCGGAATGTTCTCAGCAACCCCTGCTGGTCTCTCCCGGCAACAACATCCTGGTGCTGCCTGAGTATTGTCACAAACTCCAGCATCAGTGATTTTGTTGCCGGGGGCGGGCCCCTCTCGCTCTGTCTCTCAGGCATGTGCTGGCTGCCATGGCAACCGAAATGTTGCTGCCTGGCAAAAACAATCTCCCTGTTGTAGAGGAGGTGAGATTAAAGCAATTTAGCTAAGTTTCTGTCTGTACAACTTCTGATATTATGTACAAGTTTCCTCATCTGCTTTAGATAATGCCTTGGCTCCACAGGATGAACACAATGCAGTGACTGACATCAGGTCACAAACACAATGTTTTAAACAACACTGATGCCCAAGTATGTCTCAAGAACACATCATGATACATTTATAAATACAGTTACATGATAACAATAACAGCTGCAAAAAATGACGAGTTGGTCACAAAAATATTGCCACTTTTTTAGTTTTTCTCAGTTATATTTCATATTTATGAGTAAATATGTACAATGGAAGTTAAGGTTTCAAACATGTACTCATGTTTTAATATATAAAGAGGATACTCTATAACAAAGGGCTGTTGCTTCTTCAAGTTTGTGTGAAGGTGACCTACTGTAAGAATCTGTGTATGATTCAAATGTTGCTAGATCATAACTACTGCATGAGATTATATGACATCAGCTTTTTTAACAAACTAACCACTCCCACTTCAGACAAGTTGAAATGGCAGAGATGGATAAATATGAGAAGAAAATGTAAATGTTAATTATTCTTAAACTCTTCTAGTTATGGGATATGTCATTGTTAGTAGGTCAAGAACAGTGCTGTTAAGAAGCTAGTTTAGAACATTTCTTTCAAGGGCTCTTAAATATCATGAATGTATACCAGTGTGTCTTTTGAATCTCGGCTGTGTTCTATAGAAATTACAGTTTCCTTTGTTTCGACAGCGACCTGGCCTTGCGGAACTGCCTTTTAACTTCAGAAATGTCAGTGAAGATTGGAGACTACGGCCTTTCTCACAGCCGATACAAGGTCAGACTGGCCTATGATGCCTTCACTTTTCAAATGAAAGGACCGCTTTTTTAAATGTATGACCTCTCTCAGTAGTCTTTTTTTGTTTCTATTGTTTTTCTTTAGGACGACTATTTCATAACACAAGACCAGATTTGGGTGCCATTGCGATGGATTGCACCAGAGCTCATAGATGAGGTCCACGGAAACCTGCTGGTTGTTGACCAAACAAAATCCAGCAACATATGGTGAGATAATTAAAGCTGAGTAAGGTTTTCTGTCACAACTTCACCAACTACCAAGGTGCATGCAGAGTCTTGACGAGGTCAAAAAGCTCGAGCAACACTTCGTCAGGGTCATTAGCAATGATGATGATAATAATTAATAATAATAATTAAAGCTACAGTATGTAAATTTATGTCATCAACATATTGATTACCATAAAAAAAAATTGACCATTGCATGTCACTAGCAACATTACATTTAAATGTTCCTTTGAATAAATGTGAGTGGTCTATGTCTGTGAGCACCCTTAGCAGGTTTGAATCAAACAACCAATCAGGGTTAGCTTACACATTGTTAGCCAATCACAGCAACTCTGTGAGGAGAATGTTTTGGGTTGCAGACAAGATGCAACAACGATGGTTGGCTGCATTCCATTAAAATGTTCATGTTGCCTCCTGACACTTTAAAGAGATATAAACAGAAAAAAATGAAAGTCTGCTCTTACCTTGTTATACATTGCTAGAACATACATCTGGATAATTTGAACAGCGTGACTATTCATTTCACAGCAGCAGCTGAAATAGATTCAGTTTCACTCATATCTAACATCATGATATATTTTCATGGGAGAACCAAGAATCTTATGAGATGGTAAAGTGGTGAATAATAAGGACGATTTCTCTGCTTGTTCTAGGTCGTTGGGAGTGACTTTGTGGGAGCTCTTTGAGCTGGGAAACCAGCCTTACAGACACTACTCTGACAGACAGGTGCTGACATATGCCGTGAAGGAACAGCAGCTCAAACTACCCAAATCCCAGCTGCAGTTCCCCCTGGCTGAGCGCTGGTGAGACATTTGCACGCCCACACACTGTACACACACATGCACTGGCTGACACTCACAATGACTGTTATATATCTTGACTCCACATAAGATACATTTTGGACATTTCTGAGCCTTCGGGCCTTGTTGTCGAGCAGTTACTTGTGACACGTCAATGTGTCCTGTTTTTTAAAATCGGTTTCTGCTTTTGATGGTGCAGCAGACCAGTGTAGCAATATTTCTCTCAGCTAGCAAGGGCAGATGATCAATACTTTCCCTCTTCTTTATGATCCCCTTGGCATTGACCAGGGTTGAATCACCTCATTCATCTTTGCCTGGGAAGGCAGCCAAATATAGTTTTTATTTATTTATTTTTTCAAAATTGTTCCTCACTAAATTAAAAGCCCCTGCTATTAACAAGAAGGAGCCACACAAACACACCAACACACACACAAGGAGGATAGCGAGAATCTTACAACGTCAGCATCTGCATCACATATTTATATACTCTATTGGTCTTTGGATAGTGTCAAGAACAAGTGCTAGCTCTTGATAGACAGCATCTATTAATATTTGGTTTACCTCGGCTATGTTTGGCTGTTTAAATCAAACATTGTATAATTGGAATGAACGTTGATTACACATAAATCATGTAACCATCTATATATAGTATTTCAGTTAAAAATAAATTATGTTAAAAAATTTAAAGATAAAGACAGATGCAATTACCAATCATTTTGTCCCAGCATATCAGTGCTCCAATGAGGGTAAGAGTGCTCTCAAAGTGTTAGAAGATTTTATTCTTTGTACAAATCTCAGATAAGAAAAGTTTTGTTCATTTCAGAATCTTTGGCTTTTCATAACTCCTAAGAACGGTTGGTGAATGATGCCCATTGTTCTTAAGATGTAAATAAGCTCGTCTAAGATCAGTGATATTCAGAGGTTAGAAAAGGGATGCAATCTCTCTTAAAATTGTACTTATTCTGATTGATCCATCTCCTACTGTCATCTTGGTCCAGGTATGAGGTGATGCAGTTCTGCTGGCTGCAACCGGAGCTGAGACCCTGCAGTGAGGAGGTACACCTTCTGGTCACATACCTGTGTGCCAAAGGCTCCAGTGAGGCTGAGGAAGACTTTGAACAACGCTGGAACGCCTTGAGGCCCAACCTACTTGGTAGCACCTCACACACAGCTCCATCCACAGCCTTAGTCCTGACCCCTAGTCTTGCCTCAGCCGATGTCCCCGATGCAGACCAAACCCAGGCAGTGGAGCCGGCCTCCTCCGCCTCGTCCTCCTTTCCCCTCCTGGAGCACTTCTCCGATAGCTTCCACTCCGACACAGGGGACGACCTGCTGACTGTCACAGAGACCAGCCATGGCCTCAACTTTGAGTACAAGTGGGAGCAGGCTAGAGCTGAGCAGCCATATTGCTCTTCCTATACCAGCGGGCCTCTGGGCCAGGGGAACCCACATTATCAGGATATCTACTATTCAAGTAAAGGTAGCACCTCAGGGGGCTGCAAGACTGACAGCCTAACCTCAGGCAGATCCCCATCTTACTATGAACCTGAACACCCAGGTGTTGTCCCAGTGTTAAGCGCCCATAGTCCTTCAGTCACCAGTGAGTACTACATTCGCATAGAGGAACCAGTAGAGTGTAACATTAATCTAGACGACAGCGTGGTGGACTACAGCCCAGTACTGGAGGCTAGCAGCAGCAGGTTGTGTTCTGACAGTCAGACTGGTTCTTCAATGGCAGAGTCCAGTGCTTACTGGTCAACTGCTGACATCACTAAACCTCCAGCGTATGATTCTGATTCAAGCCCCACTGTCCACCTCACCATGGAGCCATTGCTGAGACATGCATCCAGCAACAGTCCTATAAAGTTAGGGCACTTCCAAAACTGCTTCACATCCAATCAGGATGACCAGTCATCAGCATGCAAAACACGCTGTCAATCCTGTCCGTCTGAACATGAAACATCGCCAGAGTCCAGATCAAACCTTCTCCATCCTGTAGGACTTCTAGAAAACCCACGTGGTTTATCCCAAGCAGTGAGCAGCCCAAGCTTAGGGTTCTGTGATCCCTACCTTGAAGCAAGCACAGGTCGTAGCACGGCTAACGAAAGCAACCATCATATAATGGGTCCTCTTCGAAAGACAGTACCCATCGTTAACCACATTAGCATTGATGTAGAGACAGACGACGGCCTGCTGGTGGGCCACCAGAGGGGCGAAGACATTGAGGATGACCTTTACTCTGAAGGAGAGGCCACTAACTGGACCTCAAACCATTCAGCAAACAATAATAGCCTGAGTTTTGACAATAGACAAACTGTTAGTGGGCATGACTGCTACTTAGACCTTCAATATTCAAACACAACTGAGTTATGGTCTTTAACCAAGGCCACTACCAAAACCTTCCAAAGCTCGAGATCTAGTGGCATGTTGGAGGACGAAGGAGGAGACTCTGGTTGCCAAGCTGCTAGTAATTCCACTGAATTAGGTTCATACATTCACTTATGCCACAAAGAAAGGGATGAATCTGCCACTCAGATGGAAAGGAACAGTACTGCAGGGAATCTTAGAAGTGTTGATTATTTTACCAGCTCAAGTATTAATACCAGAAGTACAGGGAATGGAACAACTGAAGAGAGTTATGAAAAAAGATTGCTGCTAAATTCAGACAGACTGTACTCTGAGCCTAAGATGATACCTGCGGCAAGCTATATAAAGTCCCCGTCATCTTTCAAGGAGCCCCAGACTGGACAAACGTGCGCCATGCCAGTTAAGCAGAGAGGTAACATCTGGGAGGGAGTTTCAACGGGAATCTCTATCGGCCTGGGTGACAAGAGGGAAAACTATCGAGATACATCAGAAAGAAGTAGAGCGGTTGACAGTGGACTAGGGGTCAGAGAGTCTAGCATTAGCCTGCTTGAGCTTGGCGACTACAGTGAGGACGAAGATGATGACATCACAGATATCACGTCAGGGATCTTTGCTGACTTCAACCTGGATTATGTTGAGGTAGAGGAGGATGAGCTGAGCCCATTGAAGAATCTAAAAGGAACTCCTGACTCTGTTGACACCCTTAACCTATCCTCATCTATGGCAAGCACCTGCGATCAGGCCTTCAGCCCAGATGCTTTTAACACCCCTGTCCTACCTAAATCCTTGGACAGTGGCTACGACACAGAGAACAACGAATCACCAGAGTTCATCTTCAAAGAGCTCGGAGATCCTCTTGGTGGTGAAAGGCTGGGTGGAGAACCTGAACTAGTGCTTCAGATGGGTTTGGGCCAAGCGGTTTGCACTTCCACCTACATCTCAGAGCAACAGCATAAGGGCCTGACTGATAAAAACCCATACCGGGACTCAGCCTATTTCTCCGACTATGATGCTGAAAATGAGAGAAGTCCTCAAGACGAAGGCAGTAAGTTCTACGCAGATCCAACTGATCGAGACTTCCATGCTAAGAAATTAAGTTCTGTGGGAGATGCTGAATCTGTCAAAAGGCAATTCTGCAATGAGGAACATCTAACACATCTGAGACAAATCAAAAGCTCTGTTTTGGTGGAACTTTCAGAGGCTCATCCTGGCTCACCAAATCCCATTACCACCCCTGGGCTGTCCATGCTGTCACCATTTCCCCCACAGATGGGCGGTTGTCTGACCAAAGAGTCGGCCCCTGCAGATGATGATCTTGGGTTGGAGCACTCGATAGAGGAGCCCACCACAGATCTTGGCTCTGAAGCCTCTTCCACTGTCCAAGAGGCATCTGGAAACCATGAGGAAGGGAACAGAAAGGAAGAAGATTGTTCCCCTGTACAGTCTTTGCATTCTGACTCCACCATCATCGACTACAGAGATGACTCCCATAAAGAAAACGATGGATCCACAGAGGAGGAAGATCTGCCCGAGTTCAATCACGTCAAGGAAGAGACGGCGGACCGAAGGGAGAGTGGGAGGATAAATGAGGAGGATTTCGAGGACATAGACGCAGAGGAATGTGACTCGCAGGACAGTATAGGCGAGGAATCAAACGGTGGTGCTGAACTCTCCACATCCTCCTCATTGCTGGAGCTGTGCGGAGAAGACGTGAGAGCTCCGCTGGAGGAGGCGGAGGACGAAGATGACTCAGATGACAGCGAGTCAGATGAAGAGTTGAGGACCTACAACATCCAAGACGAAGACAGTGACGAAAGTGAGGAGGATTTTACCGCAGTGCCAGTGGTGGTGAGCGACTGCAGCAGGGCCAGACACCTCCGCAGCCTCCTGAAGATGCCCACCCTGCTCAGCCAGTCCTTCTGCGAAGAATTGGAGAGGAAGAAAAAGGCTGTGTCCTTTTTTGATGATGTCACAGTGTTTCTTTTTGACCAGGTATGACAAGTATATCTCAAAATGCAGAATGTGTTGTCTACCAACAGTCACATTATTTGAGTATGTGAGGAGTGTTTATGATTATGTCTTCCAGGAGAGTCCCACAGGAGAGCTTGCCGACTACTCCTTCTCAACAGGAACAGAGGCCAGTGGGGAGGCAGTCTCGGAGGAAAAAAACTCTGACCAGCTGCAAACTGCCCCTGAGGTTAAAGCTGAATCCTGTGAAATCTTCTGTGTTTCTGAAGAAACGGGGGAGAACAGCTCAGTTGAGGGTTAGTTTAGAAAGAAAATAAAAGGCTTGATGGAGTTTCCAGTATATATTTTTCCCACTCTGTTCGCAATCATCGCAACACTGTTATTTCCACCCTTCTTTTTCAGATGGGGGTTATGAGTGGGAAGATGACCTCTCGTTAAAGCCATCCTCACCTGAAACAATCTCTGAGCCCGAGTCCTCACCCTCACCCACCTCCAACAGTCCGGAGACTCCCAAACCTGCAGCTGTAGCACTCAACAGATTTATGGTGTCACGATTCTCTATCACACATGTGTCTGACCCACACATGGCCGCAGCTACAGGTCTGTAGTAACTTCAATTTAGACTGTTTAAATGTGACCTATTTGCTGCAGAAAATATGACCAACCATTCAACCAATATATTTTTGGTATTGTTTTAAGTACAACGGAAATATTATTGCATGGCTTCTATTTAGGATATGATACTATGGCAAGTATACAGTGTATTTAATCTGTAAATTCCATGTTGTGCTTTTGGAAAAATGTCAGGAAACAAAAGACAGTTTGGAATTTAACATTTTAGCCACGAAGATCTTTGCTGTAATCTGTCATAGTACTTTAATTTATAAACAATGAACCTGTTTCAAAAAGGCAAATTAAATGTCATCATTTTAAAACGTGTTTCCATAAAGCAGTGTTGCGCCATAGGCTAAACACAGGGTCGCAATGACTGAGTAGCCAAGCAGAGGCTTGTTACACAATTAATTGACTTACATTAGCTGCCTTGCTAAATTCTTCTTTTTATCTAATTAGGATACAAGTGTAACCCTGCACTCTAGCTTGTTAAACAGACACAGATTTGCCAGGGAAAAAGTGCAGTTGTTATTGCTTTGGTGGAAAGACAGCTAATTAGCCGGTCTGCTGTGGCACACTTTAACAGCATTGTGAAATACATTTTCAGTCCATGTATAGTAGATTGTGGTGGGATTTATTACTCCATAACACAACAACTGAAAACACAAAGTTTGGCTACTGCACATTTTTTGTATTTCTTTTCTCCTTGCCTGTTCTCTTTTTTTAACACATTTTGAAGATGCATTTGAATAACCTGGCATAATGTGACACTGAGATAAGAAATGACTCAGTGTGAATTCAGTAGGAGTTATTAGTTTACAATTTGGTGCTCATCTGCGCATTTGTTTTTCTGGACTATAGAATAGACTGTCATGTGCGAGAAAAATGTGTTATTCTTTAATTTGTACAGGGGCGTGTCCAAAAGGAAGGACAATATAACCCCCTTGAAATCGTATTGGCCACCCAAGAATCCTTGACTATTATTGGCTTTTTGCTTACCAGAGTTGGGACTTATGTGGAAATCAAACATTCGTGCTGTGTTGCAACAAGCATCTCATAGTTTTCAGGGTACAGATGTTTGTTCTAAATTTTTTTAATACTTTAAATTGTGACTTTGGACACATTATTTTGAGTCCTCAAAGAAGTAAGCTTAGAAAATGTATATGTTGCTGTTACAGCTTGTATTACTTAAAAGTCAATGTGATTAGTGTCGACAGAAGGGGAAAATACATTACATACATTTTGTGCACACAAACTTCAGGCCACCCCAGCAGCCAGTGCCCCAGTTGGGCCACCACAGTCCAAGAAGTCTGGAGATGCCCCTGCTTTTGTAGGCTGCATCTTAATACTTACTTTCCTGTTATTTATTTCCAACAGGAAACAGTGAAGGTGATCCAAAAGACTGAGTGCATCCCGACCTTGACTGGAGGAGGATGAGTCCCTTCTCGACACAGAAAAGCAGCGTTATTATTATATCTAGATGTTTTACAGAGTTTTATTTTTATCGACGTTTCAGGGGCATCAACCCTGGTGGCCCTTAATGAGACAGTGCCTCACACTGTAGTGAAAGACCCTCAACGATTTGCACATTTTTCTTTTCCTTCTCCTGAACTTACACTGACAGCTGCTGGTATGGCAACCTGAATTAGGACAAAATAAGATCATATGGTTTTCAGAAATAGATTTATCAGTATACCCGTTTTTTAACCTACAGTATATGACAATACACTTCTTTGCTGGACGCAACACCAGTTTCTGTTGGTGACCTTGCAAGGTTAATTTATTAGTGACTTTAAAATAAATTAAATGAACATAAAAAGAGAGTTAAAAAAATATATATTGAAATGACAGGCGTCATAGCTGCTCCTCTCATGCTGCCTTGGACCATCTGCTTACCATTGATCTGGCGTTTTAAAAGACTGTTTCAGTGTCAGAGCTAGAGAACAATGCTTGATGGTTGTTGCATAAGACACTGTTGGTGGATTTCCAAAAACAAAAAAATATGGCTCTTTTTTTTTGTTGTTGCAACTATATAATGAATATTGAACTCAGTGGATTCAGTGTGTCGTGTTAATGGAAACATCCTTCAGGAAATCAAGGTAGTTCCACTCACTAATTATCACCACCACTGACTCTGGTTAAAGATGACCTTTACGATACATGATCTCCAGCTACCATATCTATCTGAAGCACTTTGTATAGCCAACCTGGGTCTTTATTTGTACAAGTCATTGCTTTGTTGCTCTACATCTCCCCATCCTGGAATGAAATATCCAAACAAAGTGAGATTCTCCTATTTGTGTCCACAGTGCCATCTACAGGTTCACTTTATTTTTGTGGCATATCACCTTTTTTCTTCATCAGCAATAGAATGACACCAAAGGGATGGAGAGGTGTTTCATGATATTTTCGGAAGTGTTATGCGAGTCATACATGTTGAATGTCAGTCTCATCTTTATAGATCTTTTCTATGTCAATGTATCGTCCATATTCTCACACGTAATGTATCCCATTAGATCTTTTTTTTTTTTGCTCATTACTCGGGGTATGAGGTGTACAAAAAAAGACATTCAAAATATGACACATCTCACATATTGTACGAATGTTTTATCAACATGTAGCAGTTAGCTTGACTTGAATTACTACTGCTGCATGGACAGCTCCCTCCCCTCCCCCTCCCCCGCTCTCTGTGCTTCTGTAGCTCAAAGTGCCAATTCTGTTCCACCTTCTCGCCTTGCCTTTTACGCTTTGCGAGAAGAGAAAACACGTCGCGAGTATTTTTGTACGATTTGGAAAAAGATGCAATCCAGGATGACGGCCTCTCAAATTTGCCAAAGAGATATTTCAAAGCCGATTGGCTACAAAGTAGCGGACACATTTGGAGACGGTGAGGTGGGCGGGCTGTTCTGTGCACCAGTAGTAACAAACATTTGCTGTTTCCATGTCCCCCCCCTCACTCGTTGCTATTGTACTATCCCAAACAAATAAAATCCAAATACTTTTTTTTCCCCTTTCATGTCTGTGATTAATTTTCAATAAAAAACATTCAAACATGAAGCAACACGACACATAAAAGAATGATGTTTGTGCCCATTTAGATTTATTTTCGGACAAGATAATTTATAAGCACTTTCTGTACAGGACAGATATAATACAAACAGGGACAGAGGTGAGGGATAGACAATGAAAGCTATATAAAAGTAAAAAAAGCGCTTTTGAAACATGGCTTTTTGATAAAATCCTGATCAAATCACTCAGCGTAAAGGACTCAACTCTTAGAGGAAAGAAAAAGAAGACTTCTCATGATGCACCTGTTGATGTATTGCTTTCTAAGAGACTACTTAGCTCGCTCATACAATTACATTGCTTTCCATGTCGTACAGCCTAACTGCTATCCCCACACGTCATGCTGCAGGTACACGCCTCCGCTCTAAGCCTCTCTCCCACACGAGTGTATAATACTGAGCAGGAATGATCAAAAGCCATGATAATACTGTACCTTACATGATAAGCTACCACTCCCTCAAAGCTACATATAAAAAGGCCCATTATGTATGCGCTTTAACTCATCTCTTGGCTATCTGGCAGCTTAGATATTGCTGAAATTTAAAGAGAAAGAAATATTCTTGAAATTGCATTGTACTGAAGCTTGCTAAAGCAAAAAAAAGAGCAAAAAAAAAGACAAAATATTAAATTTAAAAACACTAAAAAGGGATAACACCCTTGTTATTTTTTTCAGAATATAAAAAATACAAGTGTGATGCATTATGCCCTCAAACCAGTTTACAGGATGATTAGGTCAATGCGGCTTATGAAGCATTATGAAAAAGAAAAGAAAAAAGAGAAGGCACAGTTCCCACATTGAAAATATGGGTGTACTGTATCACAACTAGTAACTATATAGTACTGTATCACTTAACAAAAGCAGAATCAGTTAGTCCACTTCTACGTAGCTATCTGTGGCAGTATCCTATAATCGATTTCTGCATCGCTCCTGATGCACTGCAAACTCTTACCCACCAGCTTTAAATCCACCCCTCAAACCCCATCTAAACATCGCATGCAGAGTGTTCCTGCACTGTTCATTAATGTCAATAATGCTCTAATTTAATTTACAGTGTAAAGTGTTGGAAGAACAAAAAAACAAACCCATAGTAGAAGTGCAGATAAATGATAATGTGACAGCATCACTATTCAAACCTATGAGCCATACTGTTTCCACAACTGGTGCAAACTAACTAATAATAACAAAAGAAAAATAAGCTGTCACACTTGCACTTGAATGCTCAGGTTGAGACATTCAAAGTTTGTGAAGGTGGTTTTCAAAACATCATGACGGTTAACCCGAGTGGATTTCCTCAGCAAAGAAACTTGATTCCTTTGGGGGGGGGGGTCACACTTCTGGGCCCTTTTCCTGATAACATCATTCAACTGAAGCATTCCTAATGTGAAAAATGTTGCTTCTCCCCATCAAAAAAAAAAAAAAAAGGCCCATTAGTGGACAGACCGGGGGAGGGCAGGCTGCTAGTAGAAGATGGGTGCAGATCGGTCGTCAATGAAGGTGGGCCTGAGGTAGACCTCCAAGGAACGGTCACTGTGGGGAGAGGAGGGGTGACACAAGGAACAGTGACAGTTAGGTTGAATACATGAGGAAATGTAGAGAGCTACTTGGCCGACTACGTTACCACACCCAAAGAAATCCTCCACCTTCCTATCGTTTTTTTTTTTTTCTTACAGTAAGAAGAGCAGAAAGGTTGCAGCATATACTGTGAGTTTTAGCAAGCATGTGCGGAGAAAACGCTAATAAAAAAAACATAAACAGCTTCAAAAAAGGCACTCATGCATTGTTAGTGTCTCCCTTTATGAATTGTTGTACACATGTGACAAAAAAAAAGGTATTCTTTTGCTGCAACCTAAGGCCTGCTTGACTGACATATCTAAATACTGCCATGTCCATAGAGGCCGAAGGAGAGAAAAGAAGCAAGTGATTCCCAGCGTCTTACTGCAGCCAGACAGCCAATGAGTGCAGAGAGAGAGAACCAGGCAGATATATAGAGAGAGGGAGGGAAAAAAAGGGATTGGCTGGCTGAGATAGGTGATGGAGGCTGGTGACTTACGGAGGTCCTGTTCCCTCAGAACCGTGACAATTCTGGACCCAAACTGAAAGGTAAAGAGAACCTTTGGGTTTGAATGGCTCATCTCTCAGATCATGCATGGGTCACATTTAGATCAACAACACTGCTGGTTAGTCTGGTGCAAGATGAACATACTGTAAGTTTGATCATATAAAGGACTGTCACTGAGATGAGGGATGGGATAACACTTCATGCTCAACATGCTTAAACTGTATGCTCTTTTTTTAGGAACTGAGTGAGAAAAAGGGTGTCTGCAGCACACCCTAGTGGACATAAAGTATGCTTTAAAATGCAATGCAATCAACCACATATCATGTAACTGTAAATACAACCCAAAACACAAGCCAAACGAATAATCCTCAAATAAGGAAAAAAACAAGCAGGAAGGCAGAGTTTAGATCAGTCACAGTATGCACACGGTACACAACACCACCACACACTCACAGTCGTCTTTTTCCTTTCGGTGACACAGATCAGCACGGATGCTATGGGTGTTAGTAGGAGATGGGGAGCGGGGAGGGGGGAAAGGATGGGACTGCATGCTTGGACCACAGCTGTGGCTTGAAAAAGGAATTTAAAAAAAAGAACCTTTGGCGGCGTGACTTTGAATTTGAAGCAAGTCGAGTGTACAACAACACAAATGCGTTTGTCAGTGACAGAACAGATTTCGCGTCAGACCAGACCAGTTTATTAATATATAGAGATATGTTTTATTCAGAATACCTTTGTAAAAAGTCACCATACATTCAAGGTCAATTTTTCAGTTATCACATTTTTTCTGGATTCCCTCCACAGCATGCATAAGATAAAACACTTCAACGAATCAGTAGTTTCTCATTGTTTCTGCAAATTTTTTTTTTTCTCTTTACAAGGACAATAATAGTTTTCGAAAAGAAAAAAAAAGACCAAAAAACTACATAGCCACTCAGGGAATACAATCATAAATAACACTGAGAGCTGCAAAAAAGCCGGGTTTTTTTTATTTTATTTTCTCCGTATAACCTCAAAAGGAATAAACAGCTGTTATTGAGGAAACCCAACAGAAGATAGAAGACCTCTCCAAACTCAACGCAACTTCAGTTAAAAAAAAAAAAAAAGACCAAAGTGAAGTTTCCATGAGGGAGGCGCTTTATTTTTAACCCATTAATATGGCAGTAAGTTCAGACTGCAGCTGGCGGTGGAAAGTTTAAATGAATGGTCGAATGAAAACATATTTTCCTTGTGATCATAATACAGTGCCATCTGGTCGACTGACGGAAACAATTTTAATATATAGATATATATACTGTATATATTCTCGAAGCTCATTCTTAAAATGTGCTTCATTGCACACAAAGTATGCGTTAAATAGAAAGAAAAAAAGCAAAGTAAGGCAAAAATATGACACAAACCCTCTGGACGGAAAATTAAAATTAAGTTTAGCACTGACACAAGGAAGCACAGCGCCACCTACAGGATCTCTCAGAACAGAAACATTGTAATCTGCTGCATTTTGAAAAGCTCTTTTTTTTTTTTTTTTTTAGCATGTGTGTGGTGGGTGGGAACTCGATAATACTGCGCCCCCACGTGTGCTTTAAAAGGCCATTCAGCCAGTGGCTCGAGTACGACGACATTGAAGTCTTTTGGCACTTGTACAGTACATGAACATGTCCTTTAGTTTGACAAAATGACAAAACCATGTACATGCATGAAAGACAAGCAAGTAGCAAAGGCAGTCTCTTGAGAGATCAGTCCGTGATGGTGGACTGTGATCAGAGATAGAGTATTCAGAGTCCATAGCGCTGCATGCCGAGCAGGTAGGCCCCGCTCAGGCTCTCTCGCTCAACGCAATCCTCCACCCACCAACCGCTACTGTCCACACCGACACCACCAGCAGCAGCACCCAGGATTGGACGGAAGGAGGAAAGGAGGGACCCGGGGAGGAAGAGAGGACAGAAAGGAGGGATGAAACTGGCCTCTTCCACTCGGAGAAGGGGTGTGTGTGGAGGGCAGAGGAGGAGGAGAGGTGGAGATAAGTGGACAGGAGGGAGGCTAAGAGGAGGGGGGAAAAGATGGGGTAGGAAGAGGCCCCTGTGCTATCCGGAGCTGTCTGTGTCTGTCTGAATGTCTGTTCTCACACAGTCGAAATCAATTTGCCATCAGGACTGTCACTGTGGAACAAAGAGAGAAGGAAGCTTGCCAGGTCGGACACACTCAGAGAGAAATGGAGAAAAGACAAGACAGGCACGAGGAGGCAGGGTGGAGTTTAGGAGACGCGTAGGTGGGGTCGAGTATCTACTTCGCCCCACCTACAGCTACATCTCCAAACACACCTGCCGTGATCAGGAAGATTGGACTTCTAATTCTCTCATCAACTTTTAGTATCAACAGACATTCCCCGGTTGGATGTTTATTTATCTATTTTTTTGCCCATATTTAGTTCATATCTGTCACTTCAAAGGAGACAAACCCTGAAGTTTACTGTTGATGAGAAAATCAAGTCATCTCCTTAGCTGGAGAGATGTAGTGTTAGATTAGTCTGTTGGGGGGTGAATACACCCTGCAGGACAGTGTTGTCTCAAAAATACTGATACAGAAAAAAACAGACAAGAGTACATAACACAGCTTGACACTGGTGCCCAAAGCCCCAGGCTGACAAGCACTGATGACTGAGATGAAGTCAGCATGAAGTCTACAATACAAGCACTCTCACACGATCAAGGCCACTTTATCACTCCTCACACGCTCTCTCAAACGCACACATTTATATACAGTTAAACAAGGATGTTCTCCCTGATTGGACAGAAACAGGCACAGCATCATTCCTAACCCTAGCCCTCACACAGCCCTGGTGAGTCAGCAAGGACTTGATGGGATTACAGTGAAAACTTACGGGAGGGGCCAAGAGCACTCTGACAATACACCGACACACTAGACTGGATTGTTCATTTAAAAAAAGCTATAAATAAAAAAAAGTTAAGTGTGCAAGAGCAAAGAGGGAAGGACGAAGAAGACAAAAAAAACGGACCATCGATCTAGTGAGGAGGAGAATTTTAACACTAAGGCTAAATGTATTGATTCAGCTTAAATATGGTCCTCACAGGGTATAAAACTATTCATTAATGAAGTTATCAACACTATGAGGAGGTCTGATCTTGCTTATTAAATAGTATTGGTACAACTAGCCAGTCTAGTCTCGGATCGATATCACCATGTGGTGGATCTACATTTTAATTATGAACTATAGGTCGGGTAAAACAGGCGATTTTAAAAATAGTTGTCAATAACTGACACTTTTAAAGACAACACAATAAAAAAAAACAGAAAACAGTAACATATACTCCTCATACATATTAATGTGAGTGCTTTAGAATCTATGTCGGACTGTGGTCTATCAAAGTGTCTTAATATCTTACATATACACTGTAAAAAAATAAACAGGTAATATATATATATATATATTTAAAATTATTTTGCTGTCATTTTTTAAGAAAACAACATACGGTATCAGTTTGCTCTGAGAATTCAACCAAAATATGATTTGAAAAATGCATGTTAAAAATCCAAAGAGTAAAAAAAACTATAATGCAAAGAAGTCGTTCATTGCATATTTGTTAAAAGGAAGAATGTGCGACTTTTTGATCCAGTAGATGTCGCCCCTGAGCACCAGCATTAAACCAAAACAAACTGCTGTTTGGTGACACCTCGGCTATTCTGAAGCCTCCACTCTCCTCCAGCGGCACACCTCCAACCCCTCTCCACTCGCGTTCGCAGGAAAGAGTTATCAGTTAAAACGCATCATAATTAAGCACCATTAATGGCGAGCGGAGGACACAACTGTCCTTTGCTCGTGCTGCAATTGCCTGTGGCCTGCATTGTCGTGTTAGCAGGCTAATGTTAGCACACTTTGGATAACTTATAGGTTCACATTACTCATAAATTGACACGGAATGACTGAGATCTAAAGACGCTTACGTGACATCCAAATAAGCAGTGAGTATGTTTTCTTCACTAAAACAGCTTTATATGCAAGGCCGTCCCGTCCATGTTAACATGATGTAAACACGGCCCTGCAACAGTCCAGCTGGCAGGACTCTGGCTGCTCACTCATTGTAGAGTCATGACTTAGAGAGACATTTACAGAGGATATACTTGATTTCTGATGTATTCGGTCAAATGTCGCACATTCTGACTTTTAGGGTGTATAAACAACACATTTATGTATAGGTCTACCTGGTTACTCCTACATACCCTAAACCTGCTTCCTGTAGATTGCTTATTAGGAACTTTATTTTTACTCAGTGCATGTTGAGCAGGTGCTTTGCTGTCTTTTTTAATTCCAGTATTCTGTCATTTTGGTGAAATTGTGTTATTCTGAGGTATGTGGCTCATTTCTCCAAAACGACCCTAGTTAGACATTTCTAATGGAGCTGCAGCAGTCAACGCACTGTTCACTCAAAGGGCAGAAAATGCACTTACCTTGTGGCAAAGCGGCCGTCATAATCCTCAATAGCAGGCTGAAAAGGAGAAAAAAAAGGCACATCTTTAACTTTGTGTTCTTGTATACCTCGTATTGAAGTTCATGTTGTGCTCGTGCTCAACCACAAGGCGGCAGCAGAAACTGAGAAAACGTCTGTTTCAGTCACAGCAGGATTACTCATATCCTATTACATAACACAAGATTAAACCAGATAGGGGCCCCTCATTAACTTGTGTGTCTTGTTCATGGGTACTACATGTTTCCTACCTGTGTACCAAAGCCTGCCATGCTGTAGGGGCGTGGGCGGGTCTGTGCGAGGCTCTGTGCCAGCAGTCGGGCAGTCAGGCCGTAGTCAGGTGTGGGCAGTGATGCATCACTCTCCAGTAAGTTTCCTGTGCTGCTACTTTTGCCATGGTGCAAGCTGGGAGGGTGAGAAAACAAAGGCCTACGTCTTAGGCTCATGCAGTTGATACACAAGTAATGACAGAAGAACACAACATACTTCACTTTGAATCGCTCTCAGGCAGCACGCGAGTGTAGGAGAAAGGAAACCAGCCACGCCTGAAAAAGGAGAAAGGCCGTGTTAAGCTCCACATTCACCGTGGGAAACATGTATCCAGTCTGGAGTGTGGATAAAAAAAAAAAATAAATGCACACTCACATCTTGTTTTTCTCATTCTCCCCATAGTGCCAGCCATCGCGGGCTTCAGGCACTAGCAGGGTGATGACATCTCCCTCAGAGAAGCTGAGAAGGGTGCCATTGTCACCCGCAGCATGGGAGAAGATGGCTTGGACACGGGCACGCCCGTTCTTTTCCAGGCCTGCTGCCATGGAACTGGATCTGGGCAGGGTCCGTGTTTCTCCTGAGGACACAGATAATAGTCAGTGACATTCGATTCAGATTATCAGAGCCTAAAACGCGACAGTTAACAGTGCAAACTATAGATAACATGTAGGGCTCTTTAGATATAGTAAGTAGACAGGCAGATGCTCTGAATTTAGCATTAACTGCTCCTGAGTACACGTTAAGATTAAATAACACAAGGGAGGTTGACGCTCAATCAAATATTCTGCTTGTTATTTTCCTTCTGCAGCGCTACAGCTGCTCATTCAATTCTAGCGGTGTTGGGATAACTTACCCACAGGGTTCTTGTTCTTGGCGGGGGCAGGCCTGCGCACAGGGAGGGTGTTGGAGTAGACATCGCTAACCTGTCTCTGGGGGGCGGCCTGGGACTGTCCCGGGGCCTGGGTCTGAGGGGACGAAGGCCTGACTTGGGTCACAGACATAGTCCCTCCTCCCTCTGTCCAATATTCCTCCCCGTGGACTCCTGTTGTCCCATTGACCATGGACATACCATCAGGGCCCATCAGCCTCTGGAATACACATGCCCATAAAAGGAGTTTAACAAGTGTTATCAGTAAACATAGCTTCTTAGCCTGTGCAAACTACAGCACAGTGAAATATTCACTGAAGTTTTAGCGACCATCACTTATTTCCTGAACTCACCGCTGGGTGTCCGAGGCCGCTGCCCATGAACACAGCCAGCTCTGGGGGCACAGGGAGAGGCTGGGCCCCGGGGATGGGGTCTGAGATCACCAGATTTGACTTAGAGGTATGCAGGGGACTGGTTCCCCCGAGGGCGGCAGAACACATCTGCTGGGCCAGCAGCATGGCCCTCTCCGGCAGCTTGTTAGGGTCTGAACATGCCTGTAGCCACACTGGGATCTTCTGGGTCAGAAGGTCTTTACCCTGAAGGGAGGAAGATGAGATTAGCGATACGGACAAAAAACAAGAAGAACTAGTAATACCGCCCCTGGGTTGCTTGTCTCAGCCGACGAGACAAGTTGTGGTTTACAACCACACGTGTTTCCAACAGAGTGACAGCCGATGGGTTTGTCAAAGAAAACATCAAACCTTAAAGAGAAAACAACAGCACATGTAGACATAGATTTTATATTTATCTGAGGTGAGGATATAATACCAGAAAATGTCTTTTAGCATTTCTCTATAATCCATTTAGAAATTCTAATCATTTAATCCTGGAGTCATAGTTACTGTTTGTGCCACACTTTCAAGATATTTCCAGCCTGTGTTCCTATAATTTGGAGTGCACAAACATAGGATAGGTGAGATGGCAAGAAGAGTGTTTTTACAGGATATTATGATGCGACAGAGAAGTTTCTGACATACAGAGTGATGACTTCAATTCTCCTGTTAGTCATTACTGTGAAATTGTGTTTAAAGAATCTTTGAATTTTAGAGATATGTTTCCGAGAACATAGTGAACTACCTCTGACAATGAAAATATATACCGCTAATCTGTAGTCTCGAGAGTAGAGCAGCAATCTCAGAGGCCATCCACTGTCATTTGACAACGTTATCTTTGCTGGGAGGGACTTCAGTGTTTCAAGGCGTCCGTTTTAACCAGCGGTGAGTGATGACGGATGTTTAGCTAAGACTTCCATAACAATGTGGTGCCTTTCTTTGTAGTCCCGACGAGGAACTTTAAAAGCAAACATGGAGTTCAAGTAAGAAAAAAAAGCCTGGAAAAGTGGATTATTAACTGCACTTTCATGCTCTCAACAGTCAAGGGTTTACCCCTCCTCTCGCCCAATGAGAGCTGGGATCGGCTCAAGCCCCCCCGCAACCATGAACGGGAAAAAGCGGTATAAATAATGGATGGATAGGCTTGCGTGCACGCTTCCAATTAACTCACTCTCCTTCGTCATAGTACACTTCTATGTTTTTATTTATTGTGTTGTGTGTTTGGATAAAGGAGGGGGTTGAGGGCAACATGCATTTTATTGCATTTCACTGTAAACTAAAAGACCAATACAGTGTGTTTAAGTGAGATGTCAGTTCAAAGACATTCATTAGAGCTAAAGTAAAGTGAATGAGTTCCAGAATTGCATATTAGCTGATGGATCTCCACACTGACTGTTTTCCCACCTGCTGAAACTCAACTGGGAGATGCTACTCGTGATATAAAAACTACAACCTATCTGATACCAAGTGATGGTGCCACACTGACAGATTCATCTTATTTTAATGCAGAATCCCCAAAAAATAATATGACGATATAAATAATCTAACAGAAATGTGACCAGAGAAAAAGCGGATCATTTCTTTGCTTAACATTCTTTTTCGTTTGCTGTTCTCAAATGAAACGTTTAGTTCTTGAAGGTTTTCCTCTCTATGCATCCTTGACCTCTGCCCTCTGCGCAGCTATGCTAACGTGCTGCGTGGGTGAGGCTGTGGGCCCCGGACAAACATACAACCGATCGGCCCACTTCACCATCTCACAGCCTGTGGACTCGACTGTTCTTCTTTACACCAACTATATGAGGAATTCAATGGAGGAAGACAAATTCATACGTGTGTGTATAAACAAACGTGTACAACATTACACATCTGCACACACATGCAAACACAAACTGCATGCATGGTCCCTTTGTCTGCAGTCATTTGCATTTTTTTTTATTTTTCTCTCTCTCAGTATACACACGCACACAAACACACTAGGTACCCTCTGGGAGAGGGTTGTTCAGTTTGCTGAAGGTGAACTCTTCCCACGCACACCCCCATCCTGATTAATGACTAGACTCCATGTTGCAAAGGGAAGCTGCGGCACAGTCCACCCCCCACTCCTCCTACCACCACACACACACACACACACACACACACACACACACACACACACACACACACACACACACACACACACACACACACACACACACACACACACACACACACACACACACACACACACACACACACACACACACACACACACACACACACACACACACACACACACACACACACACACACACACACACACACACACACACACACACACACACACACACACACACACACACACACACACACACACACACACACACACACACACACACACACACACACACACACACACACACACACACACACACACACACACACACACACACACACACAACCTAGGAGACTGATGTACTCTATTACCTGAGAATATCAAATTCATGGGTAATGGATAGGCATACATTTGTTACACATCAGACACACAACTGACGTAAACAAACACAAAGACCAAGCTAATAATTGGGTCATAATCCTGGTAAATAACACTCTACTGCCTTTGATGATATATTATTTAGGGATATTTCTTTCTATTTTAATGTTCTTTGCTTCAAATGTCAACAGCAAAGTGAGAATAACAAGCAGGTGTTATGAAAATTCTCCAGTTGCCGGTAAAACAATACGTCTGTTCAGACCTTTGATTCAATCCGTCTCTCTCTACATCCAGCGCTTTGACACCTTCTCCAATTTATTGCTTTCATGCAGAGAGCGAGAAAACGAGGCAGTTCTCTTCACGAGAAGTTGGCCGGACGCTCAGAGGTGCAATGATGGATTACAGTCTCATACACGCCTGTCAGCTGGGCATCGTCTTCAGTCTTAATTAATTTTTAAAATGAAGAGGCCCCTATGAGCGGTCAAAGCTAATGCGACTTTGAATTATATATATATCTCCTACTATCCTCTTTTGACTGAACAATGGTGTACAACATAGAGATTCAAATCAAACATGACAGATGAGGAATAGTAGGCTAGAATCAACACCATAGCATAAAGAGAATACGTTATGGTTTATAAATCCCCCTAACAAGCTCTGCTGTATGCCTTTAAGAACAATACTGAGATCAGAGCAGAACAGGCTGCTTTAAGTTGCTATTGAAAGCAAGGGCTTGATGATTGAGCTACTTATTCTGATTAGAATATCAGATCTGCCTCTATAAGGCGTTCTAAAAACATTATTTTCTCTATCATCATTTGGAATAAAGCCTCCATTAGATCTGAATGAAGCCAAAGTTTGAACAGGTCGGCTTATTTCAGATGAAAAATGTTCCTTCCTTCGTCAATGACTTTAAAGCTAGAGTCAGCAGCTGCTTCCTAAAAAGTTAAATATAGATACAAAAGTAATGCAGCTCAGTCATCACTTATGGGCCTCCGTACATGTGAGGTGGTGACTGACCCTGTCCTCTGCCTGATGTTTTGTGTTGTTTTGGTTGACTCAACGTGGACTTCTATGGCTAAAGTTAATGTTAGCTTACTACAAGTACATTTAGCATGGAAGTGGTGAAGGCTTAAATAAGTGTTTATGTCTTTGCTTATCAAATATGTTGTTTTATTTTGAAATACGGCCAATGTCCCCATGTTTTTCTTTTTTTAAGTTCCTGGTGATGTTATGGGCTTCTGCAAACCTCGACCAAACCTCAAATACTTCATATCCTTAACTTGAAAGCAAATATTTTCAGCTATCTAGCAACACTTGGACTTACCTTGCCATGGTAGGCGCTGCTGTTCTTGGCCACGGCACACTGGCGGTCCACCAGGAAGCAGTACCTGCGACGCTCCTCAGACAAAGCTGTCTTGTATCCCTCAGCGATGAAGGAGTCCAGCTCAGTCTGCTTACTGCTGATGGTCTCCACAAACTGATAGGAAAACACAATGACAAATGGACTTCTTTTAACAACTGACACACACACTCTGGTATGACACATTAGCTACAGAGGTCTATATGAAATCCACAAAATGCTGCTGTTCCTTTTAAATATGCTTTGCAGTGAGTGATATATTCTATTTCTTATGCCAAACTTTGGCCGTTTAAAGCTGACATATTGAAATATAAGTTGTGGTTACAGGTGCACTGCAAGACTTTTATTGCTTTGGAAAAAATACCAAATGCCACTATGGTTTGTCACAATACCAGAAATGTAAACTTTGATACAATTCCAGTAAAAAAAAAAAAATACAATATAGATACTTGTCTGGAAAGTCCTAGGCTGAAAAATACAGACAGACTCTTGCACACTGTCTATATTGTACAAATACATGCTAACAAAATTTGTGCAATTTAGACAGTGCTCTCTCCCTTTCGCTCTCAACTGTTTTGGTTCAAACATTTTTTTTAAGGCACCATGCGTCACATTCACAATTGCATGAAACCATACTTCTGTAAGAGCAAATAGTTTCCATTTATCATGATTATAGTAATAATCATGATAAATAATAAATGGACTTAACTCATATAGCGCTTTTCTAGTCTTCTGACTACTCAAAGCGCTTTAACACCGCAGGTCACACCTACACATTCACACACTGATGTGAAGTGTGTATCAGTAGTAACTAATCCATTCATACACATTCATAGGCTGCCGCAAAAGCAGCGGGAGCAACTTGGGGTTAAATGTGTTGCTCAAGGATCGAATCACAGACCTTCCAGTTGAGAGACGACGACTCTACCACCGAGCCACAGCCGCCAGCAATCACTGCACAGCTCGACTGGAACACTCAGTGGTAAAGTGCAACTTTGTGGTAAGAGTTCATCATACTCATAAGACAAGGCAAATACACCTGAAATAAGACATAACAGGTGTCGTAATGTGTGTTTAACAGGTACAGAAGAAAAGGAGGAAGGGGCATATAGCTTTAGCATTATCACTTTGTCTAAGCACTAGCCTTCTAAAATTAGGAAATGCCAGAGGGCAATGTTCCCACAGTTCCTTGATGACACATAAACACACACACAATGGTCAGTAAGAGTAGTGAGAAGCTACAGGGAGTCTTATTTTGAAGAGGAAGTGGCATTCAGGGGGCCGTTGTGAGTGTGTGCCTACACATTGTATTCACAATCAGCACTGTGTGCAGGTCAGAAGCTGAAAGTTTGAGATGCTGTACTCATGAAGTAGGTCGACTTCATCCGGTTTCATGGCTTAAATACTGACACATCTGCTGATAAATACTGACCTAGATAAGAGTGTTATATTTACATCTAATGGTTTGATCCAAAGTGAACTTTTCTTTGGGGTATCGGCTGGTTTGAGTTGTCTTATTGATGTGTTTCATGTATTAGACACATTTAAAAACACATGGCTATTAACAAATATGCTTTATTTTCACTTTCTTTTTCTCCAATTCCCCTCTTTGCAATGCTGTATTCATAAATCTACAGAACTCCTGATAATTTCCTGAAGTTTTCAGTGAGATGTACATGAAATCTCCTGGACTCTGCTTCTAGGATATCTTGTAAAACATTACAGTCGCCTCATCCTTTATATGTCACGGATTGACATAAAAGACAAATATAAATTTCCCTGACATTTTCAGCACTACATGGTGAAAACATTTCTAGACTTGCATTTAAGTTTAAGTGGATTACTGTGTTGTTTCTTGCCTTTCAATTTCCGCCAAATGAGAGGTGAAAAAAAAAAGTCATAATCCATGTTGTTGTCGTCACAGCTGCGGTGTGACTAATAGTTCATCAAATGCAGTCCCAAAGCATCAGACATTTTTCTAAAGTTTCACAATTAATCCCACACGGGCTAATGAAGTCTGTGAAGTTAGAGTTCCCGCCTTCAGCCAAATGGAAGTTCCTGTGGAGTGCAGATGCATTTCATTTAGCAACCACCAGAGCACACTACTTCCCCGCTGCCGACAGCTGAAGGGTTTAGTTCATGGGAAGTATGGTGGGGGTGGGGGGGGGGGGGGGGGGGACATTTCAGGTTGGCTTAATGATAATGAGCATAAACATTTTGAGTTACTGGCTTTTTTGCATTAGCGCTGGAAGAGCTCCAACAACACCATCAGAGACGAGGTGTCAAATCATGCAGGAGACAGGATGAGGAGAGCCTGACATTATTCTGTTCTTTCTGTACATCTTAAGCTCAAATTAAAGCACTTGGAAACCCGGCTCATTCTGTTGCTTTTCGAGGCACACGGTGTTACACGAAATGATTGAGGAAAATCACCTCAAACAAGGGATAGCATTTACGCCTCTTGTCAAAATCCACATGGCCCAATTCTACCAGTATTCAAAAGGTCACCAAAGTAACCCAAGACAATGAGCGCAGTGGGAAAAGCCCGGGCAGACATCAACCTCTATTATATCTGAGCGACCTCAGGTTACATCACAGCTGGAATGACTTGTTTTGCAAAGGTTAGGAATATAAATGAAACCCGCTGCACGTCAACGCAGGTCCGACTGAACTTACGATGACTGCAAATCCCCTTATGCACCAGCCCAAACCTGCATTTCATTTTCATGCACTTTTTTTGGTTGTTGCACTGATAAACTAATGGTTACAGTGATTAAACGCAGTGGGAATGGAGAGATTTACTCCCTCCCAAAAGCTATGCATACAAGAGGATTCACAACCAAACCGCTTCACTCCTCCCTGTGGGGATTCTAAAGCATCGTCTCGGCCATGCTCTTCTCTTCCTTCATCATGAGCACCCTCTTGCAAGCAAACAAACTGTACTGTGACGCTCCAGGGCACAACAGAAAGCGCCAACACAATACAGTACCCGCCTGAATCTGCTGCTGTGTTAGTGTTTGTCAGTGTTTATCTGCTGCACTTGCACGTCAACATTATCTTTTCTTCCTGCATCTTTACGGATCAGCAGCTCAAGTTTGGAATCTTCTTCTTTTTTTTTTTTTTTTTTTTTTTCTTCAATTTTATGACTCCGAGCTAAAGAATCCCCTCAAGCTTATCTAACATCTTCTGGAGACATTCATTCTGAACTCTCTTTCACCAGCTCTGCCCCGGCTCTTATTAAAACAGCCTACGTATATGCATTGCAAAAGGAGTTCATCTAGATGAAACCCACCCCCCTCTCTCTGCAATACCTTAAGACTACTCCATTGAACTACATAATGAGCTGATTAGCATTTTGGCAGAGGGAGGGAGGGAGGGGGGACGTGTGCTTCACCCAATGATGAGACGGCAAAATAAAAGTGTCTCTCTCTTACTCTGTCGTTCCTCCTTCAGACAGAGGAGTGGGACGGAAAAAGAAAGTGAGGGAGACAGAGATGGGGATCAATGGAATTCAACAGCCATCTGCGTCCACTGCCAGACTCCTCTCAGACATGCTTTACTTTTTAATGAAAAGGAGAGGAGATAAAGAAAAAAAAGTTGGTGCTTCTCATCCGTTAAAGTAACACAGATGTGGTGGAGGAGGATGAGGAGGAGGAGGAGGAGGAGGGGGGAATGGCAGGCTCGACTTAGAGACTTTGTGCTTGTACTTTCTGTTCCGCCTCTTATTGACCGTAGGAAGCCTTCTCCATCGGAAAAATCAAATCAAACACTCTGGGATGTCTGCAGAGGGTCACTTTCTAAGCCTCTCTAGATGGATGTTTGTCATTGTGAAGCACAGGTGTTGAAGTAGTGCAGGTCTCTCTCTCTCTCTCTCTCGTCTGTGCGTGTCGTTGCCCTCCCAGGGGGAACTCCGGCACAAACGAGTTGACTTTTCCCTCGCACGCCCACAGCCCTGATGTGATCAGTGGAAGTGAGCAGGCTGGAAATGAGAAAGGGAGATTGATTTTCCTGCGTCGCTGCTAACTGTCTGTACCGTCATGAGTCCAGAGCCTGATGAGTTCGCTTCTCCGCGCAGATGGGCCCAATTGATCCGTCATACGGACTCAGATCCACCTATTTAAATAGTTCCCTTACTTTTGCACACAAACTCCTAGAAATTGGCAAAAATATATAAAATATTACAATCACGGTACTCAAATGATGAAAGGAGGAAGAACCCCTGACTTTTTTCTCTTTTGTCTCCTTCATTCCAAACTTCAAATTTGAGCAAATAAGAAATCAAACTTTAAATTAGGCTATGCCTTTGGTACCTCTTCTAGGAGCACGACTTGGATACAATTTAAAAACTGCAAATGAGATGTTTTGTGTTAATTAAGCAGCATTGCATATTTCATTAGATAAGCTGTTTTTATTTGTAATACCCTTGTGTCCTTTAGTTACTGCCCTAAACAACATTTAAAAAGCTTTCATTTTGCAGCGCTTAACACCGCACAATATAGTCTAAGGAACATTTACAAGCTTAATGAGCACCACATGTGGAACTAGATCTATACTTTTAGCCTTAATCAAACTTGATAATACTGACTTTTTTTCGACAAAGCTTTGCAAACATAGACTGATAATATTAATGGACGAAGCCTGAATGTTGTCAGCCATCTGTTACTGCAGAGGACTTCAGAGGCTCATCGGCAGTAGCCACCATGCTGGAAATCCTGTCTCAGCCTTTAACTTTCAGTCAACCTAGCGACAGGTTGAGAGGTGGAGCTGAGTTTTAAGCCTCTCAACGACAAGTTACATCGTGCCCGCCTGTCAATCAGGTCAGCTACGCGCGTAACTATGTATAACACGTGTCGTATAAATAATAATATTAAAGTGTATCTGTGTGTATATGTATTTACAAAGAGCAACAGACACCTACATTGTTGCACTATGTTACTAAGTTACATTACACATGACTTTCATTTCAGCACAAATATCACCTAAGGACTCTGGTTTTATTTTTAATTGGACAACCTTTTTTGTATATCATTTCACAATAATGGGCAAAATATGCAATTTTTAAGTCATTCCAAATTGTTATTTGTTTTTTGGAAGGCATCTCGGGACCACCCTGTGAGTGCATCGTGACCCCCCCCAGAGGGTCCCAACCCCCACTTTCTGAACCACCAAAAAAATAACAGGCCTTAAAGGACACCAAATACGCATTTAAATCTGCATTTTTTAAAATGAAATTTAATGAATAAGTCATTTCATTTACTTCTTTAGACCAAGCTTTGCAGCAAAATGTGGTCCAATGAACAATGCAGGCCTCAAGGGCCTTGAATAGATATTTAAAAAAAAGCATGTTCATCCTTAATCAAAATTCATAACTCAATCCTTTTCAATTTTTGTAGAAAGCTTTAGTTGATTGGTGTTGACACATCCCTGCAATCCAGTTTCTGTTTACCAAATTATGCTCTATGATATAATGGAAACCTAACAGACACCTAATAATGCAGCACTTAAGGCAGTCAGACGGAGACGTGCTCCAACTCGCCATTTTCTGCTAAGATTTACTGGCTTTGTGCACAGAAACACTCCTCCCATCCTAAGCCATGCAACAAAAACACTACACTACACTGCTGCACACACACTGCCGGCTTTGAAGCCTCTTGAATGACACTTCACATGTGACGACTCCTCATCGTGGTATCCCTGACACAGCGGAACAAACTCCACGTGTCACAGCCATCACATCAATCCAGCAGTGACAGAGAGGAAGAGACAGATGTTTGTGTGTATGTGTGACTGTTCAGGTGATTTTTTTTTTGTAATCTGAGCTGAATTTTATTTTATTTTTTTTCATTCCCAATGAACTCTAAAGATACAGCTTTAAGTATCGGTTGAATCCTGCTACTGGTCCAGTTATCAATTTGATTCTGTCATGGTTCACAGGAAGACCAACAGCAGCTCAGCAATTACCCTGCAAGCCTTGACCTGTTAGAGTTTCCTTTCCACACCCTGCAGGCGGCCTGACTTTCAGTTTCCATTGAAACCTTTGGGAAGGAACAGCAGGCACACTATCGCCATTTTCTGCTGTGTCATTTTTTTTCTTCTTCCTCTCAGTTTGACAGTAGCACTTGCTGCAGGACTAACCTAATAAAAAGTCTGTTAAAAAAAAAAAAAAAAACACCACGGTGAAGGGCCTATAACAGGGATTTAATTCAGAGATGGTGCTTCTGTGTCTACTTGGAAAAGAACACCGTCAGTGCTCCGCCTGCCATATCGAGTGAAGGTAAACTAAATGTGAAAGAAATCTAATTAAATGATGTCCAACACCATAAGTTAATTCCAGCTCATTATGTTACTTGAGCTGCTCCGTCTGAGGTCGCTCTGCTATGGAAACGATCGCACAAACACAATGCCGGCCAAAGCAAACACTGCCTTGTTCCCTCAGAGGATCCTGTGACTGCTTGTTTGACACACAAACATGATGACAGGTTGTGAATATCAGCCGTCACACTCCTGGTGACTTAAACTTAATAACATAAGAAGTTACTCGTAAAAAAGTTGTTGCAAGAAATCTGTGTGCCGTGTAATCCTATAACCAGCGTTACCAAAACAAGACTGTTTTCAGTTAGATTCCAAAAACTGGATATACTGCCCCCGACTGTTCATACTGGCCTTTGTGTCAAATTCAAGTCTTAGAAACACAACCCTAAGCCACATCATAAATCATCCTTCCTTCTGCAGTTAAGACTCTTCAAGCTGTTCCTTCTCCCAGTGGAGCAAAACAGAACACACACACACACAGACTGAAATTAAATTCACTCTGTTACTTATGAGCAATAATATATCAACTTCCAACTTCGTGCAATTCCATGCAGAACCGTTTTTCTGCACTGTGTGAAATGTATCTTGTTTTCTCTTTGGATGTTTATCCAACATACGCAACAGTAGCGATTCTGTAACAGTTTCTTTCTGTGTTCAAGCGTGTGTGCACAGTGTGTTCTTTCCTTTTTTGGCATCTTATCGCAGCTGAAAATACTGAAAATGTTTTGAGATCCATAAAGGTTTATCTTAACATTTACATACTAGAAACTACTTTACAGTACATGTGTCCATAATTAAAGGAGCAATATGTAACTCTGACCCCTAGTGTTCAAAATGGGTACTGCAGTCCAAATTCAAAACATTGGAGAAAGCGGTCTCCCCCAGCCCGCTCTTCCTAAGAGGTGGTTGCTATTAAACGGACACTGAAGCTTCAGTGATTAGCTCATTATACATCCACGGTTCAGCTGCAGCTCTGCGTCGGTCTTGAAACCGTTCTGCGCCCTCACCTCTCTTATCCTAGTTTTACCACATTTTTTAGGTCAGGTAGATTCAGTTTTATCTGAACCAGTTTGCTTGCCCGCTTTCATCGCTGGAACACCTGTTGGTTTGCCGTTTGCCTGGCAAACCGAGGGGCGTCCAAAACGGCCATGTAGCCTACCATCTCTGGACAAAACAAATACAGACCATTCTGGATCGGAATCGAAACTTGCTGCATTGTTGTCAAAAAAGCCAGCACTTCAACATAGCATGTTTCCTTAATGTCTGATGATATAGTAAGGTCATATTATGAATTAATTCAGTAGATATCTTAAATATTGCTCCTGAATGCTGCTTTCAGCTTTTATTTCAAATGTCTGTGTTTGAGGTCCATCACTAGACATCATATATACTCTCTCTTAATAACGAGTCAGCTGTTTTTCTGGCGTACACACAAACTTTACTCACTCTGTCAAATCCCTGATAAAAGCCATGCGCTGAGATGGTGGAGGAAGTGATTGTCCACTCCTCCAGTACATCAATCAGTGATGCCGACTTATTATCCTCCACACATGTGTCTATCCTCCTGCTGTGTGTGTGTGTGTGTGTGTGTGTGTGTGTGTGTGTGTGTGTGTGTGTGTGTGTGTGTGTGTGTGTGTGTGTGTGTGTGTGTGTGTGTGTTTAGATGTACGAAAGCTTGGCAAAGGCTCACACTTCATAATCAAACCTCTTCTATTTGCCTTCCCACTCAGGGCACCTCGTCGCCACTGCCTCCACCCCCATCCATCCTTGCTGTTTTGTGAGTTCTCTTTTACTTTATGAAAAAAAATAAATGAAGTCATTATATCGCACCAAGACTCATCACACTCCAGTCCAGTCACCCACATACAGGAAGGATCTGTTCAAACCAAGTACAGCAGTGCTCTGAAATGGCTTCAGACAAATAATTTAATGTCCTCCATCTTTTTTTTTTCTCTTACAGTGTTTTGTACTGTTTTACAGTACAACATCAAATGAAATGTCCTTTGGCCTACTTTGATGGTTGTTCATTATGTTCATTTCCAGGAGCAGGAAGTCATAGTTACCCGGCTTTGGGCAAATTAAGTCGCTCCAATCTCACCTGCATCTCCTTCTCGCCGTACTTGGAGGGGTTCTTGCTGCCCTGGCTCTTCCTGCGCAGCTTCTTCAGCTCGCCCTGGCACTTCTCCAGACTCTCCCCTTTATTCTTGTTTTCCATCTGGTATTTCTTCAGGGCAGCCTACGAGGGGCGACAGGCAGAGCACAAACACAAAATTAGGACAACTAATGAAGACACCTGGGTGGGTGAAAGAGGCACAGAGGTAAGGCACAAACTATCTTTTCAAAGTTTTTCATGCTAATTACTTCCTTACAAACAACTAATGAATTAAAATATTTTCAACACAGCATGACAAATTACCTTGCACTAACATGTTTTCACCAGGGCTGTTAAATAATAAATAATTACAATTTATTTACGATGAATCGCTAAATTTCAACAGTTAATCGCGATTAATCACCTTTGAAATTCCCATTAATTCACTCAAAAAGTAAAAATTGTTAGGTTTTTATTTTGAATTTGTATACTGTCTTAAGCTTAGACTACGTTACATGCTGTTTGGATTGAACCCTGCTTTTATTTTGAAAAAAAGTATCTGGTAGATCAAAGGTATGAAAAAGGTCACAAAAGTAAAAAGTTTGATGTCATTGTGGATGTTGCTTTGGACTCATCAGCTGAGCTGTCTGGGAGTTAAATGTAAAATGAGACATTCAGAGATTCAGCAGTGTCATTCTTTCCATCACTGTGACTACAGGGAGACACTGTGGAGGTTTATCTACGACACGCACAAAGGCACAAAATAGCATGCGATTAATCATGATAAAAAACACTTAAAGCATTCATTCTGACTTTAATTAAGTCTCACAAGTTTACCTTTTATAATTATGAAGTTAAAGTCTGATATGATACAAGTTCTGGTTCAAAATCAAGACCTTATATAACCAGAGTTTTGTATTTATTCATTGATTTTTATTTATTTAGGTGCACACTTAAAGGGTCAGACTTGTTTCCATTACTTTAATGTCATTACAAGTAAACTAAAAATCTGCAAACATGGGTGCTTTTGTTTCTCGTAATTTCAGCATTACAGCAAAAACACTGAAAATTCTCTACGTCTGATAGCTTTAGAAGCTTTTTTGTGAAAAAAAAAAAAAAAAAAGAAGCTTGATTTCATTGTTATCATCCAAAAAAGGATTTCAAACCTAATTTATTTCACCCATTTTTGTGCAGCACAGCAGATGCAGGCAGGGACTGATTGGAGAACATCTCAATGGTGCGTTTGAGAAAAACTCTGACATCTGAGAGCAATGTCTTGTTAGTCTAATTAAAGCGAAAAATCAACAGAATTCTTTGCAATTCTTCCTCTGATTATTTGCCTTCCAGGTTACACATCTGTTTAACTGTCTTCTATTTCCAATCTTGAGAAGAGATTTTCCTAATCTAGTGAAAGGAACATGGTTGCATGCAAAATTTAAGCGCCTTCCCTCGTCCGTTCACTGCCAGATTTGATCTATTTATTCATTTAATTTGCTCTTTTAATTATTTATTTGTTGAGAGCAACAACTTTGTTTCCGGATTGTACCAGCTCTGTTGCTATAGTAACCGTGTCCGGTGTGACAAAGCTCGTGTGGTTTCAGTATGAGGCTAAATTGGGAACAGAGCTCCTTCATGAGGGTTCACCACCCACATTTGCAGAAGACGACAAGGTTGCAGGTATCCTTTAGGTGCTGTTAAGCTGTAAAAAAAAGAGGCTGGAAAGAAGAGGCTGTTTGTTGTCACTGGAAGACGAGCAGGATGACACATGCTCTGTTTGGATTTCATAACAGAGATGAGTGGTGTTACAGTAATTTTGTGGGTCTGAGCTGGACTGGAAACAACTATAACCACACATCAATCACACGCTGGAATCTTACTTTTAAAGCGTATCCACTGTTGATTCTTTTTCAAAGTCAAGAGCGCCTCGGAAATATTATACTTGTCTGATAAGTTTCCACACAGAATGGAACAAAACATGCCTCTGCACTGATGTCTTTGAAACTCAACAACAATAAATGACTCATCCTTTAACTCCCATCTTGTCTTTGAGGTATAGCGAGTCGAACCGATATGGGCTGCTCCGTTACCCATATCTACACTTTAACTCCCTCCGTTTTTTCTGCAGAGACTCCCCAGAGGAAAGTCCCCGGCGCATCGATCACACAGCGGAACGATTGTTATGTATTGTGAAAAACTTTTGGTTTTGGTTTGCGGGGTCACATTGTGTAAACAAGATAATATCTCTGGCATGTGCCTCACCGAGCTGGATTGTTCCTCCTAATTAACAAGGCAACAAGCTTGTTGTCGCCAGTGCCAGTGCTCAAATCTCAGTCCCTGGCCACTGCTGCAGACAGATAATTAAAGTGATTAAATCTGATTGATTGATCTGACTTAAAACTGAGAGGACATCAGATGAACTTTGGAATACTTCGAAAGTCTCACCATGGACACAAATGCTCCTATTAATCGCTAATCTCTTCTGTTGGCTGTCAATGTATATTTCACACAGGGAGGGGCCAAAAGTAGACACAATCAGGCACAAATGCTCGAGGTAAAAGCACTGAATTGACTTCTTTACGAAATAAAAAGTACAGAATAAAAGACTCTAAAATGTACTTAGATCAAAAAAGTATCCTTAAGCTCTTTGGAAGGCTTTCTACTGGCTTTCTCGAAACACTCAAAGGACCTCAGCATCAAAACTAGCATCATTATCTTTAAAAAGGATGTTCTTTACATCCTCATGTTACGCCAGATAAGCGTGGTTTAAGAGCCACTCAGAAGGCAAAGACAATCCATTAATATCAGAAATGTACTGTATATACGCTCTTCCTCATGTTTCCGTCATTCTCGAACGTAAAAGTAAGCTAGGAAAGTTGCTGAAAGCTAACATTAGCCTTGTCCTGAAAGAAGCTAATTGGTTCAAAAACAGTTTTTTTTCATTATAAATGTGACTGGTGTCTCTCTGGATTTTAAGTATTTATCATCTTTGTAGTTTAGGATCAATCAGTGATCAGTTAAACTATCTAATCTTGTCAGATTTGAGATGTTTAGGACGAACAAACTAGAACAAAGACGCTAGACACGGTGACGACATTTGAGCTCCCCCCCCCCCCCGAGCATGATGTCTCAGAAAAATGCCCCCCCTGTGATTAAAGTCTGTTATGCTTGTTATAGTCCCATGACTACATACCATTTAGGGTTAAATCCATCTTGTTGTTGGGAAAGCAGCACATAATGATGAGAAATTAACGTAATCTACTAATCCCCTTAAATTGCATTGCAGCTAAAGTATCGAGCCTGTTTTTCTCAAGCACTGTTCAAGTTTAGCAATCGAGTTTTTGTACCTTGTTTATTCCTACCTCTGATTATTCATGCCCAAACTCTGACCTCTGTGTAATAAACGAACAGTTGTAAAACCCCGGGGAACCCATTATATCAGACAAGAGACGGAGAGAGATGCAGACACAGAGAGAACACAGAGAGACACACACACACACTCACACTCACACACACACACACACACACACACACACACACACACACACACACACACACACACACACACACACACACAGTTCAAGTCTTAGAACCCAGCGAGCACCCCTCTGAGTCTTTTTGAACAAAGATAAAAAATTTCAGATGATTAATTCACAAAATCCGAGGCAAAATGGCTGCTATTATCACTGCAGCGGATCTGAAGGGAACTCATTAAATGTAATAGATGTTAAAAACCTCAGAGATGCGTCGACAGCAGGGAAATGTCGGGAAATAGTTTATGTATCTTCATATATGCCCGAAGCATTACATTTACAAATCTGTATCTATATATCAGCTGGAAGAGGAAACACATTTAGAAGATGTTTCTTTTAGACCTGCCATGACAACATCTGATTCTACTGATAAGTCCCCTCTGTTTAATCAAGAGCCAAAAGTGTCATTTAATTTTAATGGAAATATTGCATTCAGTGTGTGTGTGAGAGATTCAGAAACTGTGAGCCACGGTAGCTTGTATCTTGTTCCCAACAACATTATAATACAATAATGGGAATGTTATCCCATCCCCCCCCCAAATCGACGCACAGCAGTGCTGCTCTACACTCAGCTTGCAACCCACTCATTCTAAAGATATCACATGTAGACCAGATCCACAGTGCTTACACACACTTACACGCACACACACACTCGGAGAGAGGGTTTTTATCGTAATCAGTCACCCCCCTTTGACGGGTTAGTAGACACAAAATGTTATTTCAAAGCGGTTCTGTTCTTCCACAGTCACATCCTCTAATTGTCTCAGAGAAAGACTTTGATCCAGATGTTGAGACACATCTTCACCTCCATCTCTGTTATGTAACAGCTGATGCAACGTAATAAAAAAAGCACTACAATGAGACAAAAAGTGGTGTGTGTGTGTGTGTGTGTGTGTGTGTGTTTATTGGACCGATGGCTGTCCTTGGGCTTTTGGGGGAGAAAGAGCCAATCAGATACTCACAGTCAGATAACGGGCGTCCAGCTCCACCTTCTTCTCCAGCTCGGAGAGCAGCTCATTGTGGAACGATTTCAACTGAGGAGGAAGCATGGACACATATAGGGAAAACATGAACAAGAGTTATTGCACAAAATCCATAATGGATGCTGCTTGGTGTGGCATTTAAAGTCGAAGACTTCCACATTCACTTGGAGTATTCAATTGACCAATGATGTGTTATCTTCATTTACGCAGTTACTGAATAAATGTTTTACCAACAAATTCCTGGCATGTGAAGCCCCTCTCAGCTTGCTAATCACTGTCACAGATTCAGTGCAATAATATGACACAATAATCAGTCACTCGGTTGTAAATGTGATGCGTCTAAGGAAGAGAATACCAGAATAAAATACTCAATCTGCACTTTGCTGAGATTTACTTCCACTGCTGATAATAGGATTTTAACTGCCTAAAATATAACTGATTTTCCATTGTTTTCCTAAACAGCTATGAGTCTGCCTTCTCACTGTAAACAATAGAGCATGGTGCAAGAATGCCCCAGCCACACCCACTTTTAGAGAGGGGTGTTGTGGAACACAGCTCATTTGCATTTAAAGCTACAGACACAGAAACAGCCTGTTCTGAGCAGAGGTGACATAGAGGGGCTTATAAGCATGCTAAAATACAGGATCGGTTTGGGTTCTTAGCAAGAATCTTCATAGACATGTTTTGGGGGAGCTCTAGGACCCATTTAAACTTGTTGAAAAGGAGGCTAATACATGACCTTTAATGCAACAACTTCAACATGTATTTGAACGTGTTTAATAAGCATCATCCCAGCGAGCTCAAAAATGATACATTGTACTTTAAATAATCTGAGATGGAGAAAATTATCTTTTGAATGAGCTTATTCAGCTCAAAGTGGTTCGAGCGTTTTCTTTTTTGCAGACTGAGAACTTTGAGTACTGCTCCAGATTTCTAAGATTAAACTCGTGCTGAGTTGCTAACACTGAAAGGATCAGCATGCAGAACAGAAGGGATTACATGGACAGTGAGTATGGGCGAAGGATTGATAAGACTTAAAACAACTACACAAGGACAGCCGGCTCCAGTTACCATCCACTTGATTGCACTCGCACTAAACACTGTCATACAAGCACATTACCTATAATTCTTTACAACTCAATTAACTCCCGCGTCACCTTCCGTGTTGGCAGTTTGGATTTATACGCTCTCAGCAGGTCTGTTCGTTCAATAGGAGTCCATGTTCATTTAATTATAGTGGATTCCTTTCACTGCCCACAGAGGCTCCGCAGCTAACCGACAGATCTGTGTCAGGTTTGTTGTGGAGCGTCATGTAACAAAGACACAAATGAAAATGTGCTATTGTTCTACAACATGCAGAAAAGCTGTAATCACTTCTCGCTGTGAAGTGCTAAAAGAGGACAACCTGGGCGCTCTGTTGAAATGGGGCAGAGGCCATTCTACCTAGATAGACTTTGAAACTACTATTTACAGTAAGGTGAAAAAGTGATCTGTTGATTTAAATGTATCATTCATCGAGAATCTTTGCATGGAATTAGTAAAACAAAGTCTGTTTCGCACGCTCACTTTGTCTGACACCTACCCCCTACCAGCAGTTCCAGGCATTAGAAATAACTACATGGAAATAGCCAATCTTCTCAGATATGATCTCATTTGTCCCTGTAGGTCATTAAAAGGCAACACGATCAAAATCAGTGTGTTTCATAACCAGTTAAAAATTCCTCATAGTAGATTTAATATTTCAGTCATTCCTGTTGGACACTCATATTTATGTCTAATCTGTATTTATTTTTGTTGTTTTCTTTGTCAATTGTGTTTTAATCAATCATTTTCTATTAGCATAACCAAGTCGTGTTTTATATTTTTGATTCTACTTTAAAAACTTTTCTTATAAAATAAAAAAATAAAGCAAACTATTAAAAATAATGATAAAATGTGACATGGCTGCAATAACTTATTGCCTTGTCTGAACTAATAAAGCTGAAATATTAAAATGTTACTCGTTTTTTTTGACAGAGCTGCAAAGTCGAACCACACAGCAAAAACAACAACCTTGAGCTCAGAATACCAACCATCTCCTCTAGCTGCACTTGGATCTGTCTGTGGACCTCAGCCATCTGGAACAGCACATCCCCTGCACAGAGAGAGAGAGAGAGAGAGGGAGAGAGAGAAAGGTGCATGAACAACACTCAACAGCACAATATCTCCTATAGCAAAGAGAAACAGAGAGGGGAGAGAAGTTAGGGGAGCAGAGATTAAAAGGAGGAAACAAGAGAGAAACAGAGACCGAGACCCCCCCCCCCCCAACCCGGCGTGCAGAAGCTCATGCACAAGACACAAACATACAGGACAAGTGACTTATAACTAGGACAACGAAGAACATGATGAAAGTTTCCTTTTTGGTACAAGATAACAGGAAAAAAAACCAGAGAAAATGAAACAATGATGACAAGCACGAAAAAAATGGAGGACACAAAATGCTTTAAATTATTTTTCTTCAGGCGTGTAAGTTTATGTCTCGTGGAGATAAAGCATACTGCCTTTCTTTGGTGAACCTGAATAAAGGCAATATATATAGAGAGAGAACTAAAAAAAAAAAAAAAACATACATCTAAAACAAAAAGTAAAGTGTCCACACAAAAAGGAAATTAAAAAAAAGGATAAGGAGATAAGGTCATGCATCTAGTGAGAGTGTTTTATATTTTCATATATACCTACAGGCTGCCTCTTCTGAATGTGCAGTGCATTGTCAAGAAAAAGGAACACAAAGAGCTACGTTGAGCGAAGGACACAAATACATATAAAGACCTGGTGGAAAGACAAGTGTCAGAGCTGCATGTACAGAACAATGAGACACACATACATACATTTTCATGACCAAATGGTCCAAAGCCCCCAAGCTTTATTTGTGCCAAATATTACTCATTTAACTGTGGCCTGGTGAAAAGACGGATTCAGACTGTATCATTATGGCTTGTATCGACTATACTTTGTAACTCAGACGAGATACTACCATTAAATGTATATAAAGCACTATTTCTAATGGAGGAGGAAGTACTTCTAGATATTTGTGACAGAGTATGAGGAGAACACTTGAGCTGAGAGTTTGTCCAAATGTTCCTCCTAACTCTGCACGCCTCCTGTTGTGTCCTCTTCTAAAGCTAACCTGTAAGTGAGAGTATAATGAGAGTGTTTACACCTCACCTCAGTGAAATATAAGAGCTCGAGAAAAAAGTGGTTTCAGTGCAAACGTTTCAGCAAAAAGGGGCTTTGGAGTGGTCTCCGTCTCGGCAGACAGCACGTACATTGCAAATTGCTACAGACAGATGACACTGAAGAGGCCGTGAAGGAGCTGTTTTTAATACTCCGAATGAAAAATAAAAAGGGGACATTAAAGCGGTGAAGCAGGCTTGGAGTGTAAAAGCGAGAAATGCAATATGTAATTATTTTTTCAGGAAAACATTTATTAAGAGGTGATTGAAAGGTTACACAGTTTGAAACTCTTTTCTTTCATGTATTTAATGCAGCATGCTGGAGAAGCAAATAGGAAGCAAATACGGCTTTCACACTTGCAGAAAACTCCTGAAGAAAAAAAAAAAAAAAAACTCAGGAGGAGTTGTATGTGTGAACGCTAACAGCCACATTTTTCACTTGAACTTCACCCAGAGTTTCTCCTGCCTAAGATCTCCCTAAATGTAATTAAACGGCTGCATTACGTTTTCTGTTTGTCAGTATGTTGTTCACCGCTCTTGTGTTGACATTGTGATGCCATCAAACTAAACGCAGCATTGATAGAAAGGCAAACATTCTCATTATAGTGTCGCACAGCAGACTCTGTTGCTACTTCTGCATATTTTTTTATGCTATGAGACGTAGCTGTTCCACTCTGATGAGTTTTGTTTTTTTTAAAGTGAAATTCAATTTTATTACGTTGAAATCATTGCAAAACATTACAATGTTATTGTGCCACATAGTATTATTAGTTGATTTTGATTTTTGTCCCATTTTCCTCCCTCTTCACTCCAAGCTTCCTGGACCCCCCTAGGGCCCTCTGGAAACTGACCGGGGATGAGGACCCCCATTTAAAAAACAACAACACTGTTTTATATCACACTCTAATGCTGCTGGAAGCAGGGACGCTTTGAATTGATTATTCTACAATTCACTTAGCAGACGCTTTTCAATAAATGATTGAACCATTTTTTAGTCAATGAAATTCATGTTGGTAGATATCAGCAACCTCTGCATATGATACACACTTAAGTAAAAAAATATCAGTTTCGATAAATTGAAACCATCCATCACAGTGTTTCCCCTAGGTTTACAGTGTTGGGGGGGGGGGGGGGGGGGAGAGAGAAACGCCGACACAAACACTTGAAGGAATCTTGGTGTTCATGCATTACTTTTAAAGGAAAGGTATCCTTAAATGACTCCTTTCCCTGATTTCCGACTATCCACTATCCTATCTCTACAATCAAGGCACAAAAAGCCCAACAAAAAAAAAAAAAGAAAAAAGAAAAATATGTGCCTGGGGCCGCCCCCCTAATATAATGGTAGGGGAAACACTACATCATTTGTTCCTATAAAACATACTGTGTGTTCTTTGTTTGGAATACTATGACAAACATTTGTCATCAGTGCGGATGTCTCACAGTTTGACAGGATGAAAACAGGATGGCAACTTGCAACACATGTTCTGCAAGGTTTCAGAGAGCGTGATGCAGTTTTAAATCTTCTAAAAGACTCAATCTATCTCAGCCTTTCTTACCATTTAGTTTGCATCAACTACAGGTTTTGAACTAGTTCTTTAAGTACACACATGTGAAGGTTATTGGTTATATCATGGATATAGTCCAGAGAAAGCAGGTGAGTATTTGGTAACTGATACCACCACCCCCCCGTAAAATAATCCATGTGACATCATGTGTTGTTAACAGATAAAACACAACGACTCTTTACTGAAGAACAGTAATCTAAATGATTGTATAATTAAATGAAAAATCCTCCAATCAGAACAAGTTATGAATTTTTATTATGTTGTCTTTAATCTTCTGTTCATAAACCGGCCTATACTTACTGTGCAGCTGCCAATAGGAGTGAGTTGTTCACCAATGCATTGTTAAATCTGCTTACAGCTACATCATTCTGGTGTTATGAACCATATACCAAAGGTTAATGTGCTGCTATCAAAAACATGTAAAAGGAGAAAATAGTACCTCAACAATAAACTACTCTCATACTCTGTATCTTCTGTTTTGTTTGTGTTGTTCTGATTTATGTTTGTTTTTATTGTCTGTGAAGCACATTGGCTTTAGGTTTGTACAAAAGGTCCTAACAAGTAAAACTGAAATGAATCACAACCACTCACAAATTATTTTCAAACACCTTTCACTGACCTCACCACAAACATAAAAGTGGGGTGCCTCATAATAGACGAAGAAACAAATCAGAGAGTAGAAGGGGATTTTCTGTTCTTCTTCATTCTGCAGTCAGTGCAGCCATTGCCCCTAAAAAAACTCCTGTATACCCATGACACTCGGGTCTTTTGTGCTGTGGTGCAACCTGCCCGCTAATGGTGTGTCTCACAGGATCCTAAAAGCGGGCCAAAGCGTCCTGTCAGTTCCCAGCAGGCCTGCTAAGCTGCTTACAGATACTCATCCCTGATCACAGCTCGTCAGGCTTAGAAACCCCGGCATTCTGTTGGCCGCTTCAACTAGCTGGATCAATTAACAAATGAGCAGCCATCAGTGTACCGCGGACTCTCACACACACAGACAGACAGACACACACATCATCTGGCAGTAGGACAAGGGGTTTGTACGAAGCCAGAGAGGTAAAGAATGAATGAAACTGCGCCGCTCTCATCTTGTCATCTGCAGTTTCATTACTGCACAATGGACGATGCCAAAGCGTAGAGAGAGAGAGAGAGAGAGAGAGAGAAAAAAAAAAAATCACACTTCGGAGATGCAAATAGTTACCATGGCAACTTCATATCATATCACACAACAGCAGTAACAGAAAATTGGACTGCAGTCTTCAGGGGCAGCTAACGGTGGGGATTCAATCAAAAATCAATAAAGAGGCATAATGTGGAGAATTTTGAATGTGTTTGTGCAACGTTATTGTTTCGAACAGGAGATCTCTGGCAGCTGGCATGACACAACCTGCGAGGTTTAGTGGAGGAGCTGTCAGCCCGACCAGGATATCCGCATACCAGCTAAAAGTGACATGACAGACACAGTGTCCACAGTGACACACAGCCGCACACATGTGCACACACTCAAGCCTTTACTGTAAAGACTTGTTGTTACCAATATGACCGAGCTGGCTTTAGCCCTGCCTGTTTCCCTGACTGAGAGAAAACAATAGTTCCTTTGTGAGGAGGTGAGCTCAGGTTGATCTGCACCTGCAGCTCTGCAACAACAAGCAGCCACATGCCTGCTAACTTAAAGCACTGAGTCAGAGACATGGACACAGCACTATGGATGCATACGGACACACTGTCCCCCCCTGAAGTATGACATCAGCTTGTGTAGATTTATTGACTGCTTGTGTAACAGAAGTGATGATACACCCACACAGGTAGAGAGAAGAAGATGAAAAAAAACAAAAAAAAAAACACTGAATAACAGAATGTGGGCTACGGAGCAGGAAAAAAAAAAGTGAGAGTTTGCAATATTAAACAGAGAGAACAAGAGAGACAGAGATGGAGGGAGGGAATGGAGGTGGATGGAGAGACACTGAATCACTGGTGAAGGTCAAGCTGGATTCACTACGGGTTGTCATGGTAGCAGGATAATGCTAGGGTCGTTGCTATGGGAGAAGTTGCAAGATGAGGGTGCAGCGGCTGCAAAGTGTTGTGTTATGAAACACTGTTTCAAAAAGATCTCCACCCATTAGCATACACACTTCCCCTGGGGGAGGAAAGTGGAGTACTCCTCACCTGGGGAAGGGGGAGAGGGGGGGGGGGGGGGGGGGGTCTGTGTACAATGTGTGTATGTGCACGATGTGACAGTGTGTGACAGTACAGGGATGTTAATACCTGCCTACCTAGCATGCTAAGTCACAAGAGAAACAAACAAGTGGGCAAGCATAATAATGGGGTTGCTGGATAATGTGCTAGACGTAGATAATAGCTGAGAGTCTGGGTGGCCGTGTGTGTGTTTTATGTGTGCACATGTGTGAGTACACTCCCTTTAATCCAAAAGATAGGGAGGCCTTATGTGTGTTACTATCTCTCTCTCTCTCCACACACACATCTTGTCATTTTTTTAAGGAAATGGATTGAACTGGTCTCCTACTTTTCCTGTTTCTTCTCACTGGAGAAAACTATTGACATATATTTTACACGTTACCAAAGTGAGGAGTTATGTCATCACAGCTGTTCAACCTACTAGCCCAATATAAGTTTGTACACTAACCAACGGTGTCATGCATTTAGGCCATAATGAAGACTTTACAGGAGAGATGGAAGCAAAGTGGGGCAGGGTACCCTACAGTGGAAAATCATCTTGTCATTCACCCTAAGAAGTCTCAGGTAGCTTGTCCCGCTTTGTCTACTGGATAAGACGTTATGTAGCAAATCCAACCATCTGGTATCAGTGAGCCAAAATCCTGGCCTCTTTTTAAGCCGCTGCTCCAAAAAGCCTCGACAACACAACTTGTTTTATAACAGCAAGGAGCTGCAACTGTACAGTGTGGATCCACTTGGATATTCTACAATATAGAAACTAGTGGTTCTCCAAACTTTAACCATTGAAAGGCCCTCAAATTGCATTATACAACAGTTGGGTTAGACCAAGTCATTTGATTGGACAGGAGGCATGCCATGATTGGGACAATAACAATGTGTGTCATTCCGCTTCAGGTGTTCTGAATACTGTTCATGGATGTTACATAACTAACCTAGTAGCAAACCGTCATTGGATAGAGTGTAGCAAATGCTGAATTGCAAAGATGCACATACTTCCTGGTCCAACAAGTCCAATAGATTTAAGTTGGTCAGTTTACAGTTAAGCTACCAACAAAGTTGAAGATGTCACATGACATAAACAGAGAACGGAGAAAGGTTTGGTGTTATATATTTCTTTTGTTGAGTACTTACATTAGCTTAAATATTTCCACTGTAGGTCACACCTACCCATTCACACAGTGATGGTAGAGGCTGCTGTGTAGAGAAACCATCAGAAGTAACTAATCCCATTCAGTGGGGTTAATTGTCTTGCCCAAGGACACATCGGACACGTTGCTGCATGAGCTGGGGAGTTCGTTTTCATCAGGGCTGGAGTGGAGGAGAATCACTCCCATGATTCCCTGCAAGCCTCAACGTCATTTGTTTTTTTGGTTTTTTTTGATTGAGAGCGCGTAATTTACACACTGTGCGTTTAAAGGCCTGCTGAAATTGAAAAAAAAGTCAACAAACTGACAGTGACAGAGGGGCAGAAAACCTCAGTGATTGATGCGGCCTGGCTCACTTTTTTCTCACTTCATGATCAAAAGAAATGTTCAGTTTAATGTGAGTTTAAAAAGCTAAGAAGAATGCTCTGAAGAAAATGTTCAAGTTGCCGAGGTCATGAAAAATATCATAGCGTCAACATCCCATAACATTTATGAGAACTAAACATTTTACGTCCAAAAGGAAATATAAGCTTGCCATGTATCCTTCATATTTTCTCCCTGGATAGAAACAAGATTCCACTATTACAGTAAAGATTTAATAACTGAACAGAATTCTGCAGAAGGCTGCAAAAGCAATGGTAGGCTTTAACTTAAACTCTCATAAGAGAGTGAAAGTAGGTCCCCAGAGAGAAACTTTGATTACTGCAGCACAAAAAACTCCCTTTTGATAACGTATCTGCTTTTCCTCGTCGCTGAAAGCATAAATGATGAATCAAAGTCGACAGAAACATAGAGGGACTGAGGAGGCGAGAAAAAAAACTGAAATCATGATACGACAAGTTAAATAAGAAGGGTGAAAAAGGTCAGGAATGGCAATTTGTTTTGTGGTGATGAGGAATCCCTAAAAGATCCGGGTTGTTTTTTTTGTCTCTCTGCTATTAGCGACAAAGTCTTCTCAGAGTCGCAGCATGGAGGTTCAAAGTGAAGAAAGCTCAACATTAAAAGAGGAGCAGACTTTCTTCCAGGGCAAATTAAGCAGACTGCGTGAGCAACAGCTATAGGGAGGACGAGGGCAAAGTGAAGGAGGAAAAAAAAACCTGGAGAACGAGTGATACCTCCATGCGACAGAAGAAAAAACCCACCATTTTAAGCCTTAGAAATAGCTCAGTTTCTCACAAGCTGTCTAGCAGAGTCATTTGCACTTGAGTGTAGGCAGGCAGAAAAGCTGCAGAGTCATGCAGCTACCTGTTGAGGTATGAAGATTGAAGGAGGGGCTGATTGAAAACCAAACAGAGCGCTTTGACTGTGTGAGCCGGTTACTTGATCGCTGGGGGTCAAAACAGGTCTCCACACATGATGCATTCGAGTTCATCCGGAGTTTAGGGGCCGCACACACACATGTCTTTTGAGAGCAATGGGCCTCATATGCCTCATACTAGAAAATCAAAGCAACTCCACAACCAAATCTCACATCTTCCATAGAAATAACCTCAGAGGCTCTTGCTTAATCATGACGCAGAACATTTTCAAAAAAAATCTGATTGGCATACAACACAATTAAATCCCCTCAAAAAGTTGAATTACTGGTTCGCTCACACCATCACATTAGCATGGCACTGACTGTGGTGCTTTGTGTTGTTGCATGCCACCTTAACCTTTGCAGAATGTAAACGCATCAATTATTCTTACAAGTGTGTGCTGGAGAGTTGAGTGTGTGTGCTGATCTACAGAAAACAAAGAGAGAGTGCAATTTTTGTCCGTCCATGTATCCGTGCTCACCTTCGGCACATGGCACCGCCATGAGCGGATGAAGGGCAACGTGAATGTGCGTGTACATGTGGAGCAATTGGGGGGGGCACTGACTTCCCATCATGCAGTGCTTGCCTCATAAAATAGAGCAGTGAGAAGGCAGGGACCCCTGGGATGGTGGCACAGAGCTAAGAAAAGAGCTCCTCTGCTCTCATTTAAACAGGGACAGGTGCTGGAGGAGGAGAGAGGTAGGCCAGACTGAGCAGAGAGCGAGAGAGGGGAAAGAGAGAGAGAGAGAGAGAGGGGGGGGGGGGGGGGGGGAGGGAGAGCCTCATGAGTGTTTACAGTGCGAGTACTGGTGGGCGCTCATTCCAATACAGCATGTCAGAGTTAACATTTCACCTGCCACCACCTCTGATCTTGACAACAGGCGTGCTGTTTAGCCTTTTAGACAGCATCTGTTTACCATGGAAAGTTAATGCCTATGTCCCAAATCCATTAACCTTAAAAAGACAATTATACTACCTTAGTTTGCAGCCTCATTTTCCCCATGTGAAACCTTTTTTTTTTCATGGGTAATTACTGAGCGGACTACGAGGTGTTGTATTTTTTTTCTCCCCTGCAGCAAACTAAGCAATGCACTGGTTTAGTACAGGTTACTATAACCCCTCTTTACCCCTCTCTATTGCATGTAATTTCCCCAAAGAGAAGACTTTTTGCTGAGTCATACATGTGTGTTATTACTATAATTGGCATGGCTGCAGATGTTGATATGAGGAGGGAAAGAGATTTGATTTCCTCTGGCCTGAGAGGCTGAACTGTAAGTACTTCACATTCCAGCCCGGGTTCTTGAAAACAGAATAATCAGCCAAACGGCTCAAGAGGGAGTTCACTGTTAATGGTTTACCAAGCTAGGATTCGCCGTTGCATTTGGAAAAGACACTACACTTGCAGTGCCTCTTCATATGCTCAGCTGTAGGCTGACTTTGACACTAATCCCCTAAAACTTACAGCAGTGAAATATTAGCCATGTGGGACAGTTGTAGTGGAACACACCCAGCCAAAAAAGACACAGAGCACCTCTTAACTGCACTTCACCTGAGGACTCTAAAAGAACCGGCTGACCAGACTGGGGAGTTGTAAACAGCCCCATTATCAACAAGCTATTTCCTTTCACTATCTTACCCTTAACTATCTTCTTACTACCCTGTCAAGTTAACAGATTCATGCAGGGAAATGGTGATGTTTTCCAAATGTTGGTTTTTAGAAAATGTTCGTTATACAGTATGATGTTCTTGTTTTTGGGCAAAATACTGTTAAAAAAATCGGTTGTGCAAATGTGCAAACAGGCCACACCTTGTGCCCAGTTAGGTGGAGTTCCTTAAATGCATCTTCAATTTGGCATATTGAAAGCCATCTTGCCTTATCCGTTGATATAGCATTGGTTCCCAACCCTTTTTTTCCTTGGACACCCCTAATTTATCTAAGCCACCGCAGGACCCACACAAAAAAAACCGATGTATTACCGCAAACATTTAAAACAATTTGGATTTATTTTCACAGGTTGAATCACAAAAGAATAGGCCTACACATACAGTAATTGCAAAGACTTCCAGGATCCAGTAAGTGTGGTATCACAATTTAAGCTCATTTGTGCAAATCTAATTTTGACAACTTCATGAGTAGAAAAAGCCAACCTAGGGAACCCCAGGTTGGGAACCAATGGACTAGGCTAATGTTCTTGCCTTTGCTAACGGCCAATAAAGGTATAGGGTTAAAATGGAAAATTGTGAAACCGAACTATGTGAGATGAAATGTGAGGAAAGCATTTATGATCAGAAGCAATATCTGATAAACATTTATTCTTACACCTAGCTTAGGATAGGCTGCATAGTTGGATAAAATCAACAAAGGCCATCTCAACAATGTACTACTGTAGGCCTGCACAACATGATGAAAGTACGAGATGTGCGATACCATTGTCCCGTATTGCAATGCAACATGAACAATATGTGCGATAATTAGGCCCACACAAATCTTCAAGAATGACTACTAGCTAAAACTCAGTGTCTCTAACTATCTTCATGTTTCACACAATACCTGTTGCTGTTGCAACATGTTCCTCCTCTCTGACTGAGAATCTACACAGACATTGTTTCTCCTTGTTCCCCCCCCCCATAAAACTAAAAAGAAGTTGTTTTTAAAAAAACACTAAATTGGCACCAATTCATCTGAGGGTAGCTGATAGCAAGCCTAAGCTTTGTCTGATTGAAAACGCACGGCCATTATAACCGGCTTCTATCCAATAGTAAAATGTTCACATGCTGAGTAAAAAAAGTACTGCTTGTTCACATAAAATGTTTTCTTATTTATTGCAGAAACCCAGACTTTTATGATGTGTTTGCTGCGAGAGCTCAAAAGATGACATTATAGTTTATAGTGCAGCCCTAGGTTGTACAATTTTAAAACACTACAATGCATGTTAACTTTTCAGTGGAAAGGCAAACCCGGCTGATGAAAACAAAGACAAATGAGCGCTTTAGAGATGATGAGGAAATTGAAACACTCAGAATTTTAAGAGGGGTTTAAAACCCGTAAGCTCGGGTCTGGTCGTAAATAACAAGCCTCTTAGTTCAGACACATATAAACAAAATGAAGCAGGGCTAGTCGGCTAAGATTGTCGTAAATATATCCAGCTCTGCAACAACTCTACACTTGCTGCATTTCCCTAGAAGGTTTGGAAAGCCACAAATGTCCCTGATGTAATAAGCTCACTCTTTCTTTATTATGAGGGATAAAAGCAGAGGAAGATGGTAGAACCGGAGGGAGAGAAGGGAAGAGAATGAAAAGAGAGAGAGAGAGAGAGAGAGAGAGAGAAAGAGGGCGGGGAGGTGTGTGTTCAAGTGTGTGTGTGTGTGCATGCATGTGTGTGTGTGGGTGGCAAAGTGACAGGCGATGATTAGTCCAACCAGAGGAGGGTGTGTGGGAGGGATAGTGTGGGAGTAGTGGGGCTGGTGTGAGAGAGAGAGTCAGTCTCTTTAGGCGGAGATATACACAAGTGGATTAAAAGAGCACTAGTACTGTATAAACACCTAGAACTGACAGGAGGTTTATGCATAGAAAATGCACACAGCCATGTAAGCAGAAAAGGCATGAAGACACACATGGACATATTGTCAGGTTGACTTCTGTAGTAAATGCTGTGTTCTAGAGGGCGTAGTGGATGTTGTTTAGTTGATGATATGGGCATTCAATTGATCAAGTTTTGACATTCCCTGTTTGAGAATAATATACATATCTGTGCATGTGTGTGTGTGTTTCTGTGTGTGTTTGTGCATGTGTAAGGTAAAGACAGAAGGAATAAGGGGAGGGAGGGAGGGAGAAAGGAAGAGAGAGAGAGAGAGAGATGGAGAGCAGCTGCCGACTCTTAGGTGTGTAGGTGGGACCATTTGCAACCCGTCTCTTACAAGTCTCTGTGGAATTAACGAACAGGCTATAAAGAGGGGAGAGCAAACGAATAGGCGCATAGGAAGCAAATGCATACAAGGCAGATACATTTCAGATATTTATCATTTTAAAGATAATGAGCCGATCAATAATTCGCTATCTTATTATGGCAACTGATCATGCCACTGGTATAGTTGATTGTGAGAGGGGAGAATCTCGGATGCAGTGTAGTGTTTGTGAGGCTACGCCAATAGAAGATTACACTTACACATATCTGTATCAGTTACTGTTGTGAAATCTGGACAAAATACTGAAACTCAGCTAAAAAAGGGAATCAAAGTGAGCAAGCCACAATCATGACGACAGAGAGATTTGCCTGAGAGACACAAAATATACCTCTCAGCAACACTTAATATCATATCTGATGCTGTTTGGACCATTATTCAAGACGTTGTGGGTGTTGTTTATCATACTTGATTGGCATCTTGCACACAACAATGGTGTGTGTGTGTGGAAATTGTACAGTGTATACACAAATGGACAGCATGCCTCAGCATCCACCTGTTGCACAGAATGAAGCCAAAAGCTCAAGAACTGAGCATAAACACTAGGGGTGGAGGAAATGTACAAATTTGAGATTCTTATCTTCTGAGATTTTAAATAGATTCATAACTTTTTTTTTTAGAACTTTTTTTCTTCTTTTTGGGTTAATCAGTCACTTTCTGCTAAGTGCTAAGGCTAGCTCTTTAACTCAGTAGAATTCCAAGTGGAGCAGCAAGAAATTCAGCCAGTCTCGCAGATGAGTGGAGTAGATCCTGAAGTATGTACTAATTCAAAAATAGACTTTGAATCCCTGGATCCAGAATTGTTTTGAATCAAAAATCGTCACCCCAAGAAACGAAATCGAATCGTGAGACACCCAAAGATTCCCAGCCCTAATAAACACACCAATTCAAACCAGATATCAGGGAAATTTACAGAAACCTAAATAACAATCCAGTTTTAGATTGAAATGTATAACTGATAGATGTTAATTGCTTAAATATTATGCAGATATACCCTGAATTACAATGTGAGAAGGGTATTATGGCCACGGGTTTCCCAGGGCATAAATCTCTCATCTGTTTCAACATTTTCATATTGCAATCGAAACACAGATTTCAATAGGACGAAAATAGGTACAACACAAAAAAATGTTGTAGTTCAGAAAGTAATGAAGAGAAACAAAGTCTTTAAATCTTTAAACACCAATTAGCACATGGTCTGTGGTTTTGTTAAGCTACCATGTGATGCCCTTTTTTCCCTCCAATCTGTGGGTATTTCTGTTCTCTACCAAGCAGACAAACAGGAAACTCTAAGCTCTGGGCCTCATTCCTGCACATCACTGACAGAAGGTCAGGGCCCTGGCATCAACCTCGGGGTGGGGTCTCCAAAAAAAAGTCATGAGCAGGTGGCTGGAAAATAAAATAACATCAATCCCACCCTGTGGAACGCTGGTGTCATGCACTACAATTTTCCAGTGAACATCAGTAGCAGATATTTTTTGAACCGTTTCTCTTTCTAGTTAGAGCTGCACAGACAGACTCAGACTGGATCAACTCAGAAAAACAAAAACCAGACATATAGACTGAGTATTTTCACCAGCAGAATAAGTCATTGCAAACATCACGTCCCTTGCAAATCTTCCTGCAGGCAGTGCTTTTGAACATTGATCAAATTTCAGCTTCCTCATACGCACATCTGACAAAAGAGGTGCGTAAGCTGATATATGTTCACCCCCCCCCCACACACACACACACACACACACGCACACTCAAACTATATAAAATTTCCAACGTCAGCATCGTTACATCTGTCATGAAAATGAGTAACAAAAAAAAAGAGACGACTACCTACAATTATATGGAATCTCCTGCAGTAGTTGCTCCCGTTTGTGTTCCAGTTCAGCTGAGGATATGTGGCTTAGAAGAGCCCACTACTGTACGTATAAGGCTGTGAAGTTTGTAATCAACGGGAAACCTCACACAAGTGCCACGATAGAGAGATAGAGGAAGAGAGAGAGAGAGGGTCGCTTTCTGTATTTGACATCCTGAGAGCACTTTCATGTCAGTCCCCGGCTGGCTGAGCTGGTGGAAACCCAAACTGGATCTTAGCTCAGCTGCAACAAAAGCCCCGTCAAATCAACAGCTACTTCTACACAGATCAAGCAGTGGAAAGCACAATCAGTGCGAGAGGGAAACTTTTCAAACAGGAGCTGATTTTCCTTAGGGCTGCTGACAGTAAATACAGACAGAGATCACCTAGGAAACGACTTGCGGCGAGAGGACCAGATGTTGCTTCTCCAGTTGACCTCTGTGTTTGGAACCAGATCACAGAAACATCTTATTGGCAAACACACCACATACGATGTAGCCTCTTGACAACTGATATAGGGATTCATGTTCCTCACAGAATCAATACAACTCTGAAATTCAACTTATTGGGAAACTGCTTCAATGCATATCAAAAGGCTTCTCCAAAATCAATCTTCAGATAGGAAGAAAAACATGCTACTTCCATCTATAATGGTGTAAATAAATGATGATCAGCTTTCACCTCACTGTGCTGATGGTACTGTATTCATTACTGTTACCCATTTCTACCGGTGATGACATTCCCTTGACATAAGGAGGCCAATCATTTTGAAAAAAGTTGTTCTCTCAAGGATAAAACCCAACAAAAAAAAGGAATTAGGGCTGAGTAAAACCTCTAATTTGACAACTTAAGCAACAAGATGTGTAACTATGTTGTACAGGAAGCCGATATTGGATGACTTGCATATGGATGTAGGTGTATAGGGAAGTGATGCTGCTGCTGCAGAGGCTGATGTCAGTCCAACACCAAGAAAGAAAAGTGGGAAAAAAACAAGATCAAATCTGGTGTTTGTGAGTCACTTACCCAAATCTTTCGAGCCTTGACTCTCACTGGCAAGTTCGCCCATTCTGACCAGAGCGTCGAAGTAGCCTTTGGCAGCAAACGTCACATCTAACAAAGACAAGAAAAATAGAAAAAATAAGACATAACATTTCACATTACATATTTGAAAAAGGCTTATCTCATTGACTATAACCTGGTCATTACGCTTATCAGTCTGCAACAAAATGACTTGTCAGATAAATTCATTATTAATATTTGTATGGCCCTCAATGCTGTTCAAATGTTAAGCTCAAACTGCAACCCAGCCACTAGCCAAGGCTCTAGCCACGACGGTTTGTAGCTCCAGCAAATGGGCCTACTCTCCCCACTCTACCACCTAGATGTAAACAAGCACACAAGCTTCTCGAATAAGAGCAGTGCGGTTCTGCGGTATGTTGATGTAGAAAGCTGAGATGAAAAAGTATGTAGGCTTCATCAAGTTGGCATATCGACCGGGAAAAATGCATAACCACGTTAAGCACAGGAATGTGGATATTAACCTACAGGGAGGACCGAAGGCTAGGGGCGCTAGCACTGCTAACATTATCCACATTCTGCAAACCAAAATACTCAACCAATTTTGAATACATTTTATGTGTTGATTGTTTTCTTACCTTTGGACTAGTATGTACATCTGAATTAAAACTTCTGTTTAACCGACAAATAATTAAGTCCCATAGGATTATCCCCACTGACGACCATATATCCTTCTGGGGTGGATAGACAACTTCTAGTGTAGCTAGAATTTAGCGATAAACAACTTCCAGCCAATGATTCATTTTCTGTGCACTGCATTGTTTGCATTCACATTAGCCACTTTAGAGAAGACCATGTTTGCTTCACCATTCAAGATGTGTCTGCAAAATAAATGCTGTCATTTCTTAAATTCATCACATCCACCAGACTAGTGCCGGGTCATCTGTTTGTGAGTCTCAAATCAACTGTAAATATTAAGTCACACAGAGGCTTCAACACGGCTTACTTCAGTGTTATTATGAACCGATTTTCCTGCGATAAAAATAAAGAAAAAATAAGCTTTGTCAGGTCTGTCCTCAAGAGGAGAAGAACACATCTTTTAAAAATGCAGAATGTTGGTTGGATTGACCATTTCCGATGGATTCCAAGAAGTGAGACAATATAGACCCTGATAAGCTTTTCACGATTCGGCATGAAGCAGATTTTCCACTCCAGTTGGATTTTTTTAATCTAGAACATATTGTCAACTGTTCTTGCATGCAGATATCTGTTTATAGAGATAAAGAAATCGTCCTCAGATTACTGCCCATAGGAGCCTTGATGTCATTATGGCTGATACGTTCTGCTTCCTTGGGATCTCTGACTGACTGTATTTCCTGCATACACCAAAGGCCAGCTGATACATGATTCGTCACTCCTAATTGGACTATAACTGCACTACAAAATGAAATCAGAACACTTCACATCCAAAAAATCCAGACCCTAGCATCAAGATTAAAGGATTGTATGTAAACTTAAGTAGAGGTTAGGAAAAGGCTTCAACAGAATGTGTAAACAAAGTTCTCAGAAGTCTGGCCAGTGATGCTGAAACATTTACACTCTTTCATCCTTTTTCCCTACAGCTCTTCTGCTTTTCCTCAGATTCTTTTCAAGTCGTGAATCACAGCCTCTCGCCATCAGAAAATAAGGCAGCGCTGATGTTGCTTCGTAATTACTCAGCAGCATCTTGTTTGCATTCAGCATGCTTAATTGCAAGGAGGAAATTCATTCCTGACAGATAATCCGGGCTCGATGGGGAATCCACACAGGCACAAAATGGCTTTTTCTGTAAGGTTTTGTTACAAGTGTCAAATTGAGAAGTAAGAATATTATTCCCTAATGTGTATGAGAATTACATTTAATATTTGGAGGGCTTTTTTTTTAAACTTTCATTCAGTTGGCCTTTTCAGATAAGAGCTGTAAAGACCCGTTTTCCTTTGCTGCTAATTTGTTGACAGAAACCACACATTACAGCAGACAAGTTTGTCTTATGCTTTGTGTGTTCAAACATGAAATGTCTTTGTGTTTGATTCAATTTTAGGAACATTTTTCATTCCCCGGCTCTTTTGATCTCTGACAAAACTGACCTCTATAATTCAATATTTGCCGGCCGAGGAAATAGCAATGTCACGCTGTTAACCACATGCTGTTAGTCACCATTGGCCTTTCCCTTCCACCGTTCCATTTCATCTTTTTAGTCAATATGTCCGAACACTTGACAGCAGGGTGCCACAGTAACTTGTGGAGGCTTTTGATTTTTGTAAACTGATTACGGTTCATACACCTGTACAGTCGTGGCTTCCACCTGCTGGGGAGTCCCCCTCGGCAACACAGGATGTCTGATTGTCTCAGTAGTTGTTGTTTAGTGGCTGAAACTGCAGTGCAACTTTTCAGGTAGAGAAGGAAAGTGAAAGGAGTCACTAAGTGCTAGGTTGGTGGTTCCAATCATCAGTCAATAAGTCCCCGAGTCAAATTCCATTTTGGCAGTCAAACATAAACATAACCCTTTGGTTTTACAGCCGCATCACTGTGCACAGAGCAATACAGGAGAAATAACAGGGCAAGCTGTGAACTGCAATGACACTCAAAATGACCATTCTCTGACAAAGTATTTACTGATTGGCAGAATGATACATTCCTCCTTCTGAAACAAGAAGACCCTGTGATTTAATCTAATCTCCAAAGAGCAGTGTCATGATAAAAAATCTGATGCAATTGGTTGCTAAATAACATTAGGAGGGTCTAACAAAGCTGAGCTGTCGTTAGCTTGTCCTAGTGCTCAGATGCGCTACGTACATGTACATTCCCCTGCAACCTCTGCGCCCCTACATTACCAAATTCTTAATCCAATTCAATTAGATATATTTACAAAAACAGCAGTGACATGATTTGAAAGAGAGTACTCTAGGAAATGTTCAAATGTCCTGCTGGTAGCCGGTGTATGTTGGACTCTGTTAAACCTGCATCTTGTAGGGACTCATGACATTCATGTGGACTGAAACTGAGGTTTGGTGAGGCGCTGAAAGAAAAAAAGAAAAAAGGGGAAAAAAACTGAAATGTTTAGCCAGGATTTGTATTGAAGATAAAAATCTGATTCAAGAGGTTCTGATAGCCTAGTGGTAAGTGTGTGTGCCCCATGTACGGAGGCTGTGGTCCTCCGAGCAGGCGGCCCGGGTTCCAATCCGACCTGTGGCTTCTTCCCCGCATGTCGTTCCTCACTCTATCTGCCCCTGATTTCTGACTCTATCCCCTGTCCTATCTCTACAATAAAAAGGCACAAAAAGCCCCCGGCCCCCGAATTTTTTTTTTGATTCAACTGCTAAATTCTTATTTCGGTACAATCGAAGAGTGGCAGAAAGACACATAATAATGTAAATCAAAAGAATTACATAAGATATATGAATAAGAAATAAAGAAATGTGTACTAAACCCCACAGTAATTATCAGCAGAGATTAGGGTTGCAGATAGAGATAGTTCACTTTAGATTTCATGGAAAAACAATGTTCACCAGTTTGGTGTAAATATTGCACAGTTAAGCTATTAAACTATTATTGACCAGGTTAGATTCAGCGTTGCACAGTTGAAAATAATCAATACATAATGAAAGGGTTTAAAATGCTGACTGTGCATATGGAGTCGTTTGTTTGTATTGATGAAAGCTGTAATCATTCATCTCTAATTGCCTTTCTAATGTAATGGGCTTACTTAAGTGCGCAAGTAATCTGTTTTTTTACCCTAATAACCAAGTGAGGTGAAGGGTCACTTAAACAGATGTCACGTGTATTTGCACATTTGTGTACACACACACACGCACACACGCACACACACACGCACGCACGCACGCACGCACGCATTGGCATGCACAAACACTTTGACCTTTGTTCTACATCGTGAGCATACACAAAAAAACAATCTGTGAGGTTAATCACAATCAGCAGCCAGGCCTCCTTTTCCCTGTCGCTGACTACATAAAGATCAAGAGTTCTTCTGTTTTCCCTGGATCAATATCCACCTCAGACCCCTATTATTTCAACTGCAGCTGTGCTGGCTATCAAAAGGGCACAGGGGGCAGAGAGGGCTTCCAGTGATTTCTGCCCCGACTGCCACACAGCACTGGCGATCAGTCCATCTCTGGCAAATAATGGCCCCTGCTTTTTGGAGGTGAACTCAGAGGTGACAGATGGCGCCCTGTACCTGCAGACAGCTGCCAGGTGAGAGACACGTTTACAACAATAGCCTGGCAGGGGCAGGCTTATTCCAGCAGACAGATGCAGGCCTGCGATAGGGGGAAGTCTCTAAGGCAGGAGGCTTGGCAGCTCTGGTCCAAGGCTGAGGGACATATGCTAATGCTAATACCAATTACAGCTGAGTCAAAGGCAGAAGACGGGAAGCGTTTCCTCCTTCTCCTTTTGCTGAGCGAACTGAGAGCCTCCTGAGCATCATGGCTGATTTCTCTACATTATGCCAAACACACCTCCTGCATGCCTTGATGAGTAAAATGTGTGTGCGTATATGTGAGTCTGCCGTATGGGGGTTGTGCGAGCAGAATGGTGCGAGCTATAGCAGATTTTCAAAAGCGATTTCCAAGCAACAGACACTTTCTTCTTGCTGATGCTGCTGCTGCTATAGCGTTTGTGTGTGTGCAGCTGAAGGATGGCTGAGTAGATAAGCTGGATCTATACGGATACTCCACTTCTGTCTAATGAAATGTGTGGTGAGGGGCTCACTGAGACAGACGGAGAGGATTACCAGATGTCTGATTGTGCGGCGGGCAAACAATTGGCACGGGAGGGGCTCGTCTCAGAGCTACTGATCCGTCACTCATCCTTCACTCCAGAGAAGAGGAGGAACAACCACACATCTCTTAATCAGGACAACCATCATTTCCTGTACCTACACTGTCCTCATCACGCTGCCGGGGGATTTGTATACCAAGTTCAAGGCTGTTTTTGGAAGGCAGTTGTTTTGCATCTGTGGCTTTCACACTCACCAAAGGCTGAGAGATACATGCTCAAATGCAGCTCTAGCAGGCCCTTTCCAAAGAGTTATTATTGGCTTCTTCTGGTGTTAAATAATGTCCCTGAATGCACCATATGGGTTGAAGTATGTCCTCTCATCCCCTGCCCCCGCAAATCAGAGCCTCTAAGTCCCTTGGGTCTTGCCAATCCTGCAAAGAGGGGTCTTTAATTGCTCACTGAGTCCCTAGCAGTCTGTCTCCCACCTACACCAAGGCCAGGATTAGTTACTCTGCGTCCGGGGATAGAGGTGCAGGTTGGGGAGGGGAGAGAAACCCCACTGATTTCTGGATTAGTTGGACTGAGGAGATTTGGCTGTTGGTTAAGGTCGAGGAGCATTTAAGGAGGAAAGTTAAGCAACACTGTTACCAAAAGGGTAAATTAAATATCTCAAAGGCAAAGTGCAGTGGGAGAGTCTAAGGAAATCTGGTTTTACATAGAAAAAAAGAGTCCTCTATAATTTGAAGTTGAAATCCTTGATAAGCTTTAAAAAAAATCAGAGTTGATTAAAGTTCATAATTATTATAAAATACAATTTAAAAAAACAACTCTTTCCGGGGGGTTGGTAGCCTAGTGGTTAATATGTGCACTGACAGAGGCTAATGTCCTCTGGAGAGGGCGGCCTGGGTTCAAATTTGACTTGTGGCTCCTTTCCCACATCATTCCCAACCCTTTTTCCCAATTTCTGACTCCACTGTCTCTAAATCAATGCATACAAAGCCCAAAAAGGGTTAGGGTTAGGGCTTTTTCTAAGTTATTACCATTTCTCATCAAGGTGTAGGCCTCACATTTTGACTGGCATCCCCATCATTTTAATTGACATCTGACTGGCTCCGCCCCACATAAATTCTGACTATCTATCCAGTTCATCCTAAAGGATAATGTTTGAGTTGTCAGAGACTGAACCAGAGGACAAAGCAGAAGCCTGACCGTCTGAAATGTATTCATTTCAATTAGCATACACCTGCAGCATTAGCGGAGACACACCTGTGTGTTTTAAAAGCTATCAAAACAATGCTGAATGATGGCTCTATAGGATTAGCTAATGCCGTACTATAACAGGGCTTGACTTTCTTCATTGATACAAAATAACACCTAAACATAGATCATGAATAGCCTGCAATAAACTCCTGCAGCTCTAAATAGACAAATCAACCCATGCAGTCATCATAATCATGTGCAATTTACATTTTTCACTGTGTTTTAAAGGTCCAATATGTAAGATTTTTACTGATTTAAATCATAAAATTTCCTCACTATTTCATCAGACATTAAGGAAACATGCTATGCTGAAGTGGCTTCTCTGGCAACAGTGAGGCAGCCATTATATCCTCCTACTAAGTTTTGATTTCGGTGGAATGGTTTGGTTTTGAAGGTAGGCGGCTACTCCACACCGTCTTTCCCCTCGCCCCTCAGAATCAAACGGCAAACCAACCAATTGTTGCAGCAATTGAAGCGGGCAAGACCAATTGGTTCAGATATAACTGCTTCAACCAGACCTAAAAAAGCCTCTGCATTTTTCGAAATAAGCTTCAAGAGCAGAAACGTGATGAAACTAGGATAAATATTGGAAACGCTTTTGAAAAATCAAGAGGTTAGAGCGTAGAAAGGTTTCAAGTAACGATGCAGAGCTGGCTAAACACTGAAGCTTCAGGGTCCGCGACATCAGGCAACCTGCGTGTGCACACTATAGGGAAGAGGTGGAGGGGGGGAGAAAGCTCGGACTACAGTACCCATCTTAAACACTACGTGTCAGAGTGACATATTGCTCCTTTAATGGACAAATATCTGCCATTTGACTATTCATATGATTGGTTTGCAGAATGAACAGGACAGTTTCCAGAAACAAAATGTGGAATAAAACTGAGTACTTGTACCTTTTTGATGTCTATTATTATGTACATAAGAGCCTAAATTAGGTTTTTATTGTGATTTTGACTGAAAGCTGTTCTCACCTCTGCATCAGATGAGAAACATGTTCTTGTTTCCCGGAATACACATCCACTACACTAACAGTGCAGTACAGTCTGTTAGAAAGAGAGAGTGCTCACTTGGCTGTGTGCCTCAAGCTCACAGAAAATAAATGAGAAAAAAACAAGGACTTACTGGCAAGGGCCTTCTCGTAGTTCTTCCCCATGGCAACAAAGTTCCGTAAGCAGGGGTTGAACTGCTCCATGATGGTCTGAAAGAAGAGAACACAAGAGATGGATGTAAGGTTAGCTTATCACCAGAGCGGGGTCAAGGGCAGAGGAGAAAAAAAAGAAGACTTACACCTTCCTCTACTTGGTCTCTTTTGCACTTTCTGACTCGCTTTTTCTTTATAGCACACACACACACACAAACACCTCCTCCTTCAGCTCCGCAAAATCCGTCATCTAAACAGCCATCGACAGAGTCTTTGGACACACTTGTCTCGAATGGTAATGAGGGCAGGAATGAGTTCCTCCTCCTACGTCCTGCCCTCTTACAGTGTGAAATGGTCCAGGTGGGATGTGGAGGGAGATGCTGGGGGTTGATGATGACGGCTGGCGGAGGAGTGGGAGATGCACTTGTGGACTTGAAACAAAATGACTGTGAAATTTGCATCGACAGAGACGCACAAAGTTACCCTGGAGCATTAGATGATGGACTCAGAGGCTCATTATGGCAGACAGTGAACACATTAGACAAAGTTAACTATATAAATGAGGGATGTGTGCTACGGTTCATGTAGCTATAAATAGGTAGCTAGGTTATCTTGTTAGAAAGACAAAAAACAAGAAAGTTCATATCTGTTTTCAAGTGTCACATAACAAGAAAGTTAAGCGTTTTATATAAAAACTCTGAACTGATTTTTTCGTCATGGCAGCAGTATTTCACTGCATCACTGTAGGGAATCAGTATCAAATATGCTGCAGGCAGAGTCGGTGTAAATGCAGAGACTGCATGATGCCTGACATCTCCAACCACCATCATTTCCTCCACCCCTCCTCCTCCTCCTCTTCTGCTCCTGCAGGGCTCCCTCCAATTAGCCGGTCCCCAGTCAGGAACAGCCAGGAACAGCCAGGGGACACGGAGACAACCACAACAGTGCTGCAGCAGCAGTCCCTACACAGGCCATCAATACTGCAGGAGAACACTTAATAATCCACTCCTCCTATGCTGGATCTTTGCTGTGTGGCAGAATAATGCCACCAGTGTCAACCTGAAAGAACCCCGGCAGCTCATCCTGGAAATCATCTGCATCATGTATTCTGTCAGAACTCAGCATTTTTTACTTTTTTCTCTTCATCTTACTGTCTCTTTTAATGAGAGCTATGATTTGGACTGGATAACATATACAGTATCTGTGTTTTTTTTGTGTGTGAATGTCCCAGCAGGAGTCGTAGTTCAAATGGCTTGAGTGCAGCGCAACCCACCTACAGTACAAACACCAAATGAGTCAGACATAAACCAGCTATACTTTCATTACACACGCAGTAATTATTTCGACACGCCTTTGCAGAACTGCACAGCAAAAATTGGACTGGATTAAAAAACTAATCTTTAGTGCAGTCACCACCAGTTCCTACTGTAAGAGAGGCAGCTCGTTTAAACCAATCAGAAAGCTCCAAAGATAGAAGGAAGGAATCATCAAACTCTAACATTTGTTAGCCTATAGGTATAAAAAAAACTGTTGGCATTTCTGCTTGTCAAATTACAAACACAACAACAAATGTACAGTTATTATTGTTTCCAGCTTTTATTGCATAGACTTGTTCTAACACCAAAACTGGTACTGGTTGGTCTCTGATACAGCTAAATGGGATTTTGTTTACAAGCAGCTTTGCCACTCTGTTAATAATTGATACCATAACCAAGTGATTCGCAACCTCAGGGTCTTTACACCAGTGGGAGTCGCGAGATAATTTCTGGGGGTCGGCAGAAGGTTGTGGAGAAGAAAAAAGAGGATGTTTTTAAGAATTGAGGAACATATTTTCGACTGGGGGTCAGTTGATACAAATGATACAATCTCACTTATTTTAATGATCAGCAGTTTCTTAAAGTACCAAAACAATATATTTCTAACCCAAAGCTGCCTCGAGCAGGAGAGAGAGAGGGAGAGAGAGAGAGAGATAGAGAGAGAGAGAGAGAGAGAGAGAGAGAGAGAGGTTTATGCGTCTTTACAAACATAAAGACAACAGAGGAGGTGACAGTCACAATTGAATCAGCTTTCAGGAGGCTGCCTGCTGTTTTTGGTCATTAAAATAAGATTTAGTTTTACTTCAGGGTAGCTTGGACTTCTATTTTTGTTACCATTGCATCCACACAGGTATCCACATAGTTTGATCTGTACTAGTACCATATCATGGTTTGAAATCCTGGTACTGAGACACCCTACAGCAATAAGACCCTCTCAAAATAAATGATTTTTAAGTTCATCATTGTGTGACAATAATAAACAACAGTGTGGTGCTAGCAGAGAGTAATATCAGCCATACAGGTTTTTCTATTTAATTGATTTCCTTTCTAATTGAACTACAATCAGAGATGAACTTCCTTTACGACAGGATCAATATAAACAGAACATCTCTGAAGCAGATGTATAAAGATTAGGCTGTAAAGATGATTCAAAAACGGTTTAAATTCTGTCCTCTTGTGGGTCGCTATGGTGGAAAATGTGACTGCATAACAACAGTGAGCTAACAGGCAGGTAAGGTGTTATTCGGGGCTTCCATGACAAAGTGGCCTGCTGAACTCCGAGGTCACCGTCCTCCCTGTTAAGTTACTCCCCCGCTGTTAAGTGCGTCTGGCCCTCAAGCTAGGTGAACTCGCAGCACATCCGCCGTGAACATGCTCACAGCATCAACACAGACTGGAGAGGGAGAAACGTCTCTGTCAAACCGTAGTTAACGCAGAAAAAGACAAGATTAAAAAAAAGAGCTTTGTCCATTATGTCCAATGACTGAGTCCTTTAGAAAGATAGAACAGCATCAGCTTATTGTTTTATATGAATGTATTCCAAAGCTACCACAATGAAATATTAAACCATTTGAAGTCCTGTTTATATCAGCTTCCTTTATATACCAGCTGGCTGTGTTAGTGTAATGCAGCAGAAGGGTAGGACGTTAATTGGGGGAGAATCCCATCTACACACACACACACACACACACACACACACACACACACACACACACACACACACACACACACACACACACACACACACACACACACACACACACACACACACACACACACACACACACACACACACACACACACACACACACACACACACACACACACACACACACACACACACACACACACACACACACACACACACACACACACACACACACACACACACACACACACACACACACACACACACACACACACACACACACACACACACACACACACACACACACACACACACACACACACACACACACACACACACACACACACACACACACACACACAAAGAGGCATCCCCACTCCCCGCTGCCTCTGGGAAGATGAAAGACAAACTCGTCCCTCAGGCCCTCGCCGAGTAAACTGATTATTCCTAAATGTTTCTCAGCTCTGCCTGGCTGTGATGTAAAGCGCCTCTCACTGATGAGGACGGGGTCACAGGAGGAATGCATAGCGGATCGCACACAATCATGCATGTTCTCATGCACACACCTACATTAACACAAGGCGTTATAATAAAGAGTGGTGGTGTTTCAAAGCGGTGGGAGGATTACATAACAAAGCCGAGCACGGTGTGGCATCATCGCGGCACGCTCTCCCACTGAGGAGGCCAAAGGTAGCTGACACAGGCATGGCCGACTTTCTTACACGCACACGTGCTGACCTACTGCCACTGAAAAAAAAAAACCCATAGAAAACACATGGAGAAAACTTTAAAGTGTCCCATGATTAAACGCAGATTATATAACAGACATACATTACAGTGACGTGCAGCTGACAGAAAAGGGAAGAGAAAAAAAGGAGGCAGTGAGGTAGTTTCTTTATTCATCTCTTCCTATTGTTGCTAAATTTGTCATCCCAGTTCTCTTGTACTACATTGTCACCCTAATTGTGGCAGCTAATTGGGAAATGGGGCCAGGAGACACTTGGAGTTGTGTGACACGACGAGAGAGAGAATGTAAGGTAAAGAGAAAGCGCTGGAGAAAGTAGAAAAATCTAATATATTTGAAGAATTAGCAGCAAAGAGGTAAATAATTATGCACTGTATCTGGCTTTCCTTTCACACTCCTTTGTATCATCTTTCAATTAAAAAAAGAATAAAGTCAGAAACATGTCACAGCTGAGCTGTAATCTCTTCAGGGACAGAAGAGCTGTCCATTTCGCGCCAGAGGACTGAATTAATTCATTATCAGCACTCAGGGCTGAAACTAAAGCGGAGAGAATTAAAAGAGGGCACAAAAAAAAATAGTCCACTGCAAAAATGAATCAAATCTGCCCGACACCCATTTGTGTTGTGAGGTCTGACAGGAACAATGTGGAAAAATCAGGAGCACAGGCACAAAGGCTGCAGATAAGAGGAAAATATCATTAAGAGGATTATTATGATTTCTCCCCGCGCCCTAACCAAATTAATTCCTCCCCGGCGTGGAAGTAGCAATTGAAACAAGCTCTGTGTGTATGAATGAGATAGTCGATCCTAACTATGGGATATTCATCCATCGCCGCTCATTCTGCTTTGTCACACATCCTCACACACATGCACCGTAATGACATGCAAAAGGGGGTAATTTCAAAGTAACACCAGCTGATTAGAACCAGGGGGAATCACGCGCAATCAGAAGCCAGGATGCCATCATCTGTTCCTTCCTCACCCTCCCCTCGCCCTATCCCCCCCCCCCCCCCCCCTTCTCCTCATGCCCTCCTTCTTCTTCTGCTCAGCAACCAGCAGTAGGCCTGAAATTGCCAGAGATCAGATGAAGCCACCAATTATGACTTGTGAGGACGGTGAGGACATCTCATGTGGTGACAGGTAGCAGAGAGAGCTCAGCCTAATGATGTAATCAGGGCGGCTTGTTAAGAAACAGGAAAATGTGTGGATGCACTTGTGACAACTGCACGGTAAGAGTTTTTCTTTTTTTTCTTAATAAGGCGCTGTGTGAGTTTATGATTGGTCTACGTCAGCCGCAGGACAGCTAAGACCTTAAGCATAAACTAATTACTAGGATAAGAGGAAATAGTCAGTTTGGAGTGCAATCTCGTGTCTGGCTGTCTGCTGAACGATGAGGAGGGATGAAGAGGAGACGTGTCGAGGTTCGGGTGTCTCACCACCCCAGCTCTAATATTTCCTGGGTAGACCCGTTTGTTGTTGTCTGTAGAAAGGAACTAATATAGCAATCAGATGTTTCCCCCTACTAAATGATAAAGCCTTACTTGTGAAATGTTTGCTGAAAAGAAAGCCAAGGTAAAAGCATGGACAGTACAGTATAAAATAAATTGGTTTGGCCCATACAGTTGATAGTATAAAACTATGGCTCAGTGACGTCACCGATACTGAAGCTGAGTCTTGAAGCTAAACCATGTCAGTTACCGTATTGGATATGCTATCTCCATCTAACTTTCAATCAGCATAGAAACAGGCATCAAGCAAAGAGGCAGTGCTGAGCAAGGCCTTAAGCCTCCTAGCCAACAACTACAACAAGCCCACCTATACAACAACTCAACCACACCCTAATTATGCAAATGTATACCTAACTTAGATTTAAAATTATCCAAACAGATGGTGAAAATAAATGTCCTCCCTTTACAGCTTGATACTAAATGAGCTAATGATACCAAAGTGTTTTATAAATCAGGTTGTAAACATGTTTATTTCTACTGTAAAAATTGGCATTTTAATATGGAAACTAACAGGGATTTCTTGACTTTTGCAGCCAGCATCAAGTCAACACTCAAGCAACAGCAGTATTTTTTGTTTTTTGGATTCATTTTTCAAAACCAATGTTGTTCCTTGAGTAAGCAATGGAAATATCATCCTTTGGTTTGGGAATTCATGCTTTGAGGCCACAATTATTGGCATTCTGGGGTGGAATTGCCACATCTCTATCCAGGTTGACAGGTCACCATGGTGGCAACCACTTGTCAATCTCAGCGAGCCAATTTATGCCAATTTAGCACTGCATTCATGTTTGAAACAAACCGAAAACATTATTCTATACAGTCCATTGGTATATGCAAAGTTAATAATATGCAATATGCAAACATTTGCACAACAAATTAGCAGTACTTAAAGTTCAACTCTAAAGCACATAGTTTGGCCTCGGGGCTTGCATGTATTGCATAAGCATTGCTCTGCATCTAGCACACTGCCAAATTCTTTGATTTAATGCAATCTATTGATGCAAGGATTTTTTCCAAATCACAACAGAAAATTATACCTACAGTAGTTAGGTTAGCATTTCCTGAACACACATCTAACCAGCAAAATCATGATTAATAGTATGGGTAGACAAAAAAGTGAACATAAAGAAACTGCTGTATCACTTCAAAGGTTTGCTTCCTGCAGCAGATTCACAGGTGGTGCCTTCAGAGCATGTATAAAAATAGGAAAATTACATATACATTAGGAAAATTAAATTAAATTAAAAATGACATATACATATTACATACAAAAGTCACATATTATGCAAAAAATACTCCAACACTAATATGTGTTCTTAGCCTGTCTACAAAATCCTCTCCGTCTTTTGCCTGCTCAACTTTTAAGACAATGTGTGCTCAAACAGGCTGTTTGGAGATTTTCCCTTCATGACATCACAAAGGGCAGTAACCCCTCCCCCAAGCGGGTGACACTCAAACAGCTAGGTGTTTGTTCTGCCCTCTGAGTCTGCCTTTCCACTGTAAACTAAGCACGGTGCAAGAAAGCCTGAGCCACCCAAGCCCTTTTTGAGGGGCGTGGTCAGCCACAGCTCATTTGCATTTAAAGCTACAGACACACAAACAGCCTGTTCTGAGCAGGGCTGGAATAAAGGGGTTTATATGCCTTATAAAATACAGGAGAGTGGATTTTTGGCAATAGTCTTCACAGACATGTTTTCGGGACCTCTGAGACTAACTTTAACTTTTGAAAAAGTAGTACACTATGTGGCCTTTAACAATAGAACTTACAAAACATCCACAACTAGGACTGTGATTCTCATCTTAAGAGGTACTTCAAGGGGAACTGAAATTCCCCCGACCGATTGTTGAAGTAACACATCACATACTGTACAATGAATAAGTGCATACTGTATGAGGAGTTTCTTTTTTCACTTCAACTTTTAAGAGTACTCAAAAGTATGTGAAGTATGTGTGGGTATTTTGTCCAAAGTCAGTCTAGTTCAAACTCTACACTTGTTTATTTTTGTCACATCTCCCAAGTGAATACAATGAATACCAAGCCCGTCATGGCTCTTTAATCATAAACTGTTTACATTTTTAAACAGTTTTTTTCCTTCTGCATAGTTGAGAAGGTTAATCTTGTACTCAACAGTATAATGCAAAGACAACAGACACTTGTGAGAGGTTGCATTCCTAGCTAATCTAATTAGATTTCAGCAGGAGAATGGAAATTCAATTTAAAGATCAAGCTGAAAAATAAATGCAACCCAGTGTCTTGACCCCTCAGACTTCCTTAAAAGGGATGGTGGCAATCTTAGCTTCACTCTTAGAGACAGATCTGAATCAGTTTCATGCAGTGTTGTGGCATTTCTCAAACAGCTAAAAGCCTCAGGTCAAAGAACTCTCTTAAGTACACACATCCATACAGAAAACACTCACGTGCTTATTTCAAAGCAAAGTCAAGGTATACTCTTTGAAAAGATGCCATGAAGCAGTTCATCCATCTTGCATACCTAAAGCCTTACTAATGCTGCGGGAGGCACAGCATGTGCTTTCAGTGGGAGCCAACAAGGCGAACATCAAATCCGAGAATACCCTGTGAATATTTGTGTCCTTTCCAAGTTGAATTGAGGAGAGCGCACTCTTCATCATCGTGAGGAGGGAGAAGACCTTGTTCAGTTTTCAGAACAGCGTACGTGGTCTTTTGTTATAGAAATGTACAGGGGGTGTTATCGCACATCAGGCTTGTCAAACACAGACATGCATCCAAACTGAAGCGATCAAAGACGTTCTAACTTCAACTCAGTGATGGGCTGTTATTTGTTGATGCAGCAAATACTGACAGGTGCAGCACCTTGCTCTCTCACGTTACAGATAATGATGTTGCTTATATCATGCAAACACAAACTGGATAAAAGACAGAAATGCAAGCATGTAAAAGTGAGAGGATCTTCAGATTTTTAAAAGAAATATGAAGTGTTTTGGAAGACATAATTAACCAAGACTTGTGTTTTTCATCCGGATCTGGGTGGAAGGTTCAACCTTCTGTGACTTCAATAAATAACATAATGAGAATCATTTCTTTGGAGTGTCAGAGACGTTGGGGATGAAAAGCTGGCCTTCTGTGATCTCTTTGTTCAGCTGGAGCAAAAAACAATAAACACTAGTTATTAAAGCTAGCTTATTAGTAGCAGAGATCCAATTATGGGTTGTTGCCACAGAAGTCATGTACTTCAAACGTGTGACCCAGCAGAGTCATGAAGAGAACCAACAGAAGAACAACATCTCTCCACCATCTGGTTATTGTTTTCTTCTATTGTGCAGATTTTGCAATCGGAAATGTAAGACAGAGACATAAAGATTGCATCATTTCTTGTAATGAAGTCTAACATGGCTCATTTTGTCAAACAAGAACTGCAAATAGTTGAAAAGTCATTGCACAATGATGCATCTCCATCCACATATATCTGATCCATGTCTTAATTACATAAACACTTACATGACAAATGCTCCCTCATAACACAGCCTGTACCCTGCTGTTGAAGATGTTTGGCAAGGACACATTAATGGTATAGGAGATTTTATCTGCAATAAGTTGTTCCAATAAAATCAGCTTAAAAAAGGCCTCCAATTGAATGTGGCGTCATTGTCAGAGAGTATACGCCAGTTAATGCCATCAGATGCTGTGATATTTATTTTGCAAATATCCACTTGTTTAGTCATAAATCAATTCTCGATCCATAACAGTAGTCTTAACAACAAGTTGGGAGGTGGTGTAGAGCTACACAACAAGTTGGGAAGTGGTCTAGGTCTACAAAAGAAGCTGGGAGTTGGTCTGGGTCTACACAACAAGTTGGGAGGTGGTCTAGGTCTACACAAATTGGGAGGTGGTGTAGGTCTACACAACTAGTTGGGAGGTGGTCTAGGTCTACACAAATTGGGAGGTGGTGTAGGTTTACACAACAAGTTGGGAGGTGGTCTAGGTTTACACAACAAGTTGGGAGGTGGTCTAGGTTTACACAAGAAGTTGGGAAGTGATTCCTCCTTGGATGTATTGTGAAAACCACAGTTGTAAAGTAGCAAATAAGAACTGATATCAGGTAATTAATCATGAGACAATACCAAACAGCAACCATGTGGTGCTAGCAGAAAATATCAAGTTGGTAAGATGTTAACAAAATGTCAGCAATTTGGCACTATTTCACTCCAGAAAATATACCATAGTTAAACAGCTATACCACCAGTGAAACAGCTATTTGCACACCTCTATGCATAGTGTAAAGCTTCAGTTTTGAGGTATAGCACTGCAAAAATCAGGTTAGTATTGGCCCAGAAATGGGAAATAAACATAGGTTGTTGTTGTTTTTTTGCTTGATTTTACTAGGATCCCAATTGAGATTCAAAATTGATTGTTGAACAGTGTCCTTGTGTGTCTTGAAAGGCGCTTATAAATAAAATGTATTATTATTATTATTATTATTATTATTCAAATCTATTTTATAAGAGAGACCTCTCTTTAACTCCTCATATTCAGTAGTTGGTAAAACATCTAAATGAAAACTGGGTTTCTATATCAGAATCTAATCCTGCGTCTCTTGTGAGTCCAAATAGGGACTTGTTGCTGCCACTTTTAGGTCTGTGTTGGACTATGGTTATGTCTTGTACATGCATGCCTCTTCTCAAAGCTTACACACTCTGGACTCTCAGGTTCATCACTAATTCAAAATCCCTCACCTGTCACCTATTGATGTTTGCACATGTTGGATGGTCTTCTCTGACCCTACGTAGACTGAAACACTGCTGTGTCCTTACTTACAAATCTATTTTAGGTCTTCTTTCTTCATACCTTCTGACCTACATCAGTCAGAAGAGTTCACGAACTTATAATCTTCGCGCTCAAGATCTTGTCTTGTTGTCTTTTCCAAAGGTCAGAACTGAAGTGGGGGAAAAGGCGTTTAAGTTTGCAGCTCCCTTTATTTGGAAAGAATTACAAAATGAAACTTAATGAGCTGCTCTCATTGAATGCTTTAAAGCAGATGTTAAATGACTCGGAGGCTGACACATCTGGCTGTAGATCCGCTGCCTGATATATTTACCACTGTGGTTGATCTCGACAAATATTTCCTGTTTGACTGGTTATTTCTTTCAATCTATTCATGTGTCTTATATTATGTTTGTAAAGTGGCTGCTAGCTGTTTGTAAGACACTTTGCTGCTGACTGTCTTGGTCAGTACACTTTGAAAAAGGAGATTTTTAATCTCAATTAATTTTCTCCTGCTTAAAAAAAGGTTAAAGGTCACATAGTATGCGAAATAAACTTAACCACAAACACTAATATACAGTATGTACCTAGTCTGTCTACAAACCCCCCAATTATGAGTCAAGTGAGTCTATCCTCTCCGTCTTTTGCCTGCTCCACTTTTCAGAAAATGTGTTCTCAAACAGGCCGTGTGGAGATTTTCCCTTCATGACATCACAAAGGGCAGTAACCCCTCCCACAGGTGGGAGACACTTGCACAGCTAGGTGTTGATTCTGCCCTCTGAGTCTGCCTTATCACTGTTAACAATTGAGCATGGTGCAAGAAGACCACGCCCTTCCAGAGGGGCGTGGTCAAACACAGCTCATTTGCATTTAAAGCTATAGACACAGAAACAGCCTGTTCTGAGCAGGGCTGAAATAGAGGGGTTTATAGTTCATGATCAAATACAGGATCAGAGTGGATTTAGAACAAGAAACTTCACAGACATGTTTTGGGGTACTCTGAGACTTATTGAAAAAGAGTATAATATGTGATCTTATGAAGTAAAAACAAAAAATAAACCCAACTATCAGCTACTCTCGGTTTAATTAGTGGAAATTAAATGGTTGAAAGTTGATGTGAAGAACAGCAGACAGACATAAGCTGTGGGTTAAAGCTAATACGCACTCTTTACTTTTTGCAATTCATACCGTTATCTTAGTATGGCCGGTTATCGCACATCTTCTATTTTGCTCACATCATGCAGGTCTAGTACAAAATCAAACGCTTCAGTTAATGTATAGCACTATTTTTGCCATTCAGTAGTGTAGGTCAACAGGTGTTACAGAGTTGTGTGTAAATGTGTTTTTTGAACAGATTGGCATCAGATTGATACTCGAGCCGCAAATGTTAAGGTAACTGAATTGGTTTGGTAATTAAATGTATTAAAACGGAGTAATCTGCAAGCTCTTGCAAAACTAGGTGTCATTAACTTACCTCACATTAGAGGTCATGCACATGGTATCTAAGTGGACAAGCTCTGTGATTCTGGAGGTTCCACCCATGTAATTTCAAAGAAAAGCTTTCTTTATACTTGAGTAAATGTTTGCCAACAAATATATGGCCGATCAGTTTCAAAGTCAGACTACAAATGCGGCTTGATAGCTGTGTTTGGCCTGGAAGTGTCCTACAGGGGTTCTCTGGGGGGAAAAAAAACCATGCTCTCTATCCTGCCTCCACCTTTCAACTGCAGTGTCTCCTGCTGCCGGCCCACACCGAATTATTTTCTCGTCAGAGGTCCAGCTAGTTACTGTGTTTGTTTGCTGTCATCTGTAGTCACACACACACACACACACACACACACACACACACACACACACACACACACACACACACACACACACACACACACACACACACACACACACACACACACACACACACACACACACACACACACACACACACACACACACACACACACACACACACACACACACACACACACACACACACACACACACACACACACACACACACACACACACACACACACACACACACACACACACACACACACACACACACACACACACACACACACACACACACACACACACACACACACACACACACACACACACACACACACACACACACACACACACACACACACACACACACACACACACACACACACACACACACACACACACACACACACACACACACACACACACACACACACACACACACACACACACACACACACACACACACACACACACACACACACACACACACACACACACACACACACACACACACACACACACACACACACACACACACACACACACACACACACACACGAATCAGCCACTCAACTAACCCTGCACAGGCGCTGGTTACCACAGCAACCAAGACCCGGACTTGTTTGCCAGCTTTGGTTCTTTGACCAGCCCATTTATATTGTTTGAGGAAAGAAATGCATTCATCTGAAATCACCTCAAAATATTGCTCTAACCCTCATCAAATACCACAAAGCAGTATGCTAATAAACAGGTGCTGGAGGTTGTCGTTTCTCCAAAAGACCGGCAAACGCAGATTTAGCATGGCGGCTTTAGAGCTTTCATGGAGGTAGTCTATGAATTTTTGATTGTTGTTGTGTTGTTGTGTTTGGGGTCTGACAGCTGACCTCCTTGCAGATTTCACCACAGTCCAAAATAGACAGAACACCATGTATCTGCTGCTTTACAATAATCAACAAAAAGTGAGCGTGTCTGTTGCTTTAGTCCCTTTACATCGCAGTGGTTAACTTTCACTTCTGTGCAAATCTCTTCACCAAAAAGGAGCATCCGCACCATGTGGGTATGTGTTTTTAATACATTCTGAACAATAGCATGACTGGGCTGGGGCTCAGAGGAACACTGTGGTTGCATGCTCAGCTAGCCTGGTGGGTGTAGTGTGGCCAGAGCTACTGGAAGTAGCAGCAGAAGACATTACAGTGGCACAATCCACAGGCATGTTAACTGTGACCCACAATTGTAAGGCCATTGTCCAGTACCACTGAAGTACTGAAATGTTCTCTCTCTCTTTCTCTCTCTCTCTCTCTGCCTCTTCAGTCTTTGTAATTACAGCTTCACCCTCCTCAGTAATTAGGGACTATTTCAACAAGGATGTGGAATGTCTCCATCTATTTTCCCCTCGCTTCATCTCCTCCTCTGCTCCACCCCCGCAATAAAGCATCTCTCTGTACAGCAAAAGATCATCCTTAGGTGGTCAGGTTTTTGTGAATGATAAGGAATATTTGGGGGGGGGGGGGGGGGGGGGAGCCAGCCATGTTAACGAGTTGACTTCTAAATCAACCTTTTTTCTATCAGCACAGAAAGCTTCTTCTTCTTCTGCAGCTCATACTGTGTAGCTTTGCATTTAGCACCAAGCATCTCCAGTCTCTGTCCTTGGGAGGAAAAAAAAAAAAAAAAAAAAAAAGCAGCGATGAGTAAAAGAAAAGAGAGAATGTCTCTAAACCATCCGCCCCCGGACGTGCAGAGAAGGTGGGTGTGAGGAGCAGTAGTCCTCTCTCTCTCTCTCTCTCTCTCTTTCTGCATCACAGTCAAAGGCACAGGCAGCGAATCTGCTGTTCCACAGGCAAGGGATGTTATGATAACTCCTGCAGTGCATAATGCGATCTTTTCAAAGCCCCGGGCAGAAGCAGGCATAAACTTGTTGAAACACTATATTCTGGAGGCAGATGTTGAGGAGCTGAAGGCATTTTAAAACTCCATTAAATGGTTTATTATGAAGGCAAGTGGCGCCTGATGAGATATACTGGGAGAAAGAAGGTAAATAAAGTGATGGATGGTGCCATTATTACAGCGACGCTCCGGGGCTACTTAACTGAGGACCACAGGGACAAACAGCAGGTCTGTATACACAGCAGACTGGGCTGGTTTACACTGGACGCTTTTTTTTTTTGGGGGGGGGGGCCTTTTACGAAGCATTAGTCATCAATTACAACTCAACAATTCCTTTCTATCTCTCCCTGAAACGCTCTCCTCCCCATTTCTTTTCTCCAGCCTTCACCAAATGCAAGTCTTTTAGCACAATGATATGACAGAAACACATAAGAATAATGGCACGTTGTTGCTAAGAGACCACCTGTTCAGATCTCCCACGAGATTGTGGTGAAGCTGTAATCCCCTTCATCGTTATCAGAATACCATTCATTGGAGGGTAGTGTGAATGTCCCGGCAATATTGCAACAGAGATAGAAAGGGGATTACATAACAAGACGCCTTTTAGGCAGAAGAACTCCATTTAAGATCAGGGTTATTAATCAAACACCGCACTGCAGCAGATTCAGACACGTGACACGATGAAGATCCAGGGAGAAGTGACCAATCAGCACACTTGATCCGGTCTTTGCCAAACTATTTAGAACGTCTTCACAACAGCCATTTGAGAAGAAAATGGCATCCGCTGTTTTCCAGGTTGTGTTGACAATCAGGGAGTGGTGCTGCATGGGAAAATGAGTGTTGTCCCGAGGACTTGTGGAGCTGCGACACACCCTACTCTTACCTTACCTCGGCAGGGTGTGTTCAAAAAACCTGCAGTGCATGTACACTTCCTATGACAAAGACTCTGAATCAACACAAGTAAAAGTGGGATTGTGCAAAAAGGGTGTGTTCTAATACTTCGATGTAACCTTTACTCTTCAGGATAAAAGTTTAGTAACAATCAAAAGTTTTCATTATGGACTAATTTAACACACAGCGCCGTTCTTCTCCACTCCAATTGGTTTAGCCGTTTGTTTACTTCAGCTTCAAGCCAGGACGGCCCCTTAGACTTCATCCATCGGCATGCTAAGAGGCTTGACCCGGGGCACCACCTCTCTCAGACACAGTGACACGACCAGCTGGTGGAGATGACACACAGACACACACCGACACGCAAAGCGCCCAGTGTCAGTCTTAAGTATCTGTCTCGGCCCGTCAGCGCTCGGGGAATGACTAGATGCCAATCGCCACGTCTGGAACTGCCTGCCTATGTGAGGGAGGAGAGCTGAAGTGAGTCACTGAGGATCACGCCGGGATTGCTGGGTTTTTACAGGGTTGACTCCCAATGTCGGTTGAGATAAAGTCATCTCCAAAACACTAAGGCGTGTCTCCGTAGCCTTTACCTAAAGGGAACAACGCTCACTGTGACATTCTGAAACTCCAGTCTCACCTTCACTGTGCTCACAGCCCCAGCCCTGTTAAACACACACACACACACACACACACTCAACTGGGCTAACATGAGTCACAGCAGCACAGTTACCCCACTACATCTCTCCCTGGCGATTACTCAGTATCTGCCCAGCTGCTGGATGCAATGACTTTATAGCTGCTGTGAGTTTTTACATGTCCTCCTCCTCCTCAGGAGATGTCTGGCTGCATGCAAAACAGTCACACACAATAAATGTCTGCGTCTGCATTCAAATGTGGATGCAGGAGGGAGAAGTTGGCAGGTGCTCTGGAAGTTGAAGTCCCATTCATTTCCCCTGAAGATTATGTTAGATGACTTCCTATTGGCGCATTTCCATCATCGAGAGGTGCACAAACGTCTCTATACTTCACCGTTACAGCAAACGAACAGGAAAAAGATTTATAAAAAGGTTGCAGAATGTCAAAGGTTCAACTGCCTGATTGGCAGCTTGTAAGTGGAGACTGTCCCATCGTTGTACCCTGCAGTGCGGAACTGAAATAATGAGGTTGAACTCAGTTTAATTGTCAGTGTTCTTGAAGTTTTTTTTGGATAAATTCTGCATCTATTCAATTATTTACACAAGTAATTTAAATTTTATCTAATTCAATTATGCAACACGCCTTGCAGCATCAACGTTCCCTCAACGTGGCAGGAAAGTGAAATAAAAGTCTGCACCTTAACTTAAGACAGAGCGTTGTTTTGAATCCAAACTGATAGCAGAGTTCAGTGCAGATAACCAACGTCATTTTACAAAGTGGATGTGGTTTTGGGGGGATTCACAACATGGAGCATACTGAAAGACTTCTGCTTTCCATCCTTTAAATTTGTTTGGAGTCAACAAACTGAACCCGTCTCTTTAAATATTAAAGCACACTTAGAAACTTGTTTTCACACTGCAGGGGAGAATAAGCAGTGGCTGTAGATAACACTCGCTGTGACCCGACCTCGTAGCTTTTTGCCACCGTGTCAGCTCCTCAGTGAGAAGGAGTCACTCTCCTTCCACTCACGCTGCCCGTCAGCGATCCTGGCTGTCAGGAATCCAACGGGTGGGGGGGGGGGGGGGGGTGCTTTCACCCCAGGGACCCGAGCCCCACACTGCTGGGTTTGCACTCCAATGAGCCCGACTATGAAAAGACCTGTTCTCACTCTGACACCTATACCGTCAGTGTGTCCATATTGATTAACCCACATTTGTAGGAGTAAACACTTGAACCAACCCTGACCGACACAAAAAAAAAAAAGGAATAAATCTGTAGGGCGGTGTGACCAATGGAGCCCAGAAATAGCCATCTGAAACGTTTGCTTCCCTTGTTGGCTCTAAAAGAAGCAGCAGTCAGTCTCTGCTCGTCTAACCTCCTTTCTGATGGATGTCTATACCCCGGAGGAGAAGAAGCAGCAGCTACCCATCACCCGTTTTTGGCCTTCTGTTTGGGGAACTATATGCCTGGCAAAGGGGCAGGGGCTCTAAAAAGTAGGGTAAGGGAGAAGGATGTGTAAATAGAAGCTAGGAATATATTTAAAGAGGCCTTCTTTACTATCAAGGAGCTCTGATCCAAATAGGCACCTGAGATGACCACAAGGCCCAGATAAGGATTTGGGCCCAGATAGTGACATGAAGTTTTGTGTAACAATCCATCAATAGGTGTTTGCAACTCTGAGACATGGACTGAACCCTGGAGTGGTTTTGCATCATTCCACAGAAAATCCATATTAAAAAAGATTAGTTGATGAATGGATTTGTTACTCAACCAAAACTTAATCAGCGACCCTTTTACACAATCAATGAAAAGCGTGTGTGTGTACCTAAAAGAACAATGGCAAGCACTGTTAGTTAATTAATGGTAGTCCCCACAGACACCATCCCCACATAAGCCGATTCTTTTGTTTCACTGTGTTGCAGCATGATGTTTTTTTTTTTTTCATCCGCTTGTTGGAGAAAAACAAACAAATTGTTGACATCAGTTTTAAGGGACTTCAGAAATTGTGATGGACGTCTAGTCCTCTTCTCTGCCATTTAAAAGACAATATGATCGATCAAAAAGGAGCAAAATTAACAATCCACTGAAATAAAAACAATACCATAACATTCCTTTTAAAATATATACATGTTCATTCATTTCTTTGGACTGGAAATCTATTTTATCTGCAAGATACTGAGATACTGCATGCAAAGTGTTCACAGGGTTTTTTATGTAGAACAGGTTTGAATGTTGAAATCCCTATGGGGCAAATGTTTACTTGTTGCAACAGATAAGCCCAACCTTGTCTGCCCGTCACACACTGCCTTCTGGAATGCAATATGTCCCCATTTCAGCAAGAATTGGGCTGTTGAGTCCACTTGTATCGTAGAGATATTTCACACTATACAATCAGTGCAGTAGGTGGATTACAGGCGTAATGTAGGTGCGTGTAGAAATGACTGAGTGAGTGACTTAGATTTTGTCAGCAGGGGGGATATTTTTACTTAAAGGTCTTGGCTTCACTATAAAGCTCAGTGGAGATGGAAGACAGTGGATTTGGTCAATTGGCAACTGATCCGAAAAAAAAAAAAAAAAAAAAGATAATCAAATGTGCTACTGCGCCTCTCCCTAAAGAGATTATCGAAGAAAAAATAAAGGCTTTGAATGCGTCTTTACAACCAAATGGTAAAGTCTCACTGAAGGTGGAATTACACTAGAGTGTCTATCGGCTGACATCATGTCATTTTATGCGCCCTCCAAACTTTATTCATTAGTTGAACCTTACCTTATAGACATTTTCCGTAACGCGGTGAACCTCGTCGGTGCGAGACATCGTGGAATCTTCAGCCAGGACCATAAACGTTGATTTTCGTGAACCGTGTATCCGTGTGAAATTAGAAGGGAAAAGGGGGGGGGGGGTGTACACGAGTCAGGTCAAACAAAAGGCGAGGCAAAAGGCGCTCGTGAGAGAGTGAGACGATGCTGCGCTCCTGAAACACCCCACACTCCAACTAAACACACCTTCCCTCTCCACAGCTGACAGCCCGCTGCTGCGTTCACGGACCCCTCCGCGGCTTGGATTTCTCGCTATTAGCAGAAGTCCAAATTTAAGGTAACCACAGAGACCTTGTAGAAGTATTACGTATTTACCTTTCTTGAATTAAACAACATTTATCTGAGAATGGGAACCGGAATAATTAATCTATGTTGGAGAACTACAGTAGCCCATTTGAAAGGTTAATATTAAAGACTATTAGGATATTTAACAGACGGCGTTTATAACATTTTTTTACAAGTCGCACTTACACTTGTGCATTCAGGCTAAAAGATCAATATTTCCAACAGCATTTTAACGCAGCACCATTTTGTAGATTGTACTTCCCACCCCCATATCCACAGGCAAATGGGTTTTTCTTCAAACATTCAAATGTTTTTATTTCCCAGGAAAAACGTCACTATCCATCACGTAGGCCTATTTATGTTCACACTGCTCTCATGTACGTAACAGTGATTTTTAAACCAAAGTTCTTCCCTAAAGTTTGAAACCAAATTAAACACATCAGCCAACTGGAAAAGCATAACAGTGATTGGAAAAAGAAGAGTTTTGAAGACAGTCTTCTTGTCATTTAACCAATCCAGCCAATCATAGACATATTAACAGTGTATGACATCAACCTGTAAGCTCCTTAGGATCAGTGTGGTGTTGTTATCTTTATATATATATATGTAGAGAGAGAGAGAGAGAGAGACCTGTCCCTTAAAGTTTACTCGTCTTCTGTTTACAAAAAGAAAATCTCTGAGTCATGACTTAAGCCTGTAAATAAGTTTTGCTTGCCTCATTGAGTCATCCATTCTTCATTCATTATGCTAATTAGAGTCTAAGTGCACACTTGTGCTCCTGTAGGATTTCCACATTTCGACCTGAGGTTTCCACTTTCTGTCAATAACCACACACTCAACTGAATGCATGTGACTGAAGACACCTGTTTAGAGACTATCAAAAAGAAAACAAAAACTAACAAGGAGCGCCCTCTTGTGGAGGAAGTGTGGTATACAAACTGAAAAATGTGAGCAAAACTTTGGAACACCTTGACACAAGACAAATATAACCTTACTAGTTTAAAAAAAAAGGGAAAAATAATTTGTTTTGAGAGAAAAGTCAAGAAGAGATGTTGTTGCCACAGCTCATTTTACTATGGAAAAAAATGATTTTATGTGTAAAACATCTAAAAGTCAGTCTTTTTGTTGTGTTCTGCCAAAACTAGGAGAGTTACAATGTGACATTGTTTAATCAAGGTCCAGACATTTCACTTCCTTTATGTAGATATTCCTTTATGAAGGTGAACAGCAAAGGCCTCACCTTCATCAACAAACATTTAAGGATGAAATACTCAGAATCACAGAGTGGCTATCAGAAGAAAGACAGCCAAGCTTCAGTCCTCTCATTTGGTGTGTTACGCTGCCAACATCTCTCTCTCCGGTGTTTTCTTTGCTTCTCTCCTCTCTGGAAATGAAAGTCAAAGTAAGGCAAATATGATCAGTCTGGTACCAAAAGAAAATACACTTGTGTGTGGAATGAAATCTGCGTTGTGTGAAACAAGAACTGTACCTGGTTCAGCTTTAGCTGCCTCTGGGACTTCAGGTAGTGGCTCGGTGGGGACCTCTGGAAGTGCTACATCTTCTCCCTGTTTGTGACAAAGTGACATGAAAGTTAGAACAAAGTTGTATATCGTTTTGTTACTGCAACATAAAACGTGCTCTCAGTTCCTAAAAAGTTTGTAATTTGTGATGCAAGCTTCAGAATTCAGAAAGGGGGTCAGAAAGTAAGACACTGCTCCCTTTGTGACCCCCTCCCTAAAGTCTGTGAGACAAAGTAATTATCTTGAGAAACCAACAAGCTTTAGCTGCTTTTAAAATGTTCTATTTAAAGTCACCTATGTATAGAAATGTATGTGGTTTAACCTGAACCTGTTTGATTGTATATTGGGTAAGGGTAGATAAACTACTCTTATCCTTTTCTGTCAGACTGAGAAGACTTTGAGCAACGCGTCTTTGTTCAAATGCGGAATAGAATAATGTGTGCTATGAGAGGCTTGGCAGTGTGTGTCATTTGGAATAATAATTAGATCACAAAAGCAGAGAAAAAATCGGCTGTAATTTAATAATGATGAATCAACCAAATTGAATAGTCGCAAAGGGTTTCAATTATACAGCCCACTATGACATCAAATCATGATACTGTGGAGTGCTTCAAAATGTATCTCACTTCAGGGCTCAACAGTGTGGTTCAGGAAGTAAAAATCCCATTCACTTTCACCATAACACATTTCATTATATAGCCATAATGTCATAACCATCCAAGATAGACCGCAAGCTACCTGAGTGTGAAATGATGATATATGCTCGTATGAGATATCAACCTCCTTTTAAAAAAACATACTTTATTTGCGATATCGGGGAAAATAACTACACTACCCACGATCATAGAGTCACAGCTTTGTCTCTTTTTGGTGGAGCTCACTGTTAAGATGGCAATATTTCCCACCCCTCGCCGCCGTATGCAAACGGATAGTTTCGCAAGTAGGCTAGCTAGTTAGCTAACACAAAATATACAGATAACCTTGTTATGATGCAGTGAATTTAATTTATATATTCACACAACACACACCACAAGACATTACAACACTTATAGTCACAGTATAAACACTATAACAACAACTAAAGTTACGTTTAAGAAGCAGTATCATTCGCAATGGATTGTGGGATGTGTAGTTCCTTGACTCGAAAGGAAAATTATGTACACAGTCTTGTACCTTTGGCTTTTATTCTCTGTTTTTCAAAGCCGTTTATTCGCCAAATCAAATGTTTAATAATCACAAGTAGTGGGGTAGCCGGTTGTCTTGGTTCCAGGCTTCAGTCTCCTGATATGATGATTTTGGGAAATGTCAATGAAGGATTTGAATGGGGAAAGTTACTCCTGGAACCAGCACTGTTGAGCTCTATTCCAGAATGATTCCTCTCCCCCACAGAGTGAAATGGTATTAATCTGGTTTTGAAACCATATCATTTTTGGTAGACCATCTCAACCTGACTCAGCTCTGAATCATGTCTTTAACTACAGCCCTGCTCCAATGGCAGACAGCTAAAGCCAGTGGTTCAACCTGTCCTCAGTGTGTGTGTGTGTGTGTGTGTGTGTAATATATATGTAAGTGGAGCTGGGTGTGTGCTCAGCAAACATGTTCTATATCATTAAAGGTTAAACACGCAGCTTAACATTTACCTGAGTGATAGCTTCTAGCTCGGCTAAAACGGCGTCCTCGTCCTCCAGCGTCAGGACTCCAGCCAGCATGTCATCTATTTGCTGCAGGAGATGGAAAACATGTGTTATCTAACGAGTGCATTATTTGGTGATGTAGAAAAAACCCTTTATCCCTTCTAAACATACACACACTGATGGAAGGTGTAAAAGGCTGTCATCAAACAAACATTTACCCTTTGATATTCAATTGATTCCTGGGTCTCATCCAGGATTCTCTCCACATCTTCAATTGACATGATCTGTGACAAACAAGAAAAGTCATATGGGCTTTATGGAAATAAAGTGTTTTGCATGAAATGTGTTTTTCTGCATATTTCCGACTGGCTTGAGAATTCTCTCCAGCAAGATCTGTGCTCTGTATCCAAGGATGTGCTGCAGTCACACCGCTGTAGTCAAGGCTTTGCCTCTTAAGCCTTTAATCTTCAAACAATGTGCAAGCAGCTACGCTAACACAAACCGCAAGCTTTCTCTGCTGCCACAATCCTTACCCAAGGATCACTTTAAAGAAAGTGTGCCTATCTGGGGAAACTTTCACGTTGTTGAAGTATACCCTCACATATTTAACGCTTAAGGTGGGTTTATTATCATGTGAGTGTGGGAGGCGCTTTCTCTGAACACAAAAGGCATGAAAAGAGAAAAAAAAACACATGAAAGTGTACCTACCTCATGCATACTCTTAAGACAATCATTTCCAACCTTCAGCCCCTCAATGACTTTCATCTCAATTTGCATGAACTCAATATCTTGAACCTGTGAACAAATATTAGTATGAGTAACAACACAACATTACAGATATGCACATCAGAAGAAACAAACAAGTTCAAACATCTATTGTTGCTAAATATTGCACGCTTCAAAGGTACAATATGTAGAAATGTATTACAATGTTTAAAGTAGCAGAGAGCTCCTATTATTCCCTGCAAGCCTCGACTTCATCTTTGTTATTTTACTGATTGAGAGCCCCCTGGTGGTGGAATCTTCATACTGTGCCTTTAATTTACTTAATCAACATTGATAATATATGGCTCATTATGTTACACAAAGTAATGCAACAGAAATCTCTAATCTCAATCATTCTTTACAATTTCTCAGCTCAGATTTAGCTAAAAGTCAATTCAATTTTATAGGACGAAAAAGATGAAACATACATCTCTCCGATTGGGGAAAAAATAAAGAAGAGCGGAAGATGAATTGTATTCATCGTTATATTACGTATCATATAGAAGCCTCGTTCTTACTTTTTTAAAGCAAATGCATGAGCTATCAAACCGTATGTGTCCTTAATATGTGTCTTAGGTAAATAAAAACTGGTTGTGTCTTTTCATGAAACTCACCATGCGCTCGAGGTTTGAAATCTGATTTTCAGTCTTGACGAGCAGCTGATCCTGATAGCGTTTTTTCTTCAGAAGCAGCAATGCTTTTCTGTAAAGACAAATAAAAAAGGCATCTTATCATATCACATTACAAACACTATTTTACCTCAAGCTATTCAAAACATTTTTCAGCACTTCACAAAGCATAATACAAATGCAAAATTCAGATGATGACACCGCTGGTCTGAACCTCAGGAGGCCGAAAAAAACGTCAATATCTGAAGTTCAGCATGCTAAGCATACAGTCAACGAGTCCATCCATCACGTTTTCTTTCACTTATCCGAGGTCGGGTCGCGGTGGAAGCGAACGCATTTAGTCAAACCAGACTTCCCTCTCCCCAGCAGCATTTTATAGCACTTCCTGGGGGATGCCAGGGCTTTCCCAGGCCAGGCAGGATATATAATCCCTCCAGCGAACTCTGGGTCTACCCCGGGGTCTCCACCCAGTTGGACATGCCCAGAAAACCTCCACAGGGAGGGGTCCTAATCAGGGGCCCGAAAATCTGATAAGCATTCAGTGTTATATGAAATGAAAATCTATCCCCAGAGTCAGTAATATTACTTGTTCAACACAACCATTTAATACAATTGTTGTATTCCAAGATAGGAAGTATTTTCTGTTTGTTTTCCTTTTTATGATGTTCTTTAAGAGATAGTTGCAATACTCCATAGCTTCAGATGGAAACATGATGAAAACAACTTGATCACATTATTTGATTTGGCAAACTAAGAAGTAAAACCTAACCCGAAATTTACTGCAGATAACTGCAAAAATTGTCTAAATCAAGGAGCTGCAATGTTTTAAGCCCGATAGTATTGTTTGAGAGGCAATAAGGTTCAGTCGGTTCTTTTAAGGTTTACACTTCGAACAGGATGGTGTATCAGTAAGGACACAGGATAAAAGATGAGGAGATGTAGTAGTCTCTTTAACTGCCCTGTTGTTCAGCCGTGTTTATTTACAGTGACTTCCAGTATTGTTTGTATAGTGTTCAGTCATCGACTCAACACTGGAAACACTGTTTTATATCCGCACAAGGGGAGGAGAGATGACATCACAAAGGTAAGGTATTAACAGAAACTATCATGCAGAGCACGGTGAACTTGTAATCTGCTTCTGTTGTTTCTGAACACATGCACACTAGAAAAACTGGTCACAAGGTGTTTACATCATCCAAATGCAGGAGGAGCATGATCAATTAAGACAAACGCCACAGCCTTTTAAGCAAATATAAACATTTGGGCTCGTTATCCTCCACAAATAGTTGGTACATTTGTATATGCAAATCACCTCAAGACTAGCGTGTATTTTATTGTGATGTCATTTGTTATTGTGCTGTCTGTATTTGGCTGACTTCTCTTTGTTAGCAGCACCTTTTCCAAATGTTGCACATGTCTCATGTTTTTGGCTGCTGTGGACATTTGGCTGTGCTGTCTTTTGGTTTGTGTTGTTCGTATTTGTTGGTGTTGTCTGTGTTAAAAGCCATTTTCTTATTCATGAAATTGACAACACAGTGTTTTGTCACAGCATGTGTTGTCAAATTGAGGGCGTTTTTACGGTGGCCCTGAAGTGCAAAACACAACAAATCAAAAAACACAACAACAAATTACAAAACACAACAACAAATAAGAAAACACAAAAAAAACTAAAGTTAATGTCATTGTGTTTTCTTATTTGTTGTGTTTTGTATTTGTTGTTGTGTTTTCTTATTTGTTGTGTTTTGTATTTGTTGTTGTGTTTTCTTATTTGTCATTGTGTTTTCTTATTTGTTGTTGTGTTTTGTGATTTGTTGTTGTTTTCTTATTTGTTGTTGTGTTTTGTGATTTGTTGTTGTGTTTTTTGATTTGTTGTTGTTTTCTTATTTGTTGTTGTGTTTTGTGATTTGTTGTTGTTTTCTTATTTGTTGTTGTGTTTTGTGATTTGTTGTTGTGTTTTTTGATTTGTTTTTGTGTTTTGGGCCACCGTACATTTTCATGATTTGCTAGTATTTGCACGTGTTCTGTAAAACTGCAGGTGTTGCGTTTTCATGGGCAACATCAAATGTGTTTTTGTGCTTACTCTTTCTTGCCATCTTTTAGGAGCTGCTTTGCAAGAAGACGCTCTTTGTCCAGTTGTAGGGTGATTCTCTTTTGATACTGCTTCAGCTTATCCCTCTGCTGCTTCAATTGCTGGAGCAAAAAGCACAAATGTAATTTATTACAAAGATGTTATAAATGTGTGAGGAAAACATGAATAACCAATAGCTGACTAAGTCTGAATTAAAGTATATAGACTGGTAGCCTCAGCACCGTGCCTGCTAGCTTACAACACAGCGTGCCCTGTTTAAATGTATCGGGACTAATCTGTTGCTGTAGCCGCTAACAGCTCACCAAGATGGCTTTGTCCTGTTCGGTCACACGAGAAGGTTGACTCTTTCTCCCGAAAACATTTCCCATTATTAAGCAACATCACCTCCACAACCCCCTTCATCAATAGACAAAATATTGCCTTTGACAGAGGTATACGCCATGAATACAAAAAGCCGAAAGAGGCTAGCAGGGGGCTAGCTGTCTACCACCATGTCCACAGTGTTTCCGTGTTTACTACGGCAAGCGGAGTAGGACATTCTAACAGACGGCAAACAGAAGCGTTCATACCACTCTTCAAAAATACATTATCAGTGTTGTCACTTGTAGACAGCAGAGAATAATATTGTGAAATGTCATTGTGGTATCAGCTGGGCAGGTAGGTTCACGAAAAATAATTAATTACTTAATAACTTATTAAGTTTGGAGGATAAATGGGGCAATGGACATGCAAGCGCCGGACAATCATTCAGGTCACTCTTTACAGTTTTAACCCTCTAAATATCCGAGTACCGCTAAATAGTAACAGGGGCATGAGTCCCATTAGATTTTTTAAATTTCACATTTTGAATAATGTGGAGTAGAATAATCATGATTTTAAGATGGAACATAATAATTTGTAAATATCATAGGTCTACATCATACCCACCTTAATATTTACATTCCATGGTCTACACTAGTGGTTCTCAACTGGTGGGTCGCAAAGCTGTTGTGTGCCTGGAAAAAAAATCTGTCAAAATGCCTATACAGCGCTTTTTAAACCTGTTAGCTTTGTTCCATTTCTTTTTTTCCTCATTTTTTTGTCACTTTTTTGAACCGTCTGACATCCAAAGTGTACAATTTTTCTTTAACTCAATCTTTAAAGTATCTGAAATTTGGGTCACAATGTTAACAAGGGAGTTGGTGGTGGTGGGTCCTGAGACCAGTTGAGAACCACTGGTCTACACAGTCACACACAGTCACACACAGACAGGGAAGCTAGTTGCTGAAGTTGTTAGTAGAGCATTGACCCATTAAAATGTGTAAACATGTCTTGTAATAAGTTATACATACTTCTGCACCATCAGAAGATGATGTTAGCCTTCTGACTCACTTGCTAATGTTGATTATGCCGTTTGATAACCACGTTCAATATTAATGCTAAGAGATGTGTGAATCTAAGAGATGTGTGAATCTTAGCCGAAGATTCATAGGATAGTAGGTGAGTGGTTTGCAATTTTTAGACCTCTCACAGGTTATTCATAGTGAAAAACTTCATTTTAAACAATCATTCTCTTGCAGGATGCAGAAGAAAATCTCCCCCTTTCTTACTTAATGAATGGCAGAAAAACCCAGCGCTCAATGATGAATTGTTGGTTATTAAAAAGAAAGGGGATTTGACTAGTGTGAAACATATCCAGATAATTTACTTTAGTAAAAGTAGTAAATATACACAGTGTTGAGATGCATTGTTACACCCTGCATTCAAAACTCTGTTACACTAGTATAATGGTATTGGCATTTAATATCATATGGCTCAACAATGAGTAGAATTAGGCATATCTTTTATGCTGAATGGCTCCAAAATAATGTAGCCTACAGTTAATGATTTATTAATAACAAATGTAATACCTGTAAGAATTGATTACTTTTGAAAAAACAGCATATTCCATATTTCCTCTCCTGTCAAACTATTTTGTGGTGTAACGCTCATGTCACTTCACATTACTATGATTGTTGTAAATACAAATCTCACATGGGGTAAAACCTTATTTCCTGTTTATGAAGTGAGTGGTTTAGCAGGAGGATTGAACGGGAATTCTTCTTGTCACAATTTCTTTCAGAGCTGAGCACCCAAAGAGGTCTAATTCTAAAAACCGCCCCCTGGCCCTGAGGTCGACACATACAGGTATAATCTCTAAACCAACACCTGGCCCAGTCAGCATGACCTACTGACCGGCTAACCACGGGATCAGCACCACGGACAGTGATAAGGATAGGCCTACTTTACCTACTGCATCCTCCAGGAAGTAAGTATCCAACTGTGCCGAACTAGGGAATGTTTTGAACACCTGATACAAGTTACATTAAAAAAGCATTAGGCCTTTATTTATTTATCACATCTTGATTATTTTCAAGTGGTCCAGCTTCTCACCTATCTAACTCTATCTTTATTTAAAAAGGAACTTATTACAGATTCAGTATTATATAATAGTAAGAATAGAGCAATGTAAATGTTAGCCAGTACACACACACATATTAGTTGTAGTGTGCATCGATCCTTTAGTCAAGACAGTTATTTAACGGCTAGGAACTACTGCCCTCCACTTAACTGTAAAGGTGTACTGAAGGATACAGTGACACCACTCAGTGTGGGTACAACTGTGGACACCTGAACAGGTCTTTTCCTGATGTTATGCTAATTAAGTGCTCTATTGAAAGTAGCTCCATGTAAGGGCTTCTATAGCTAGTATCTATCTTCAGTTAATCTTAAATGATCAATGGAGTATTTTTAAAGATGTATTGTTGTGGTTTAGGATATTTACCAGTGAGCTATAATCAAGTATTAGTCACCCAAAAAGTCTAGTCAGCCTAATCCAATTACTGCAGGTACTTCTAAGCTGTCAGGGTGTAAGATTAAAGATTCAGTAGTAGCACCCACGATTAGTAAACTAGCTGTTATACTCGAGACAAATGACACAGCAACACACAGAAGTGAATGAAGCCTTTATGGTCAAACATTAGTTTCATACATTGTTGTACACAGAATACAGCAGACAGTTGGCCCTAAAACAAACAAAGAAAAAAACATTTCAATTATTTCACGTCGTTCACTCAATGTTTTACCTTCCGTGTCACTGCACAGTAATAAATGGGAGGTGAACTGAATCCTATTTGCTTGTGCTTATTTAGGCCCGGGGGAATTTTCCAACATGAAACTGCTATACAGTCTCCAAACTTAGCAAAAAAAAAAGAACGTATTGAACCCTCCAGCTATGACAATTTAATTCAAAACAGAACAACAAGAAATGCTTGTGCCTGTTGCAGTCATAGACTTTGTGTGTGGGGGGGGGGGGGGTGATAATTAATCAAAAATATGAACTTGGAAACATCCTTTGCCGTTCACTAAAAAAACTTTAATATGTGGTTCTCTTCACTGACATTTTTTTATATTAATATTAAGAAAAGTTGAAAACATTGTCCTTCATTTCGTATAGAACCATTAAAAATTAAAGAAAGGCTTAAATATCATGTAATCATATCACTAGCAGAGAATCAAAATGCCGAGGTGAAAAGTCTCCACTCCTATCAATAATGACCAAACCAATGATCATATCAAACTAAAGCAGGAAGACGTTTTAAATTCATTGAGTTCAACGGCTCTCGATTTGAATCAAGAGAGATCTGACGGTAAGAGATGCTTACATCGGAAAAAGAGCGTTTCCATACATGACGACAAGAACAACAACAACAGTCCTCCGGTGAGTCTGTACAGGCCCCTCTATGTTCAAAACTGCATGCAGGGCCTCCAGAGCACTGCATCGGTGTGTTACTGAGGTAATTGCCTCATGTGGCCTGCTTTCATGTCTCAGATTGGGACGGCGGGCTGCAGCTCCCGTAAACAGGATTATGCTATGGAGAAAGCCTTCTTCGGTAAAGACCCAGAGTCTCAGACAGTCTCAGAAGGATTTAGTGGGGTAGAACGCTACACCTGGAAGTCCGTCCCAAAGTGTCTGATTTGGGCATCAGTCATAGATAGATAGGTGGTCCTCATACTGGGCGAGTACTGCAAGGGGAAAACAATGGAGAGACAAAAAAATGAGCTCTTTTGCATTGAAACAACAGCATCTTGAAATATCATGACAATAATATTCAAATGTTTGGTGAGGGTTTAGTTTGGAGGGCATTTGTTTTGATCATGAGCGGTGAGAGGGTGTAGAATCATGATGCTTTAATGAATGAAGAGGAGGAGGAGGAGGCCAGGTGGAGAGCAGACAGAGGGCATTAGTCACTGAATAAGTAACACTCACATGTCACACTCTGTGGATAAAACAGAAGGTGCCAGAAGGTCAAAGCTCAAGCAGCTAGGATACTGTGTTGAGCTCTACTGGGGTCTTTAGGTTACAAGTTAACACATTCTGCACAGCAAGCGGTTTGTAGCAACAGAAGGAAAAGCCCACAGTGCGTTTCAAGGAGTGGAATGTCAATGAAATCAAACAAACAGAAAAACTTACGGTTTTTAAAACTCTGAGTTAAAAAAGAAAAAAAAAAAAAAAAAGATGAAAAATAACAAAGGAGTTAGTTGCAAAACACTGGTTAATATTTAGCAGTTAGATTGCATTGATGATACGAAATCAAACAAAAGAAAGAAAAAAAAACATATTTCCCCCTGTAGATTCATACACTGCAGTACTGCTAATGCCTTTTTCCAGAGTTTTAAGCATCCGTGTTACACAAACAAATAAAAACAACAAAGCCAGTGCATTTTTAAAAGAGGCATTTCATTTTTAAAACACCGGTCCACTTTTTCCTCTCTATCTAAGAGGAATCTCATGTGTGCAATATGCCGGGGAATGCAGTTCAAGCACTCAGTCTGCCACGCAAACAGAAAAACTTAATAGAAAAAAAAACAACCGCCTTAAACTGCAGATTTACCTGCGTTATCTATAATCCATCTTCAGCTCTGGAGCAGCACCATGTGCTTATGCAATATGGCTTCCGCTATTTAAAAATAAATACAGACCTGCGCTGTCTTTTTGAACACATAATGCTTATATCTCACACATATTCAATCTATGAAACATAATAAGGCAACAACAAAGAATTGATATGTGCCGAGCTTGGTAGTGAGAGATGTCACTGGGTTATTAATGCATGCACTTCAGTCAGTGGCCAGCAGGGAGCAGTCTTCCATCACTATATCCCTTCACTAAGTGTTGACAATGTGAGCCTCTATACAGTGTTCATGTACTGTGTGCTCCCTGTTAGTGTTGCAGCCCTGCTGAGGTCAATAATGCCTTCATCTTCATCACACAAGGGACACTAGAGGTCCGCAAGGCCAACGCACCGAGGGCGGTGGCGATCCTCTCCCTATCAGCGGCACGTTCTCATATCGAGGACTCCCCCCGAACAGCATGTTCTGATTCCTGTGAGATGTTGAGGTAAAGAGATGTGGTAAGAGATTAAAGGCCCTTGCACTTCCACGCTGCTATAATGTACACAGATCTTACATGTACTCAGGAGCCGGCATGACATTAGCAGCAGTTTGCGGAGGTGGATGGAGAGTGGCCTGACTCCCGATGCTGCTGGCGTAGCTACAGAAACTGTGGATGTTGGACCTTCTGGGGTTGTAGGACATCCGGCGAGCCTGCGGGTTGAAAGGGTCCTCCTCGTCTATGTCGTCATACTCTTTGTCCCTGCATGAAAGGCGGCGAACCCCCGCACACAACACGTACAGACAAAGACAGAGACAGAGAGAGAGAGAGAGAGTGCATGCATTAACACTTTGCAGGAGTGCGGGGCTGGGAGTAGGTAGAGTAATGGGATAAGGGGGTCGCTTGATGCTGACCTGCTGGCCATTAGTGTCCACACTTTGAAAATCGCACACAGCATGGCAGAAAGTGCGCAGCCAGCCAGCAAGGAAAACAAAGACAGGTAGAGGAGCCCTTCTACTCCATCGTAGCACACACCCATGAGAGCATCCAGGTAGTCCTAGAAGAAAGGGAAAACACTGTGAATACCTAATACACATCTATAGTGTAGTTTTTTATTACCGTGGCGCAGAAATACCTTTAAAAAAATTAAGTGTTTGTGATCAAAGTTCTAAACTCCCCCTGGGTTTGCTGTTCTCATGGTGCTTCCTTCAGATTGTGGATGTATCATTTAGATGCCCAAAGGTTCCATACATGTTTTATTCGCATGAACCACTCCCTCTACAACCGTTAGCCCCCTGCCACCACCTGGGGGGAAGAGAGTTGGCCGATCCCACTCAGGGATGCTGAATCAACGCACTTTGTTTGGTCTAAAATCCTTAGAAAAGAAAGAAATAAGAACCACATCATCTTTGAGCTGCATATCAGGACGGAGATCAGTCCTACAAACAGCTGCACTTGGTTGGAACACTAAGAGGTGTGGGCAATCGCTCTGAGGGAGGTGGAGGCATGGCCAAAGAAAAGCTTTGTTTTTGGTCTGAGAGACTGGTGCTAGAGTGTGACATCTACTGGACATCTACTCTGACAGTCACATATTACACCTTTCAGCTGTAAAAAAAAATCACTTACAGTCATGCAGCTATGAAATTTGGCACAGAGTTTCCTGAAGCGTATAAGAGAGAGTAGCAAAATAGGATTGTGGTGCTTGCTGCCATTAAATTCTATAATGACACAGATTTATATCAAGAAAACATCCTGAATTGAAGGTGGTGTGTTTTAAATAGTGTTGTAGTGCTCGGAATCGGTCTTGGTCTCAAGACCGGCCTTGGTCTTGTCTCGGTCTCGTCCTGCCTTGATCTTGGCCTTGACTCTGTCCTGGAGCACTCTGGTCTTGGGTATATCCAGCATGGTCTCGGTTAGTGTGGTCTTGACAACAACACTAGTTTTAAAAAGGCCATTTTAAATCAACATCACTGTAACATCACTGTTATATATCTCAACTCTGTTTTTCGTTGTTGTTGTTGTTGACACTCAGAGAAGGTCATTGCAGACTTTCACAACAGAGATGGTAACCAACATAAAGAAACTTTATGCACAGTATCACAATTTTATGTTTTCCTCGCTGTGACCCTCATGTTACTCTGATGACGTGCAAGTTAGAAATGCATTCTTTCTTTCTTTAGCATGAGATATGTCAGTTCAAACTGAGACATTTGCACGGTTGCATGTGCTGTCAGATTAAGTAAGCACAATGTTTACCCTAGTAGAGACATATTTCTTGCACTTCCAGCAAACTAGCACCCTGCTAACACAGTGAAGACAGTCCCCTGTAGTGCCTGATGTTACAATAGCAGCCCACCCACCCACCCTCCTTCACCTTATGCTATCTCTTTGCTTTTGTTCAAGAATGACACCCCTACACGCAGCGTACACCAGTACAATCGTCACATGAAGGCTCTATTGATCTTAAAGTCTACATCTGATGTCGCAATCAGAGCAGCAAGAAAGACTCATTTCAGCAGCAAGGTTTCTTATTCTCTTTACAGATAAAGATCTGACAATGTGAAACCTGCAAAGTAAAGTTGAGACAAGTTGAAAGTGGGGGAAAACTGGAGGTGGTGAAAAAAAAAAAGATTCTCTGTAGCTGATAGAGAGTGAACTGACAAATGTAATGGTGTATATAAACATGTCAGTCCAGGACAAGAACACAGAGTTTTAAAAAAAAACAGTCAAGGTTGGTGTTCTTAGTAGCTTTGAGTTATGTTACAAAGAATAGCCATTAAAAGGATTCCTGGTCGGAAATCTGACCTCACCTTATGCAGCCCTCGGCAGTCGAGCAGGGCTGTTAGCTGGTGCACACTGAATTCTGTGGTGTTCAATACCCGCTGGATCCCCAAAAGGTCTCTCTGTTTAACAAGGTGTAAAAAAAAGAAAAGAAAAGGAAAGCATGATATACACGTTCACACAGTTTTTTGGTGTAATAGTCTGTCAGCCTTCCACTTACCTGGGCCGTGGGAAAGAAAGGCAAGGAGAACTGCAGCAAGCCCTGGATCTGGATTTGCATGGTGGTCAGAGAGCGCTGGCAGGTTGTTATAGACTGTAAAAAAAGAAAAAGAAAAAAAACTTAATCGCCCAGCAACATCACACACACAGCACAGAGATTCAGCGCAAACAATGAGAGGATCATATTAAGGAGAGCATTGTTTGGGTGCAGTGTGTCAACAAGTCATTCGGTGTTAAGGAAAGCTTTTTAATGCGCTTAGCCGAGGACACATTTCTTTCCAGACAGATAGGCGCAGATTATCCTTTTGCCACTAACCATCTCGCCCACCACTCCCTCACCAACCCCCCCCCCCCTTCCCTCCACCCCAATCTCAAAGCCCAAACAAAAGAGTGATATTTATATCAACTAGGCCATCAGAGAAAAAATATTATCCGTATACCTACTTAACAGGCATCGCTTTAATCCCTAAATGGGTAGCGCAACAATAACAAAGGACGTGGGTTTAAATAATTATTACTCAGATTTATCGTCCAAAAATTCCCTCAATACATGCCACACACACACACACACACACACACACACACACACACAAACTCCTGACATTGTAGAAATATTGTACTAAGAAGGGAGGAGAAGGTTAGCACTGGCTTCAATTGAACTCAAGTGTTGATGCATGTTGCTATAGGAAGGTGGAGCATTACTCATTGGCTAAACCTCCAGCAAACACACTCTATACTCCAACACAACACACACAGCTCAGTGATAGATTAGGTGATCATGGAGGCTGACTTTATAGTCCTCTTCATGAATGTGTTACCCAGTCACAACAACAACCTCACTTTATTATCTACTGCTTGAGGTCAACTTCAGCAAAGAACTGACTTTAACAGCAAAAAAAAAAAACAAATCATGGAACCCAATACTGAGTTGTTTTTTCTTAATTACTAAAAATACAGGCAGACTCCTGCACACTGTAAACTGAAATGTTGCCAACAAGTGAGTGAAATTGAGACAATGCTCTATCTTTCGCTGGCTGCATTTTTTCTGGGGGTTCAAAAAACTTAACTGAAGATTCTACATTTTTTTAAGAGCTTGGGTACTTTTCTGTGATAAAGATAATTTAAATAATGGAGGCTGTATTGTTTGAAAACACGTGGCATCGAGGGGAGAAAAAAAGTTCTGCAAATTTGCCAACCTTTGCTCCATCGCCAACTTTGCAATCTTCAATGAGTCAAGGAGTTTTGTGCCTATTTCACAAATTTTTTTTACGACTAGGTCTAACAGTCCTAGAAAATAACACATTTGTAAAAGCAGCCCTGTTTTTTTTATTCCAGGGTTGTGATCCTCACACTTCTGTGGGTTGTTGTTGCATTCTATAGCTCTATTAAAGCAGTTTTCTTTAAAGAACCCTCAACAACGAGCCTCTTTGGAAGCTGTGAGGTATCTAAATATTATTTTGAAAAGGAAAAAAAATAGAGAGCAAATGTCTTTTTAACATAGAAATAAATCATTATAACATGAAAGGCCTTTTGTGCAAGAGCTGCTTTTATGCATGATATGTGGTAAATAAATAAATAAGACAAAAATGTTGCTCATAAGAGCACCCCAAGGCAAGGATTATGCACAGGGTAAAGAGAGCCACACATGAAAAAAAGGGGGAATTCTTTGATCAAAGTTTATCACATTAAGTAATTCAATTAGTGTCTGGGGCTCATTTTTCAGCAGATTAAAGCCTGATAATGATCTAGCAGCTTGGCATCTAACAAGGAAAAACTCATTTTAAAATAGAAATAGATTTGTCTGTGTTTGACTCAATTAGTGGCTGCATGTGTGAGCAGAAAGCGGAGTATTTGATCATTACCTGTTGGAAGGGGTTTGGAAGATTCGGACTGCAGAACAGATAATAATGTGCAACATCTGCAGGGTGAAAGAGACAATTAGTGAGATGAGTGTCATTTCTTTTTATTTAGAGGAAAAAGGAGCCGGTGTATTAACATTTCTTTTACAGATGAATTACCTGCGCTGATGAAGTCGTTGGTTTGGTTCACAATGAATTTGTCCGGAGACACGCAGAAGTCACTGGTGCCCTGTGCAAAAACAAATAAATGGAAAAATACTGTAATCTTGTGTTACTATGCAAGATAAATAAAAAAAAAGAAACGAAGGAGTGCAGCAATCTATTCAACGCCAGGAACTAGATCCAATTTCTTGTGCTGCAGCTGAGTAAATCTGATTCCGCAATGGGCAGTTATTGACAATCTCTCAACAACACAAAGTATTTGTTTTACAGGCTTGTTATCACACTGGGAGCGGGCGAGCCTGTAAAATGAAACTATTCCCGAAAATGCCCACAGACATGTGCAACACAGCAAGCATGCCCACACACACACACACACATGCACACACACAAACAACGCCTCCACATACATAAAGGGATAGACACACAGCTTTAAAAAAAAAAAAAAAAAAAGCACATATACAAAAAATATGGAATGTATCCACAGACCCCAGGCTCTATTGACCATGTAGAGCATGTCATGCTTGGCTGGCCACGGATGAAATCTTCTAAATATTTCACTGCTCTTTAATTCAGCAGTTGAGATCCGCTAATGTGCATGCATAAACAATTAAGGGGTCAAGGTCAAGAAGACTCTGTTGCACTTAGATTTCCTCGAAACAGAAATATAATAATGTGAAAAAAAAAAGGATGAAGGATGAGAAACACAAATCACCAAACAACTTCTCACATACATGCATAATTAATAGCTGGCGCTCAAATTGATCCAGTTCAAGGAGCTTGAGAAATGTTTCGGCTCAAAAATCCAAGAGTCGGGGCTATTTCGAGCAAGCACACTTTTTTGCTTCATCTTTGTATGTGAGCCACCATTTTTTTTTAAAGTACAGCTGAAGAAGGGCAGAGCTGATCGATCTGACAATATACTCAACAGAATAACCAGTGATGCAGTGAAGGACTTTAAAAAGTTGTTTCATTCATTATTATTAATTATTATCAGTTCAAAGCTCCTATGAGGAGATTTTAGGTGGTTACGAAACACACTGAAATGAATACTGCCAACTCTTAATGAAGTAAAAGTTCAAAAGAGACCATCAGCTAAAAGATTTATTATTTCTGTACACTTATTTTCAATGCTGGAAACAGTCGGTGGGGGGTAGGTGTCAGACTGTGCTATTAATATACATTTTTGGCATTTTCTATGGTAAAGATTCATAAATAGCGATACATTTCCTCTTAAAAAAAAGCAGTATGAGTTTTTTTATTTTGAAAAATCTGCTTAGTCATGTTAAATACAAAACCAGCAAAGAAATTAGATTTACCTCGTTGTCCACAGGGGTCACTGGAGTCTACAGAAACCAAAAGCTATTCACATGTTCTTTAATAAATCTATATTTCCAGTGTCGATCAAATTTCAGAGGAAAAGTTTAAGTAGGGTTTAATTAGTTAATTACTTCATGAATAAAGGTATCTGGAGTTGTATTAAAAGTGGTTTTAATGATCTGGTTTACCCATCTGGTTATCTATGCTTATGCTGATCTGTATTCATGACAGGATGATGTCATTGTCTGAATGCTGCTGAGATCGGGTTTGTCTGTTTGCTTTGTTTTCATTTATGGAACTTACAGTAGGGTAGGCTGTGAAACTGAATTGCCCTTTTGGGGATAATTAAAGTTGTCTGAAATGAACAAAAATGTAAATCTCAGTTTCCTTAGATGATTGATTGAGTCTTGGAATTCTTGTTTTCTAAGTCCTATCTTAAAGATGTTCCTTTTCATGTTATCTAGAACATTGAAAAACAGAAAATTTGCACATTTGAGTGGCTAAAATCTGCATTTTCTGCCTGAAATGTCCCTTTAATGATTAAGAGATAATCCAAATAGTTCATGATTATCACTTAGATGATCAGCTAATTGATTGTTGACGTTTCCACTCATTTGTTCTTGGTAATATACAAGTGCAAAGCAAGACAACACACATAACAGGCCTACCTAATTTTATTTTTATTACTTTCTACTTCTAGACACGCATGCATTCCTCCCTCAATTTGAAATGAAAACATATCTCAGAAGATTACTGCAACCGCATAGCATTTGTTTTCAGGGGGAAAAAAACAGTTCAGCAACGTAGATAGTGCTGTTAGAATGTTACCCTTCATCTCTGTCTCATTATACTAACGGGGACATTTTGTTTATGCTGCTTCTCATCAAATATGTATAAATTTATGAGAATTTTCTAGGACGCCACCATCGTCTACCTTCCTTTCAAGATGCACCGTGTTTTTTTTTTTTTTTTGCAACATGCACTTTTTTTGAGTTACATTTTTTGCACTTACTGTCGCATATTTCCAGTGCTCTTTGATAATCCACTTGTGTGTGGAGGACAGGCCTTGCCTATTAATAACTAGGCAGGAGAAGTCGATGAGCGGAAAAATTACCTCGGCCTCCTTGTGACATAACAGTGACTGACAGAAACATGCAGAGAAAAGCTGCTCAACTTTTCTGAATAAGCTGAACTGAGAGGTCAGAGGTTTAAGTGCTGGGCCCCTTTTTCTTACGATAATGAGCTTCACTGAACAACGGGAAGAAAAGCTAGGCAGTCGACGAAAAAACACATGGGACGACTACATGTCTCACAAATGATGTCTACATTTCAAACAAACACCAACCCTTCTCTCTCTTAAAACACCATCCAGATGTAAAATCCCGCGGGATAATCCACAGACGGGATAATCTACAGGGGTGGGGAGGAGGGAGGGGGGGGGGGGGGGGGATGTCGTGCAGAGTAGACAGCTGAAGAAGGCATGGAAGCAAAAGGGTTACTTTCTGCACCCCAGACAGTGTCCCTAATACGAACTCCATCAAAACACACTAAGCCCAGATGTGCTGAACAAATGGTGCACAGACAGAAAGAGAGAACAAGCTGTCTGAAAGGAGGACGCCATAAGGAAAGGAAACAAAGCCGAGCAAAACAAAGGAAGAGGGTTTTTTTTTTTTTAAGAAGAAGAAGAAGGCAGAGCTAGTAATTAATGCTGGAAACAGCTTTGTTTACAGCATAGAGGCTAAAGGTTGATTAACCTAAAAGGCTGGGGACTTGTAATCAGCTTTACTGCATGGCTGATCATAGGGGGAGAGCACCCACTGTATACTAACTTATACACACACACACTCTTAAAGCAGGAAGGATGTCCAGGAACATATGCTTATTGACAGTTACACCCCTGGGGAGTAAAGGAAAAGGAAGCATCACTGTCCACCTCGATGCCCACGAGTTCAACTCTACATTTGGGTAAGTAAGACACTTTGCAAAAGGTGTCTGAGCGTTTCCAATCTAAAATGAATGAATAAATAAATAAAAAGCATGTGTGAAAAGCAGAACTTTTTCGCAGATCTTTTTTTTTTTCTTCTCTTAAATAAATAAAAAGATTGTTTTCTCACCACAGCTGTAGCAGCGCCCACTCCAAACGATGCCCAGCTCAGGATCAGAGAGAGCGCTACAAAAACCATAATCCTGCAGGAAAAAAAACAGCAAATGAAGGAGGGTGACAGAGGACAAAGATAAAATAACTCCCTCGCTAGATTCATTTGTAAACACCAGAGTCATACAATGACTCCATTGTCTTCAGAAACAAGTTTTAATCGAGAGAAAAAGAGCACAGTACAGGTCTAGAAAAGGCCACAGCTTAAGATAATATTGTTTTATTATGACAATGCGGCAGTAATAATTCTACCTGAAGTCTTTAAAAAGTATTTAATTGGTTGAGCTTTCTGCCAATCATAGATGTAGGACCTGTCGATAAAGAGGCGTCTTCTTGTCACTTTCATCAGTTAATCAAAGCTGCCACATAAGTTCAACTGCTGACCCCTTTTTTTTCAAATCTTCTGTCATAAAGTGGTGAAGCGTTCAAAAAGGCTGTTAACATTGCGATGGTGATTTATGAAAGAACACGTACAGGAAAAAAAAAAAATCTTAGTGACCACCATCAGAAGCGCGAGAAAGTGCTGCGAATTAAAAATGGCCCCCTGATGGATGTAAAAAAAAAGGCTGCAACTGTTCTCAGCTCGCTGCTCTGAGCGTTCTTGAAAGCACCAATAAAGCAGCCTGAGAGCACTTAATAATTAGTTAAGGGAGCAGCAGGCTCATCCTGCCCGGGCGATCAATAGGCATTAGAGAGACCCATCAGAGCAGGAAGTGGAGAGCGATCCAGAGCATCATGTCTGCTAACACTGACACGTAGGCTCGACTAAATTGGGCAAATGGGATGAAAAGTCTGGACTGTGGATTTCCTTGTAAGACATCAGTGTTGGTTTGAATTACAGGTTGACAATGACTAGAATCTAATGTTCCTCTTGCTAATCGGCTATACCTTTCAGAACGTTGTGATCTTTTATGTGTATGGTGTTTTGATGTTCACTGAAAGATAGATACTGACCACTACATTTCACTGAGATTATGTTTCACTTTATATGGTTGCCTTCAAGGAGGAGAGGAATAAGCAGTGCAATTGCCTGCACGATGATGTGAAATGCTATTGTTGGTGCTGCTAATGTAGTGACCTATATGGTGCCAGAGAGGCTGACTGGTGCCCTGTCTGTCTGAAGTCTGCGATCCGAGCAGAGGTTGGACATATCTCACAATAAATAAATGGCCTCAGAAATCTGATGCAAATTCCTCCACGCACACACACTCAAAAGCACGTACATGATCAGCAGCCATCGAGACTGCTTGGCCATCCCCAAGCAAATGGCCAGGCAGATGACCAGATCCGTGATCAGCAGCAGCAGGAAGGCGAGCCATCTACAGGAAGAGAGAAGGAGGGGGGGGGGGGCATCAGTTTCACAATCCTGATTGAGCACTTTTGCTTGCAGAGAGCGCACTTCAGGCACATGTTAGAGCCTCAGGCAGCATATGTTTGCCACTGAATCGGTGTGGTCTGTGCGCGCCGCATTTCAGCATTCTTGTCTCCTAGTTAGAACCCATCTGTTTCAGGTAATTTCCAGCCTGTTGGCTTAATAATTCAACACCACAAATCCATGGGCATTAATTTTTCAAGCTCTGAAAATGTCCTTCACACGAATGGCCTACAGTGAGTCTGGACTATAGAAGTGTGTGGGTGTGTGTATGTGTGTGTGGGTGTGGGTGTGTATGTGTGTGTTTTATTACCAAACACGTGGGAATACTTATGACTCATTCTTAACTCCTTAGCTCCATGAGAACTGTTAATCTTGCAGCAATGACTAGATGCATTGATGTTTTAGGTTGCCACACAAACAGGTGAATTTATGAAGATTCTGTGTAATGATACCGACTCCCCGTGGCAATACTGTAGTTAATGTTTTGGCCTGTACACCAGGGTCACTAGAAAATGTAGTTCACCAACGCCATGAGGAGAAATCTGGAGGTACCTTAACTGACTGTGTATATAAGCTGCAGGCTGGCTAGTCCTCCACCTGCAGAAGAGGGCATACGGATGGATGAAAACAGTACAAGAGACTGCTCTCTCCTTTAGCTGAATAAAATAGAAATACTTTTTTTTCTTTTCCGAGCACAGGGACAGCGATGAATTCAAAAAAAGAAGCAGAAAAAAAAAGGAGGGAAGGGGAGGGTATGATATTGGAAAACAGCATGGTATCATTTTTTCCCTGCTGCTCGAGTAACACTAGGGTTGGCCATAACATTTGCTGCTCATCAATAAGTCCTGCCACTGGCTGGTCATAGCCCAATGGCTGCATGAAATCCAATCAACACCCAGGAGATTAGAGTCAGAATGCACTGAAGTCGCAGCAACTGTGGTTTTTAAAAAGGAGGATCAGGTGTCTGCATAGGGAAAATACAGCATGTGGGGGAAATGTTTGCATGGATGAAAGGAAGATGTTATTGAGTCGCTAGCAGTGATACAACAGTGGTTATGTATGTTCTGTGATGTCAGGATTCAGAGATACCTGCAATGGTACGTTCAATTTTTTAAGGAGAATATAATAGCATTTAACTTGATAAACATCTTTCGTCATTACCTTAATTGATCATTTAGGTTGAGCTTTGTTGCTTCTACAAGAGATAAATAGAAGACTCATTTTCCATTTTGTCAAACCTCTGCTTCACACTTTGGTTTCAGAGCCATGCAGAAGTTTTTTGCTTCATGTTTTTTTCAGGCACAAAGACTTTCAGGGATTTCTGTAGGTTTACATGGCAACCAGACAGACTTGATGTCCTGAATTATGAATCATCTGCTCTCTTATACAGTGTGGCTCTGACAAGAAGAAGAGGAAGTCTTCTTTGCTGATTTCACAAACAGAATTAGTGTCTTATGAAGTTTAAATGAGACGTCGCCATTGTGACAAATAGCAGACATAACAGTTTTATATTCATGCTCATTTCATAAAAAATAAAAAACGACTTGTCCTCAGGGTGCTCATAACCGTGCAAGTTTGAACATTTAACAACACATAACAGTAAATCAACATTCTAACTAGAATCAATGTGTTTTAATGCATGATGTATTTTAGGTGAAAGATTTTCATAAAAAGATCCTCTTGAACATTTTTTTACTACTGGGGAAATTCTGGTGAACACTCTGTTATTGAGAGACATGCTGCTCACACACACGGGCTTGAAATACACACAAACACGAGCAGGACCTGTGGACATGCATTAATGGAGAGATGTCAGAGTGGGGTCTAGCTAGGGTTCGGTACCTTGCTCTGGAAGTTACCTGGCACCTCTCCAGCCACTTGGTACAGACCAAGACCCCGCTACTGGGGACTTCAACCGCCGACCCTCTGGTTCACAACCCAAGTCCCGATACAGACTGAGCTACTGTAGCCCCAAACATGACTCACAAACAAGTTAGGAGCTGCTGTGGAGGTTGTCTAACACTGCCTGTTTAGTTCGGTAGATAACAGTAGCTCAGTCTGTAAGCTTGCTTTGGATGGGAACCGGAGGGTTGCCGGTTCAAGTCCCGGTGGTATCAATTTGGTCTAGTAGCTGGAGAGGTGCAAGATCACTTCCTGAGCACTGCCGATGTGCCCTTGAGCAAGGCACCAAACACGCCCCACCCCACCAGCTCAGGAACACTCACTGTGTGCAGCCCCCTTCACTCTGACATCTCTCCATTAGTGCATGTCCATAGGATCCTGTTTGTGCTTGTGTGTATTGGGGTGGCTGTGGCTCAGTGGTAGAGTCGTTCGTCTCTCACCCGTAAGGTTGGGGGATCGATTCCCCAGCTCCTGCAGCAACTCTGCCATCCGTGTGTGAATGGGTAGATGTGACATGCGGTGTAAAAGCATTGTGTGTACGGCAGAACTTAGATGCCACGTATCAGGAAAAGGTTTGCGTAATGTGACATAATGGAAGAAAATTATATCTATGTCCGACGGAATTAGAAGTGCAGAGTTACACTCCCAGCATATGTTGTATTTGCTGAATTAAACTAAAACGAGGCTGTGGAATTAATAGCTCTTCACCGTTTAATACGTTTCAGAATGACAGCTTTACACTTTGTGGTTTCACTTCAACTAAATCTGCATCCTACAGAGACAGTCCTGAGTTATGAGTTGAATGTGATACGATGACATAAACTTCAGGTCTCCACAGAACCCTCATGCATACACACATACATCCACATAAACCCTGATTCACTTTGAGTCTATAACGTGAAACTATCAAACCACTTCTGTGGCAGAAGGTACCGCTACACTAAATCTGTCTTCTTTTTAGTGTCTCCTTCCAATTTAGTCCAATTTACTCTCACGCTACAGTAATGAACCGGTGGCAAATGTGAAACATCACACCATAACGGCACTATGAAGTTTTATGTGGCCCAAAATAAAAACAAGCTAGAGAAGCTATCAAATTACAGTCACAGTTTGTAGCAGCAGAAGCCTTTGGAGCCTCATAAATTAGTCCCTATCTCCTGAATTAATGCTGGATATTTTATTCATTTGGACTACTTTGTTGTTGATTGGGTTTGTTGTGTATCTCTTGGTTTATTGAATCCGAGTTTTTTGGTCCTTCAATGTTTTTTTTTCTTCTCCCAGTTCTCCAAAGAAAGAGAACACATCTCAAAGAGAGAACCACATCAAAATAATAATTGCAATCAATGTGAGGCATGGTCTGCGGATAAGGAGATAATTCATGGACTAATAACCACTCTGCAGAGCATTACGTTCAGTGAGAGCAATAAGCATTCGGGCTCAAACTGCACAGTGGGCAACACGCTCAATTTCAGCTTTCATTTATTTAGCAATGTGGAAAAATAGCTTTTCCGGTCTGTGTTCCGGAGGGAGGATCAATAAAATCCCATCTGCTCTGTGTATCGTCTGGACCACTTACGGTCTCATCCTGAGCAGCTTGTTTACTTCAACCACACACACACACACACACACACACACACACACACACACACACACACACACACACACACGAAATAAATGAATGTCAATCACCCTGGGGGAGTAAATAAGGCGCCACCTACCTGTAATACTCAATGAAGGCAGTTTGGTCAGCAATGGCTGCCAAGTCAACATTGGCTTTGTTGATATCCGGCAGGGCAGCCAGCTCGCGGATGATGTTATTGATCATAAGCCGCATGAAGCGCAGAGACTGAAGGTAGTCAGACCTCGTGGCAAAGATTTCATCCAGACGTTCCAGGTGTAGTTTGAGTCCAGTTTCTACATTACCCACGGACCCAGCAACCTAAAATAAGAAAAAAAAGAATCAAGAGAATAGAGGAAAATAGTAGATAACAGAGTAAAGGAGGAGAGCAAATGAAGAGAAGTGTATAAGAAAACAGGGTCAGAAGGAAACAGGAACATAAATAAATTCATAAAAAGCAGATATTCATAAAAGAAGATTGAAAATATAGAGAGGGGTGAAAGAACCAAAGGAGCAGTCCCCCCAGAAAAGATTAACTTTTCTCTTCAACCGTGTGTTTCATTCAGGTAAACAACGTTAGAGTGGAATACTGATAACGATACCGAGGAGACCCGTTATCACAGGGGTCTTTGATAGTGAGCACAGAGTGGGTGGAGGCGTGGTGGAGTAGAGTAAATACATTTGACTTTTTCTGTTTGAACAAAAACAATGTGATGCAGTAAACACTCACACTTTCACAGCATCAATAAGGCTAGAAACAGGTCAATTCGAGCCTGATGCTGACAGGGAAACTACTTTCTCTGTAGCTACATTTCATTTCATTGAGAATCAAAGGCTCAATACCTTGACCCACATGTACAGATTTAAGAAAAGGCATTAAAGTTGAAGGAAAATCCAAACAAAAGGTTTGGTATTTTAAGTGCACAGTGAGGTGGTGGAGTCCGACTTTTAAAATTCAAGACAAAGCCAAACTACCTGTTTCAATGTGTTTCCTGTATTTGTGCTGAGCTAATGGATGCTAGCTGTAGCCTTAAATCCAAAGGTTGGATATTCTATTGAAAGGTATTAGATTTAAAAAAGGACAAGTATATGGTAACTTTGCACACAAGCACTACGATCTTTTTTCTGTGCACACATTGACCAGAGAGGGTGGGGATTCTACAGTTTCATGAAAACAGAAAGAAATCTGCTCAAAAAGTTAATGTAAGCACAAAAAAATGGCTGAAGGAGACCTTGTAAAATAACACAAATTCAATGAGTGAACCCTTATTTAAAAAAGCACACTCACGTTCCCCACCCACACCAAAATGACTTTGTTATAACTTTATACTGTGTTTACTTTAAACTGTGTGGGAGGCCCGGCTAATTCTAAAAGGCTGTTGCTTTTTCTTGTCCTTAGCTGAAGCAGTTTGCAGCAGTCTTAGTTTTTTTTATCTCTCGTATTTTCTCCATTACAGCCCCGGCTTCTTAAACACCTTCAAGTATTCTGAGTAAGACTGTTCATTCCCACGCTATAAAAACTCACCACAAAAGCGATAGATATAAAACATCTCAGTCTCCTTGACACTCTAACATTTCAGACTCTCTTGATTAAATTCTACTGAGTGGATGCTTCTCGTTGTTTGCGAGCAAAATGGCAGAAAGAGAGGAGAGGAGAGGAGATGATATAGGCCCATCCTCCACTCCAGCTCTCCCAGGGGGGGGGCTTGATAATGTATGTGATTGCCAGTAAACTGCTCTCACTCCCCACCTCTATGTTCATCATCTCTCACAGCTCCTGCCACAACA